>NC_047512.1:22756475-23067745 GCF_902827115.2 Pseudochaenichthys georgianus
GGACCGCTGCTACACACTTGCGCCTTAGAGGGAAGGCTGGCTGGCCGAATCACTGGTGGAGAAAGATGATGGAAGACTCCATCACCTGTCCATCATGCGGACCTGCCAACCATGTCCTGGTGAGATTTCCCCCCGCTCTTTTGATTGGAGAATGATCTCTTGAGAAAAGCAATGTCATGCAGGTCATCTCATCAGCAGGATTCCCTCAGAATCGAATCTCATCACCTAGAAAAGAAACAACAAAAAGAAGAAAATGATGTCAAAATCTTAAAGCACAGCTCTATAGAACAAACGACATATTGCTTTCTGTTGTTGTGTGGGTTTAGCTGTGTGTGGGAGATGTGTGTATACTGCCAGTGCCAACGCTCTAAAAGTTCACTTCCAAAGTAGTCCCTGCATTCACCTACACACAGTTAAAGCTGCCAATTTCCCCCCACACACACACGCTCATAACCCCTGTGTGCGCAAACAAAAACACACACAAAAAACATTTGCTCACGCAGCCTCCACACAATCGATAGGCAGAATGTGAGTGACAACAAAGCCTGAGGGCGAGCCAATTCCTGATTCAGTCCGATAGGAATGTGCGACTGCATACAGGTGAAGCCATCACCCGCGGAGACACTCGCCTTCCATTTCCCTCAAATCCTCAACGGTATCAAGCCGAGAATGGAGCGCAGGAGAAAAGCAAGCATTCGGTAGGGAAGCAATCCAAGAGCAGAGGAGTGGGTGACGGTGACAGAGAGACCTAGCAACAGTAAGATCCTTCACTCCGGGAAAAAACCCCTTATCACACTCGATATACACCCCTACCCACTCTGCAGACCCATCATAATACTCCAGCCTTTTAGTCAATCTCCATCACGCCGAGTGAGGGAAGTACAAGATGCAGCATGGAAATGGTGTGAGCTTACAGATACATCATTTCTGCATTTAGGGGCTTGTGGGGAAAAGAGACAGAGCTTCATTACCTTTGCATGGTAATGTTCTGTCCAGTAAGCCGGAGAGCTACCGAGGTGCCCACATTAGACCTTTTATAAAACCCGAGACCACATTAGAGTAGAGTCACAACCCTCTCAACCCAAAGACATTAAACTGTGACCACCAAACCCATCAAGACTCATCCGACACAAATCAGACATAAAATAGATTTGATAATGCCATCAAAGGGTTTGTTAGTAACACTATAAACTGAGGTTTGATTAAAAGGCGGCTAACAGTAAAAATACAAAAGTGGCCATCCTGTGCTCAGTGCAGTGGATCCTATGAGCTGCAACCATCCATCTGATAGATTTACAATCAATAAATGATTGATTGTTCACGACCTCATTGGAGATAAAGCTCAGATAATTTCAGACACTCCCTATAGATAGTCCTTTGATTGAATACTTTATCATTCATATAAACAGAGTACTATTAAATTCAGCCCATATAGTGTCCCTTAGATGTAATCAAGGTCAGCATTCTCTCGTGTAGCTCTGCCCCCTCCAGCCTTCCAGCGAAGCTTATCAGGACGCCTTTCGGTGTCCCTGCAAGAGCTGAGGAAGAAATCACACTTCCATTTCTCTGAGTCGTGTCCAAGTTTCTTCTTTGCAGGGAGGCAGAGTCTAATGTAAAGAGAGGCCGTGAAAAAAACTGTGGGCGTTCAGAGAATGTATCGCAGCCAAGCAGACAAAAACCAACAGCCCTGGTCTCTTGAAGATCCCCCCGGTACCTTGTTTGTTTGTCTTTTAAAGGGTATCGGGGTTCGTGTCATGGCATATCAAAGTATGATTAGCCACAGGAAGCGACTGCTGCTAGAAACAGTGAAGCAGAAGAGAAGCCAGGGGAGACAACACCCGACAACAGTTCTCAAGGTCTTTTGAAGACAATACAAAAATAAATAATTTAAACTTTCTCATTAAAAAAATTCCTATCAAAAATAAATTGGCCTCTATATACCTCAATATTATTAAACTGTTTTGTTCAACTAATCGACCAAAACACAATTGAATTAAAAAGGTGCATTGTGGATTTTTCCTACAATCAAACAATACTTGTGTTTACTTTAATTGTTTAACAAAACTTGAAAAAACACTTTTTGATTGTGATTCTGAGCCTACATTTTTAACTTGCCATCGGTCACCTTTTCCATCTCCTTCACTGGTGCATTGCTGCATTTCTTGGCGCACTACCGTCACGTGTACATCATTGGAACGGTGTAAAACCATCACATCCTGATGCGTAGTTGCGTACCATGATGCCCTTGTGCAGATGCATGAGACGTGTTGTATATTGATATAGCAAAAATAACTTTCTCAAAAAATGCAATCATTTAAAACAAATCCAGCTCCACTCTTTAGAAAGAAGGTCACCTTAAAGTCATTTTCTGTTAATGATTCATCTGAATGGATGTTATCTCGGTCTGAAGGGCGACAATGAGCTCTGCCCTGACACTAAGGACACTGTTGACAAGGCTTAGGAGCAGATTGAATGCCGACACAACACAAACAGCGCAGAGGCACAGAAAACCTCACTTCTTGCCCAATTCGCAGCAGTGATGACCGCCTCCCAATGTTGACCTTCAGACTGAGCCGCAGAGAGCTACAACCAAAGGAAGGAAGGCAGAGGGAGAGTGTGAAAGCCTGAGAGGGGGAGTCAGAGACGACGCAAATAGAGGGAAAGCTCAAGGCCTGGAGTGTGAAGCTCCAGCTTTGAGATTGGGTCAGCTAAATAGAGAATACATTAGACTATAATGGAGATGAGGATATAGCACTGACCAAACAGAATAATGGTTAATGGATCTTAAATGTCTGCATGGCACGCCCATATCACCTAATGTGTCTTCTACTTCCTGTGCTATGTATTGTATACCTTAGAAGAAGCCAAGAAGATACAACCGCAAACATCTCCGTACTCCTTCCGCCAAAATAATTGATGAAAAGTGTAGAGGAGGAAGAGAAGAGAACATGAATATTTCATGTTTAGCTGATGAGGTTAGCCAGCAGACATATCTCTGAGGTAAAGAGCAGCCGAAAGGTGCGTAGAGACCAGAGTGTGTCAGTCTGCCACAGAGAGTCAGGTGGCAGATGGAGACTAATGCGTACTTGATAGCCAACCTTTTTTATTCTCAAAAGATGGAAAGAACAGAGGCTGAGTATGAGCTCTGTAATTCTGCACGTGAACTAAAGGTTTCCCTAAATGGAGATGGTAGAAAGACCAATAACAGAAGAAAAGAACAGCAAAGGGAAAGGAGGACATGAGTGTAAAAGGGAGACAAAAGCAGATTAAAAAGGACAAGATGATCGACAACCAAACCTTGAGAGAAAAAAACCAGATTGGTGGGGGAGAAAGGAGCAGGAAACTCACCCCTAAGGCAACCATAAATCTCGAGGCTTTGAAAACATCAATTAAAACAGTCCCCTCGTTATTTTATAGCAGCTGAAAGATGGTGACAGAAGGAAGTGGCGGCATAAACAATAGCAGGTGACGGCCGAGAGGACAGACAAATGCTTTTCCTCGGGGTGGGTGGTCACTAAAACCTGCTCCCTCTACATCATGGGAAGCAGGCCAGAACCATACGGCTAGATTAACGAGAGGCGACGAGGAACAGGGCAGCAGAGCCTCAGCTGTAACAACTCCCTGGATAAACAATGCTAAGGTTGGCCATATGCAGCCTCACACGTCCTGTCCACTCTTCCCCCCGCCCTCCTCCTCCCCCTCCCTGACACTGCTGTTGCACTTCTTTTAAAGTGTGTATAGGACCAAGTGTCCCAGGGCTTGTGGAGAGTGTTAGTACATTAACACTGTCGGCCAGGGTCGGACTAGCCGTGGGTGATCCCTTCGACAAATAAACTTTTAAGAGGAGAGCTGGACCCTCAGAGCCCCTCAGGACATAACAGTATCCTCTTCTCCCCCCCGCCCGCTGCCCCCTGTCTCCGACCCCTCGCCACTGACTGACAGAAATAAACGATGACCCTCTGTGTTCAATCACCACAGGCCTTGGCAACCGCACGCTCTCCATGGAAACGGTGGAGTTACGTTGTGTTCAGAGGCATGGAAACTGTGCAGAAGGAAATAGAGGCAGGGCGGTAATCCATGGGACACTCGTCAAAAGGCTACTGTGGTTGTCACTTTTCCGCCTTTGTCTGGGCATACAAGTGCATGTACCACAGCGGCTCGATCAGAGTGGGGACACACCCGAGAGACTCATTAAGAGAATCAAAATTGTCCCTCTACAAAGCATGCGTTCGTCTTTTATTCCTGAGCAAATATTAGTGAGCTTTTGTGCAAACACTCAGGCTTCACAAAGGACAAAAACAACTTTGATCTGGCTGTTTGAATTGTACATGGGTCAAGGTTAAGAATTGGTCAAAAAGACGCCGATGTAATCCCCAATCGGTAATCCTGTTCATCTCGACACTGCAAACAGCACCAAATGGGCTTTAGCCAGCTCTGTTACTGTGTGAGATGCCTTGAAGGGATTACGAAAAGAGACACAATAGAGTGATGAAGGCGGGGATTGAACATTGTATTGAGAGTGATCAAAATTCGATGTTATCTTTACTCCTCGCTGTGTCGGAAAAAGGGTGCATGAGTTACTCACCCGTAATAAACAGCTACAAGACCACTGTGCAGAATTCTGCACCACAAGCAGCGAGAAGCAAACCTAAAGCGAATTTCTGTATTTGCATTCAGCCTCCTACCCTTTCTGGAGAGAGATTAAACTTCAAAAAGCACAGTTTTTCATATTTCTTTTGAAGCACATCTAAAGCAACAAACAAGCACCCACGAGGAGCAGGGACTCGCCCTCTTAAAGAGGTTACATCTTGAAAGCCACAGTCACAGGTTTTTCTTCCTTTCCTTAAGCCAGCCTTGTCATTCATCAATATAGAATCAATCAATCGGAAATTTGAATTTAATTTATGCATTCATTGTGGTGAGTGCGATTAAAGGCTTAGACCATGAAATAGTGTGGAGCGCGTCACCGTATTTTCACTCCAGCTTGAGCCTCCCACCCTACAGCCAGCCTGAATGCACAAGCAGGCAGTTTCATTTTAGTTGCAGACATTAACACGACACTTCCTTCTCCCTCTGTCTCATCAATTCATTTCATGCCACTGCGTGAAGGACAGAGGACTCGGGAGGGAAATGTAGTTTTGCCTTCTAATTCCCCAGAAAGTGACCATTTCAGACCATTTCCTGTACCAAACCATGCGGCTGAATTATCACATCCTTTTTCAGCGCCTCAATTTACTGTCCCCAAGACTGAGGCAATTTCACAGAAGAAAAATGCCTTTTCTCAATTTTCCCGTGCCCCTCGAGTTGCATCTCAAGGCCCTACTTGAAGACCTCGGTCCCAGCGCTGTCGTAATTGAAATGATTGCAATGTTATTCTTTGACACAGTAATGGGACGAGGAGGCAAAGACTCATCTTTAAATCCAGGCAAGGGAGTGCAATCTTTTCCTAAGAGCAATTATGAACAGAATGGGGACGACAGCTTAAAGTATGTTCAATGAATTGGGGCATTTCTGTACCACTGCTGTTCTGTATATATATACAGCACAAGATAAAGGGCTCAGACTTCCATTACATGAGATCATGTCAGATCACATCAACACAGATATCATCCGCTATGACGATAACCTGAGCAGGCATAGGCATAATGGCGTGATTACGCATTCATATTATGTGGGGAAGATTAGGCCCAAGATGAATAAAAACACAGGGCAGAGAATAAAATATACATGGCACTCTCAGAGTCTTTTTCATCTTAGAAAATGCTCCCAAACCTCCAGTTCCTTTAGATCTGGGATCTCAAGCAGGAGGGATCTGAGAGCGGCAGGAAGTGTAAAATGGATTACCTCACTGTGTGAAAAGCAGTATGGATGAGCTGTGGGAGCCAAGGGAAAATGGTGGCAGGGTGGAGATGAAGCGAGGTAGGGCCATTAGGGAACGGTGGAGCAGAGATGTGAAATGGAGACTTTCCTCAGCGGATATACTCCTCTGGGTGGTGGGGTGGAGTGGAGAGAGCAGAACACCTTCATCAATAGCCTCGATCGCAAAAAACAAAAAGCACAGCTTACTCGTGTATAAACACACTGCTCCTGCTGATAACCACCGGCAGCTCTACCACAGTATATCTATTTATAGACACTGTGTGCCCCATTTACAGGCATTGGGACACTGGATCTGTACAATAAAAAACAGTGGGGGCCATGGAAGACATCATTTGTATACTGCAGACCTTTATTAGTCACTTTTAGGCACCGACGGCACAGAGAAAAGACAAAGACGCGTATAGAAAATACTGTGCTGAAACTCCATTAGGACGGACTGTTGACCCGTTATTATTTGTAAACGCCGACGGACCCAAACACGCGAGGTGTCATGTCTAAATTAACTGCCATCCAAGTCATGTGACTACACTGCAGACAGACTAATCAGAGAAAGAGAAATAATTGACCCCACTTTGAAAGCTCTGCACATGATTTCAACTTTGAGTGGCATTGTAAAACATTACCCAGCGGATAAAGGATCTCCTGTGGTGTGTGCAATTGAAATACATAATAATTTCCTTTTTTTGATGGTTCGACATCATGCATATGGATGTCCAGCAGGCTTGAAATTAAGGCGGTGGCATGTTTATGTGTGGAAATTATAGGAAGTACCTGAAGCGATGAATAACCCCCACGCTCATTTTATTTCATAACAATAAAAAAGGTAAATTCCAAGTAAAGTGGGATCCATCCAAGTCTATTGGATTTGTGAGAGGAGAAATCGGCTTGTAGGGTCTGGGAGAGCCAGCGCATGCACAGGGAGGAGGTGGCTGAGGCAGGGGTTGGTCATTTATCATTTTTGTCAGTCCTAGGAGAAGAGGGAGGTGGGGCACGGGGGCTTTCATATAAATTGAGTGTAGGTGGAATCAATGTGGCGTTGTTGGCGAGAGGAGGGGGGGCGAGGGAGCCAGATCAATGCTGGTGGGAGTGACTGTTTGTTCCCATTGTTTATCTACTGTCATCTCAGGACGCTGCTGAAGGACAGTGAGCATGGCGGGCAGCACAACATCTCCATCGGGACTTAGGATTGGTAATTGGTCTCTCCTTATACAGACAATGAACATCACTCGGAGGTGAACGTCATACTGCTCGTGTATAAGGCACGTGTGTGTGTGTGTGTGTGTGTGTGTGTGTGTGTGTGTGTGTGTGTGTGTGTGTGTGTGTGTGTGTGTGTGTGTGTGTGTGTGTGTGTGTGTGTGTGTGTGTGTGTGTGTGTGTGTGTGTGTGTGTGTGTGTGTGTGTGTGTGTGTGTGTGTGTGTGTGTGTGTGTGTGTGTGTGTGTGTGTGTGTGTGTGAATATGCGAGTGAGCGTGGGAGTTGGGGGGGTTGTGAGTGGAAGGGGCAAGAACAGATAACCGTGGTTTCATGGTGCAGTGTCTGCTGATCAAATCAACGTCCTATTGAGCAGAGAAAACCCTATCCTGAGCGACACAGATTCTCTGACGAAAGGACAACAGTTTTATTAAGACCTTAATTCCTGTTGGGGAACAGCAATAACAGATCTGCTGACCTGACTTGAACCAGAGATGCTATCGAACAACAACGCTCGCAGATGAATAAAAGAAAAACTATCAAACTAATAATAAACCCCCAGGCATGCTGTGACACGGCCAGTGGCACAGACATAAACAATATAACCATCTTATCTACTCAATCATTGTTTCAGAGACTGAGGGGAAACGAGCACGTAATAGGGATAAGAACAATACCTGCTCATGAAATGATGATGAGCTAGATTCGAGGCCGCCCAGTGAATCTCAGGTATCATCATTCCCAGGGGAGCACTACCGCTCCCTTCCTCTTTCCTCCCCCCCTTTCCACACCTGCCTCTTCCATCTTCTCTTCTTTCATGTCCAGATAAGAAACGGCCCGCACTGATCTGACTGTGATTCGCGCAGCAGAAATGCGTTCCCATGGGAATATCACGGTGCGGGAGAATAGCTGACACAAGAGATGAGATTCTGTTGTGCTGCCCATATGTTTGCCTGCAAGATCAAAACAGATAGGATTTTTCCTCCTGCATAAAAATGTGCTCATAATCATCAGTTCGCTTTCAGAGCACAGTCAAAAAACAATAATAAATGGATGGAAGTGGAAATGTCTCGAGAAGGCTGAATACTGTATGTTTTACATAAACAAACAGTTCACACTCGACACGTGCCCCATCGCGCTAATTGCAGGCAATAAATGTGTGAAAACTCCAACTTCACAGAACTCAAATACCCAGCCCCATGATTGGTTTATCGCAATAACAATAATTATACTCCCAATTGTAGCCCCGGTCATGAATCCTATTACAAATCCTGTGTGTGTTTGAAACTGAGTCTCAGCTCCAGCTTTTCTCTCCCCCTCATAATTTCTGCCTTAGTCAAGGTTTTTAAAACACAAGCACAGTGAAGCATCGCTACACAGCCCAGTAATACAACGTGGCAGTTGTCACCCTTAGACTGTTTCTTTGCTGTTTGCTGTGATTGTATTATCTACAAAAAGATCTACAAATATAGGATGGATTACCACTGAAACAATCCCACAACATGCTGGTGATGGGAAGGCCACAATTATTTTTAAATTTGTTTTATTGTTTTATGTCCTATATATATTATGTTGCATTGTTGGAGGAGCTCGGGAAAAGGCACTGATTTGTTAGCTCTATATGTGATGTATGGATATCATTATCAGAATATTGTAAAAAAAATAAATCATAATGATTTATTCAAGGAGGCATAATCAGTGCATTTGCTTCTCAAAAGTTGCATAATAAGTGGAAATAAGAGCAGCTGTGGGAAGGCGTAGAAACTTAACAGCTGACATGTTTGTTTCAAAACCACAAAGGAGGTCAAAGGAAAATGTTAAACAATAACAAGAAAATAGCTTAATTTTCCCTTAGGTTCAGCAATTAAAAAAGGACTGGATCGGGCACAGTAGTGTCCTTGCCAAGAAAACAGTCCTAAAAAAGGAGAATCTCTGCATTGAAGGACACAAGTGTGACGGCCACGAGAGGCCTCAGGGTTTCATGACAGACAAATGGGAGACACTGTGCATTCAAAAACTGTTGCCTGGGGGATTCGCTAGTCACAGTGTTAAAACACAGCTGTAAAGAGAAAGCCACTGTAAAAAAAAGAAAACTTGCATTACAACTCAGAGAGTGGTTACCAGCAGGCATGGGGGAGAATCTGAAACTGAAGGAGGTTTAAAAGTGCAATGAGAAGTAAATGCAGCTGTTTGGCCATTATAAAAGCTTTGTTTCCCCACCATGAAGTCTGGTTCTACTACCGTGCTGTGGAAATGCTTCTTTCAACAGTACTTGGCAACAGAAAGAAAGTACAGGAATTCATCAAGAACCTATAGGAAAAATGGCTTAAGTACGACAGAAGACAGTGACTTGAGGGAACATTTAACAAACTTTAGCCAAATCCCACACAGGGAATGGTCCTGAAGTGGCGGGGTCCAGACCTCAACCCAATTAAGAATAATCTACAGTTCATGAAACTAGACAGAGCTTGTTTATATGCGCTGGGACAGACCTTTCCCACAGTCATGAGTCAGTGAATGTTGCCAAACTAATACTTACTGATATGAATACATTTTTGCGCTATCACTATTGAGCTTGTGTTTTTATCAGTTAATTAGTATAAAAAAAACACTTATATTCAATGTATCCAATAAAAAACCCGAAGGAAGGTGAATATTTCCTCCCACATTATACCCTGTCTCTCAAGACTCCCATGTTCGCCAAGATTAACACCGCTCTGCCACGGCTCACAGTTCCTTTTTTACCCGCTCAAGTCTTAAATCGGCAACTGGTGTGGACTCTGTATTTTTCTGCCCCTCTCTGAAGCACTCTACCTGTCTCCATGCTGCTCTCCCTTTCTCTGTTCTCGTCCTGGACCAGAGGTTGAGGCATGTGTGGGTGTCACAGAGCTGACAGGTCTATCTGGGCTCTGTCTACTGTGCTGGCTCTTCCCATTTCCCCTCTTCACTGCCTCCTCTACAGCTGCTGTGTATCCTACCATGACACCGCGCGCACACATGCACAGACACACAGACACACACATAGAATATCAGCTTACAGAAGGGGGTAGCTGAGGCCTGAGCAGGGTCAAACCTCCAAGGGGCAGCAGCATGCATGGTGTCTGTACTGGACAACACTTTAAGATCAAAATAACATTTCCTTATTTATTTCTTTAGAGGGAACCAGGCCAATGGAGGGAGGGAGGAGCGGAGAGAGAGAGAAAGGTGTATTTATGTGGGAAGAGAGCTATGCTTTTTCCTGTCAGTTCAAGGAAAGCCTGTCAGAATTATGGATTAAACGTCTCTGTGCAGCCTCACACACACACACACACACACACACACACACACACACACACACACACACACACACACACACACACACACACACACACACACACACACACACACACACACACACACACACACACACACACACACACACACACACACACACACACACACACACACACACACACACACACACACACACACACACACACACACACACACACACACACACACACACACACACACACACACACACACACACACAGTTTAATGGTGTGCATGTATATGTGTACTCAAGTGTAGATGTGTGCACATTTAAGTGTTGCTGGTTGCATCCGGCTTGACGATGTGATATGGGTCGAAACAACCAATTTGAAAAGCAGACTGTCATATAGTGTGTTAGCCATGTAAAATCTAAAATCTGTCTCCTGCCACATCCATAACTGGCCAGCAGCTGCTGAAGTCAACGCGGTTCAGCAGCCACACGCCGTCACCATAAACCCTATGTAACACATTTCTCATTTGCAACGCCTATCAACCATTTGCTCTCCTGAGCACACAAACAGCCGTGCACACACACACACACACACACACACACACACACACACACACACACACACACACACACACACACACACACACACACACACACACACACACACACACACACACACACACACACACACACACACACACACACACACACACACACACACACACACACACACACACACACACACACACACACACACACACACACACACACACACACACACACACACACACACACACACACACACACACACACACACACACACACACACACACACACACACACACACACACACACACACACACACACACACTGGTGGGCTGTTTTCCATCCCGCTGGCTGTAACAGGTGTGTGGGGGTAGGAAGTAGTAAGCTGATCCAGCCATGAAGACCAAGTCCTTCCCCTCTCCTGCCAAAACATCCCCAGTCCCAGTGCTATCCTTCACCTCCTGAAGGGAAACTTCCAATCAGTTCAGCAGATCAATACAGCCTAGCCTCAGGATACGAGGCTCTGAAGTTAACTAGGAGCACTTAAGGAGAGGGGATCTGTATTGATCACAAAGGGTTGATGAGGCTAGGCTTTTTTGAGAAAGGAAATGTGTGATGCAGTCACTTAGTTGATACAAATTGGTAACTCACTTAATTGCTGCTGAGGATTCTTTGTGACTATTCACAGTGCATCGCCTTGCGGTTTGACTGTCTCCACAGAGGTGAATTAGGCGAGATGAAATAATGATAACGGCTCCTCAGTCAGAGGAGAGCACAGTGCCACAATGAATCAGTGCAGACCAGAGCTAGAAGACCAGAAAGAACACTAACTGCTTAATCTTTTATAGATACACAGGTAAATACACTGAGTATGATAAGGTTCAGAATGCCACAACATCTTTTCTCCAATATCAATTATTCAGCATTGCCTTTCCTAACCCTTTAATTATACATCTGTGTAGGAACAACAAAGGCTAAGGATGTACACTGTGTGCCGGCTTAGAAAGGCCATGACAATGAGACCGTATGGGGGAACTTTAGCCTTTAGGTAGGGGTAGGAGGAAGACGGAAGCAAAAAGGCATTCGGGCAGCTTTGCCCTGCTGTCGAGCTGTCATTCATGATGTGTCAGCCTCACCCACTGTGTGATCAGAGATCAAAGGGTTAACTGAAACGCTGGCCTATAGCCCTGTGCTTACATTATTCAACAGCTTGTTACAACAGCCTGCTCCCTGATCTCACACACAGCCAGAAGGAGCTGGAAACTCCATGGAGGGGAACATGAGGGGCGAATAGCCGGATTAAGAAAAAGGGATGACAGAGAAAGCGGGAGAAGAAAGATGGGAGAAGGGTGGAACTGAGGGATGTGAAAAAAAGTTGAGGCGTGGAGAAAAAAGTAGGGATTCAATAGGATGAAAAGAGGTATTGAGAAAAGGGAAGGATGAGAAAGTGGTGAAAGATAGTGAGAGAGCACAGGTGGACAGACAATCTGCTTGTTGCCCAATATGGACGTTTAACCTTTGACCACATACCTAATGTGTTAGCTCAGTTTACCCTGAGGGATGCAGAGGTTTCATTTCCAAACTTCTCAAAACAGAAAAACACTACAGTCCATTCTTTACAACTAAATGATGATGAACTGGAACTATGATGGAAAGCCTTTCCTTACATAAAGGTTCAAATACTTGTCTTTTTACTACTTATTCCCCATAAGACACTGAAATATTGTCTGGTAGTGAGTTGGACGAGGTAATGTTAAAAGCATCCAGTGGCTTGAGGCTCTTCTGAGATATTACTCAGAGACGCGCAAAACAACAAAGCAAAACAACAAAGCAAAACAACATCCATCAGACGAGCACCGATCTGACAGCGACCATGTTTTGGGAGCGCCCTGTTTATAGTCCCAGACTCACGCCGCTGCTCAGTGAGCGGGCTTCTTTGTTCATTAATTGATTGGCCTCCCCTGCTGGGCCTCAGTAACTAGGTTACGCAGATCCATGAAAGGAAGAGGATTGCCCCCCCCCCCCCCCGTAAAAGGCGGAGGACGAATAGACAACTCCTGGGTAGGAATCAGAGTGTTAATATAACTAATGGAGTGAGGACGACAGTAACTTTATTGAAATCACCCTCATCTAATTAGAGCAAGCAGCTGATGAGAGTAAAGAGGGACGGGAAGGAGGGTTGGATTTCATTATGCAAGGGTGATGTCACCGTCGTATCAACTGAATGGGTGAGGCTGCGGAAAGGTGAAGTGATGGTTGTGAGGGGGAGAGATACAGCGTAATGTTCATTATTCAGCTATCACACACACACATCACACACAGACGGGAACTTGTAACATCACGTCACTTTGCTCACTGTACCTGACGTCTGCTGATATAATGGAAGCAGGTTATGGGAAGTGCAGAGGTTGTTGTGAACATCGCGCTGAGGTCACAGACGCTCGCTCTCACTGAAGCACTCGCCTTGATGAGACCAAGTGACTTCTGAGACAAGGGGGATGGCTTCACAGCGATGAACACATGTACTAGCTTTGCTCTAATGAAAGGCTGTAATGGCAACGTTTTACTGATTACTCAAGGTTTAAACTTTTCTCTCTATATAATACAGGACCAGGAACAACTGCCATTCAAAAGTTCCTTAAATACCAGAGAAATTACAAATGTAAAAATGCCACTTCATCTAGTAAATCTAGTTGCCACAGTTACTGCGACTCCTGGGAGTCACCACTGGCTGATTTGGTCCCACGTGTGTGGGCAAAGAACAATTTTGCAAATAAGCTTTTGGTCAGAAAACGAGTGTCAGTCGTCATTTTGATTGTAGGGCTTATAACTCTGGGGGGAAAGGAGTGGGCTGACCTCAAGCCACCAAGTCCAAAACCACCAACCAGTCTCTTTGAAAAAATGTCCCACAAGAGTTTAAAGACAGACTGTTTGAAAATAATGTTTTACTCTTTTGCTGTTGAATTGACGATACAACAAGTGTTAACCAAAAAGCAATGCAAAATATGTAACACAAAGTTAATAAAGTTGCCACTGCAAAAGGACCACCATTATTCTACATTCAAATTTAAAGGGCAACAAACCATAAATATCTCAGCCAGCTATAACTCCTGGAATAACAGAGACGGAGACATGCTGTGGCCTCCCTGTCTGCGCGGGGCACAACAGCTGAACCAACGCAGGGCCTGCATCTGCCCAGCATACCTCAGAGGATACAAGTTTCCACCATACGCTTTATCCCTCAGGTGACAGGACTGAGCTCCCTCCAATAAACAGACGGACTGGGTTGTTGGCGATTTGGCAAACAGCGTCACTATCAGCCTGACAAATATGGGCATTGTGTGCTCTAATGGTCGATATGGGGCAGCTGTGTGGATGTCATTGGCAATAGGTCAGATTCCAAAACAAAAAGGCCTTAGGCGGTCTATGGTGGAAAGAAAAAAAAAAATCACAGCATGACTTGGCAAAAATAATTGTGCTGGCATAGTACTGCTGAAGTGGGGTTTGACAGCTCGCAACATAATCTTAATATATGATTTGATTCTACCAGCCCCGAGCGATGGAGTCATAATGCATTACGAGCTCCATCGAGGCTCGAGACCCTGAGCGGCAGAGCAGTTGACCACTCCACAATAAATGACTTTTAGGCCACATGCGGACAGCACAGCAGAGATGAGGTTAATAATACTGTCACCGGTAGCCGCAGGGGAAGAGAAAAAGAAGCAAAGGAGTAAAGGAGACGAAATGAAAAAGAAATCTAAAGCTTTTTACGTGTATTCCTTTAGACTGCAAATTATCTAGTGTGCAAATTGCTATGAGAAAGCAGTCCACCTCCTCCCGACAGTCCCTCTAATGGTGTTGTCTTTAAAACCTTTATCACTAATTCATTACTTCGGATTTTCCAGCCGAAAGGGTTAAAGCTTTGTCTTCTGTCTAATTGAGAGCTGGTGGCTTCAGGCCCTAATCAGTCAAGCCGACTAACAGCTTTGCTCAGGGGAGGAGGAAATCAAAAACAGCATTATTGTAGCAGTAGGCCATTTGCTCTGTGACACTTCAAATGACTTTAATTTCAGACGCTGCAAGATGGTGTTCTGTGTAGTGGGTAACATGTCAGGCTGTAATGCATGTTGAGGTTCCCCCAGTTGTCGCTGGATGCCGTCCTTAAGCAAAATGACATTTAAAGAATATGCCACATTTTCAGATAGCTTTCAGTGCCCATTAAAATCGATAAAAAAAAAAGTTCTAAAAAAGGGAGGAAAAGCCATTTTCTTCTCTCGCTCCATCTCACTTCGCTTCCATCTCTCTCCCCAGTGTGCACAAGGCTAATTAGCTGTGTCGTATCCCTTGATGATTTTTCCATTTCCTCTCACTGGGAAGATTAACCAGCACATTGCTAATATCAGCTTCCACATCAACACAATTAGGTGAAGAGTGAAATGTGAGGCATGTTGTCACATCTCCCAGGCTTCATTAGGGCACACAAAAGACAACTTGACGACAGACAACCGTTGCGTCCGCAGGTTGTGGAGGCATAGAGCAGGTGTACTTGGAAACCCAGACTGTGATCATGGGATGTGGTAAGAATGTGTCCTAGATAGTTCTACAGCTCGGTTTATTGTTGGAGGTAGAGGTTAAGAAAAGAGCTCAAAGGTCATGCCAATTTAAAAAGGCAGACTCCCGTCGATTTCACAAGGCTTATGTGTTGATTAAAGCCAAGCAGTGTCCAATTAATTATATATTTTTGAAATCTACTTTTGGCCTCAAAACGAAAAAAAATGGTGTCTTCTTGGTGCTAACAACTCGTCTATGATGTTGACTCAATTAAAACACATTTTCCTTGAATTTTTCTACGGAATAAGAACCTGGTCATCTGATCAGATTTAATCAGATCTGGGTTAAACCTTTATAACGATTAGATTATATTACGTTACATATAATATCATTAGGCCAACCCTATTCACAGCTGACATGACTGGAATGAGGACAGGTTTTTGGGTTGGAGTCTATAAATTCCTTTTAAAAAACAAAACGCCTCATTCTGCCAATCAACCAAACGTTTTTGAGTAAGTATGAGGTAGAGTGCTGAGTTTTAGGATGAATATTAAATCAAAGAATGCCAAGTCTATCATTATATGTCATCTAACTATTTCCCAAGTTTGTCACAGGAGGCTGAAACTGAAGGAAGTCAAGAAGAAGCATCCATAGAGTTTGACATGGAGCCTGCTGCAGACTATCCATTGTTTCCAGATGCTCCATACTCTAAGCTGTTGCATTTTCTGGCCAGGATGTGTCATTCTTTCAGTCAATCTTGGAGCTTCCTTTTATTTCACCTCAGCCAAGACACCACCCAATGAATCCTCCGAGAGCAAGTGAACTTCTGGGACCTTTTGGGTGTCTTTGTCTTCTGTTCCGTTATTAAATATGCTGCAACAACTACTGAAAATTACTTACACACTAAGATACACAGCCAAAGAAAAACCTTCCTATTCCCAACAGTACAGGCGATTGAATAAACAGCTTGTTTATGCCAAGAACACGTTTAAGGAAGAACACAGAGTATATTTCATTTCAAGGTTTCTCTTTGGCAGGTTAATCATTACACATGAGGCTTGGGAAGAAAAATCGAAAAAAATCAAAAGGCAACGACAACAGCTGCATTACAAATCCACCAAGATTAACTTGATATATTACAAAATACGACTAATTATACTAATGATGTCATTAATTGAAGTCAGAATGTGTTACTTTAATGTAAACCAAAGACCAGAGGCCCCATCATTAAACATCACAGCTCTGGAAGCTACAACCCATTAACTAACAAGGCATACATAAACTACACCAGACAGCAACTCAATCTGACCTATTAATATCTGCTGATGACAGCAATTTTGATAATTAACACATTTTTCAAGTACATTATTATATCTCTTTAGTCATAATCACTAGTAGTTTCCGAAATGAAATACTAAAAGTGGCTTAAAGAATTAATATGAAGCTTGTTCTTTAAAGCACAACAATAATAGTATCTAAATAAATGCAGCACATCATCTGCCTGTAGGAGAGAATGCATTCTATCATGCATACTGTTTTAGTTTAGTGACAGAAACAGATGCCACTTTGCACCATAAAGTTCTGCCATGTACTATGATGTTTCAAAAGTCGATGTTTCTGGATCCCTGCATGGTATTGTCATTTAGTCTTTCAGGCCACCTTAAAGGTTTTCTGGCTGGGAAAACTTGCTTTTAACGCCTGCAGAATAGACACAGGCAGGAAGACGGAGATATCCTTATGATCGGATATGCTGTCAAATGACATTAGAGCACACAGCAGAGATTTACAGCTTTCTGGAAACATCTGTAGGCTCATAGAGGACTGTCAGGCAGGCAGTATAAACAACATGCTTACTCGAATCTCACACCCCCATGCTAACCAGGCCTGTCAATCAAACAAATCAAGCTAGTGGCTGCGATTCAGATGTGGATGAAAGAATAAAAGCTGCACGGCAAGCAGCTAAACCCCATGAGCGAAAAAGATGGCAATTAATTGTAAAAGGCAAAAGAGAGGGTTTAACACTCAAAGAAACAAAACAAAAACACAACAAATGATCCACTAATTGAGATGTTTTGCTCAAAGAACAGCAGTAGCTCATTTAGTGATAGCTTGAGCTACAAGTTCAAAAATATGTCACAGATGAACAGAACAAGAAAACGGGACTGTCATGAAGCTTACAGAGCAGAGAGGTGCAGGGGGGGAAACAAGAACACGCCGGAACAGAGGAAATCTAACAAAAGACAACAGAACACAGTCAGAACACAGAGGAGCCGAGCACAACACACCAGAACAGGCTGTAATTGTGTTGTGCAGGACTGACCCCAGCGCATCCCAGCAGGCATTGCATGATGAATGGGCCTGGCGATGACTACATCCCACATCCCTCCTCCTCCTCCTCACATGCTCTTTTCTCTCCCTCTCCTCTCTGTCACCACTATTAGCCCTCCTTCTGTCCCTCCCTTTGCTCCCCTCCTCTCCCCAAAACCGCACTCTATTCAGCCGCTGCCATCCCACAAGATTAATTTGCATTCAGTGCACTTAGTCCCCGTATTGTGCTCTGACACAATGACATATTACAGTGCATGGCACACCTATTAAACATATAGTCTAGCTTGAGGGTCGAATTTTTTTTTATGCAAGATAGTTATGTTGAAGTACAAAAGTGTGGTTCAGGAAGAGAGAGGCTTGATTGGTTATGAACGCAGAGAGGCTCTGACATACAAGTCACGGCAGAATCATTACAGGAACAGTTAGATAACCTCGATTAATGATTCACTAGACCCAAACTAATAAACTGGGTCAGATTGTGTTAGCAGTAATAGAACAGAGAGACCTTCAGGTTAGGCTGTGTGAGAAAGAACAGCAGCAGTAAGAGCGAGACGGGGAGGGAGCAAGAGAAAGAGAATTAAAGAGTGGGGGGAAAAGCGATAAAGGTGTTGGTGTAACTCCACTATAGACCCTGAGGAAAGAGACAGTAATGCATGGGAAATAGGCTTTTTCCTTCAGATTGTTTTTGCTCCTGTTCTCCTTCTACTGTTCCATCATTCCCACGTCCAAGGGGAGCAAAAGAGGGAGACCAAATTTAATTTGCTAGCCCGTCTCTAGCCATCATACTTTGTGCCTGGGGACAAAAGAAATGGATTCTGGAATTTAAAAAGATGAGTGAAGTAAAGAAATAAAACGGGGTACTCAGGAGAAAGCATAAGAGACAATAGCACAGAGGGTGGCAGCGAGAAATGAGAGCAGAGTTTGTAGGGAGGGGAGGGGGCAGGAAGCTGGGAGAGCGTTATGTGGGCCAGATATTAACTGTATGGTTATCATAAACCAGCTCAGGGGCCGGGCCATCTGGAGAGGCCACAGGTTTACTCAAACAATCAGATCAGGATGGTGATAGCAACGGCTGCTGACGGTACAACATCCAAACAGAGAGGTGACTGAGGGGTTAACAACCCATTACCTCGCCCTACTGCGGCCTCTTGGGAAGGCTCAGTATGGGGTTGTGGTGGGGGGGGGGTGCATCGCCCTCAGACCCCGGAGCACACCTTTAGGCTGTTACTAAACAAAGGGTTCAGGGCTCGGTGCAGTGACATCACCACTGAGACTACAGGAGGAAAGTGGGAGACAAGGGCGTGGAGGATGGAGACTATAGAGGTGGTGTGGACTATGTGGGAGTCACATTACTGCCCTCCAGCTCTTCTCTACCTGTCACATAAGCACTTTGAGGACTCAACAGTAAAGCCAGAGTCTTGACAACTTCAAACGGCTGCTCTGCCGAGTAGATCAGAGGCAACGGAGGGATAAAGGGAAGAATAAAGGAAGAGAGAGGAATCTAAAAAGCACCGGGCTATCCAATGTGTAACCTCAACAATGTGTTGTGGGATGTCTCCAATTTCATTATCAGATACTTCACCGAAGTTCATCTACTGCTCGGTCCCACAGTAGAAGAACAAAAAAAAGAGGGGGGGGGGGCCTCCACACCGGCCCATTGAGTGCCAATGAGCTCTGGTGGAGCTGCAGCAGAGAGTTTGGAGCCATTAAGAAGGGAAAACAAACATAGACCTATGGCCGGGCACACACAGCACTGCCCAGACACCTGTGTCCCATTCACCAAACATATCCGGCCACTTAACACTTCACAGAGGGGGTAGGGTGGTATTTGTTTTTGCAGGCTTGCACACCACACTATGGTTCTTTAAGTTTAGCTTTTTCACCCAAACAGCCTCCGAGCCTCTCTGTATGGACCAAATGATTGCGGCGGTAGCACGTCCCGCTGAGAGCAGCCAGCCGTTACACCACCTGACCATCACAACTGACCCCGCGCGAAGCTGCACCCTCTGAATAAAACCAGACAGAACCTGGCAAAACAAAGCTCATTCATCCTGCTGTCATTTGCAGTCTCCAGCCGTCCTCCTGTCTAGGTGCCTCAGCTGCATTTCGACTGACCTCAGGTTTGCCAGCACCTGTCCTGCACAAACAGTGACAGGCACACACACAAACACACAACTCCCCACCACCCAGGATGGATGAGAGACAGCCGGCCGGGCAGACAAGGCACCGCCTCGGATCAGTGGAGGGGTTCACTTGGAGCTGCCAGAAGCCAAATATCCGGTCGGCGCCATTACAATTCTTTCCACCTCAGCAGTTCAAAATGGAAAGCAGGTATGCCATCAGCTGTGGTCAGTTTGTTACTGGATTCTCAATGCCTAGATGCAATTTAATTAATTGAAATGGAGATGACCCATAATAACCCTGGCAACGCATTCTTAGTTTCCACCCAAAGATTAAGCTAGATAGCAGGGCTCAGTTGTTTAGAAGTAGTGCAGGCC
Source organism: Pseudochaenichthys georgianus (assembly GCF_902827115.2). Classification (NCBI taxonomy): domain Eukaryota; kingdom Metazoa; phylum Chordata; class Actinopteri; order Perciformes; family Channichthyidae; genus Pseudochaenichthys; species Pseudochaenichthys georgianus. The sequence continues at coordinate 22,776,732 of NC_047512.1, forward strand.
GCTTGCATGCTGCAATGATTTGTTTGCAGTGAAGCCAAATGCATGCACAGATGGAGCCGACTGGACACCAGATGACTTGCTGTGCTGTGGTGGCATGGTCTGCCGACAGGGGGGAGAGGGATAAGAGAAGCGAACAGGGGCACTGGGGCACCAGATGCCCTGCTAAAGTTGATCCAGTCCTGCTCTCCTGATGGGATGTTACAGTGCTCCAGCCTGTTCTGATCTAAACGCAGTGTCACAGGCGTTAGCGCTTTTATTTTGTAACTGCACGGCACTTTCATTTAACTCAGAGTCCAGGCAAAGCACAGTGTATCATCATCGGCTAACATAAGAGAACTGAAACCTCTATTAGACTTTGTGTAGGTGTTCACCACTCACAGTCTAACAATATCACAGATTATTAAGACAGCACTGTAAGTACATATCCTGTTGGTAAACACCAAACATGGTCTTCCTGACAGCAGAGGACCACAGCTGTGGTTGTATTTAGGCTTCAGGAAAAACAGTCAAACAGTGCAAGCAAAGACAGCTACACTTGTTTGGAAGAGAAGTCAAACGACTAGACACCCAGCTGTCAGTTAATAGGTAACTTATAAATCAGCTCTGCCATGACTCCTGCCTTCATGTAGGCCATTATGTTTTTTAATTTTTTATTTAGAACATCTAATCAAACGCAGTTATATCAAACAATTGTCTTAATCTCATGTATTCATTGTTTTATTAAATGAGAAGACCCTCAGTAATTTAAATTCTTCCAGTATACAAAAACAAGCTTCACGATGTGGTTATTTCCTATGTTTATTTATTGAATAACCAGTAACCGTGCTATCGTGTGAAATATATTTTTACCGAGATATGAAGCAACCAGGGTTTCCGTTAGCCGGTAATTACCGGTTTTTAGCTAGTAAAATTTATAAAAAAACGGTAAATTCAAAACCTGACGGTCAAAATGTCTGGTAATAATTAGGGAGGCTCCGATCGATCGGCCGCCGGTCATTATCGGCCGATATTCACTCTTAATAGTTTGATCGGTGCTCTCTATAAAGGCCGATCAGGAGAGCTGGATCTGATCGATATGGACATAAACGCGAGTGAAGTGTAACCGGACGCGAGAGAGATCAGATCGGCTGCTGAGTCTGACCGAGACACGCAGCTCTGCATGATCACCTGAAGCCCCGCCCTCTGTTTAGCGAGCTGCAGGAGCTGCATGAGAAACTGACGTGCTGTCAGGAGAGAGAGAGGGGAAAAGAGAGGATCCGTTTCTCCCGTGTTATTATTCAAAGTTGATGTAAACTTCTGAATAATGTACGTTATCTACTACAAGTAGTTTGTTTGAATGTAATAATTATGTTGTTTGTTGTTTGTGGAATCATTTATTGAAAAATGAATCTGAATTTTTCGATCTGTTACGATTATAAACTGAAGCAATATAAAAATGAGCCCCGTGAACTGAGTTTTAAACTGAAGCATATCTGCTCTCATAGTCCGGTGATTACCTGCTAACGGAAACTCTGCTACACAACTATTATTATTATTATTGAAATATGACCGGTAAGTTTCAAATTAGTCCGGTAAAATGAATTCTGCCCGGACATTTGACCGGCGAGAAAAAATCCTAGCGGAAACCCTGGAAGCAACCTACATTGGGATTGATGCTAGTAGCCACTTTGGCCCAGCCCTGGATATACTGTATACGTTCATCAGATATACAACTGTGCACTTTATACATATTATTTTAAATTATACATGTGCTTGTTAGTAAATGTTTAAAGTAAGGTGAAGGTACTATTCAAAATGTACAATAAAATTATGAAAGTTTAGTATTGTTTTTTATTTATGTCTTCAAATATCAGTTTAAATAATAGACTTAGAGGCCTGACTTAATCAAGCCAGTTCTTCAATAGAAATCTTTTAAACTGTTTACAGTATCCACTAATATACTAGATGCATGGTAAACAACTTGAAGCATGCGTGAGTGTGGACGTACACACACGTCGGCTCTAAAGTAGGTGAGAGTATGTGTGTGGTTTCCAGACAACTGGGTAAACACACGGAGCCCTCCCCTCCACCTGTCTGCCCTCCGTGCTCACATCAGTGAGCTTTTAGCACCAAGTCATAGGTCCAATGTTAATGCCTAACGTTCAAACAGGCTGACGGTATACTTTACACAGAGCAGTCTTTTTCACAGATATCCAGTTCTCCTTGTAATAGTACAAAACATTGACCCCAATGCTCTAAGTGTCTCAAAATAAATAATACACAATGTAGTTCTAAGTCTACACATGTCTGAAAAAGTGCATTGAGAATGGCTAGATGGACAAAAGAAGAAATTCGAATCGTATCCGATGACTGATAGCACTTATGATGAGGACAGTGTTAGAATATCCTGCAGTGAAGTGGTGCGTTCCCATTACTGCATCTCTCCATCTCAGAAAATGGCTTCATTAACAGGCCAGAGCAGAAAGCTCCCTTGCCGAGTGTATGAGCACGCTGTACCCCGAGGGTCCTCCGGAATGGCTGAGGTGAAGTCCATTAGCACCCGACAGCTTGTTTTTGATCACTAAATAAAACAGGGTATTTTTCTGTGTCTGCAGTATAAATAGCCTTTAGCTCAGCCCGCAAGCGCACATTTTCAGGTTTAAAGACTTGGTTCTAAGAAGAAAATAAGATTGGGATCCTGATACTGTCATATTAGATATTCATCTAAACCAAGGAGAAATGTTAAAGCCTTACATGAAGAGCAATGTCACACTAAGTAATGGACCAAGAAAAAACCAGATCGTGTCATAACTTGTCCAGAGAGTGGCCCAGCAGGATCTAATGAGTTTTTGTTTTTTTGTCAGAAGTAATTTAAGCTCCAGTTTAACTGCCACTGTGGGCTTAATCAGAATACAACAGGGTATAATGTACCAACAAGTATTGAGTGTTTTTCCTATGTCGCCATCCAACGTAACTTGCTCTGGATCAGTGTCTCCTAAATGCTTAAAAGTGATGTCAATGTTTATATCTAAACAGTAGCGAGTGGGCGGTGACAGCTAGAAGAGATATAAAAACCATGCGAAGACAAATCCATATCTCACATAACCTCCTGTTCTTCTGGCATACTTTACAATCCCTTAGGAAAGTTAGCTACCTCTGAGCCCATGACATAGCACTTACTTTTCACAGTATTTTCACTCCAATCATGTGTCATCTGATGAAATGCTACACCCTGACCCTAGTCACCATTATTCGTCTGGATACAGGAGCCTCTGGAATGTATCGGATTCCTGCCTCAGGGGGAAGGCACCTTGGAAACATGGTCCTACCTCCACCAGCTAGCCTCTCCCCCTCTCCCTCTCTCTTCGTCTATCTTTCCATTCAGCAAAATTCCACTAGGCCTGTTTGATTTACACCGCTTCATCGCCCATCAGACATGTGTTCACATTTTTGACATACGTCTCACAAAAGCAGGACATGTGATGGACAGTTAGAGATCTGGGACTGTTTTCCAGCTGTTTGTTGCCTCCTTCACGTCAAAGTCCCTACCAAAGGGTAAACATCTCAATGAACGTTAACCCTATGCTACACTTGAAGCCTGAGAACAAGCACAAGAGCTCTAATGGAAAAACAAATTGGAAAACTAATTTGCCCTCTAGTGCATCATTGGTACAACAACTCTTAACCTATCTCCTCTCTCCAGAGAGCAACAGTTATGCAAAGCAGTACTCAGGGCCTGTTGTATTGAGTATATCTGAGTCACTGGCCTGCGTAATTCAGTCTAGGGAATTATGACAGTGGAAAATCATTTCCCTGGGCCAGGGATAGGAGGCCATGGCTAATCGTTCAGTAATCTGATCTGCCTGCATACTGTAGCATTCAGCTGCACCGCTAGCCTAGCCAGCCAGTCACACATGTGGACACCCCCAGTGCCCGCCAACTATCTGATGGAGGCTAACACTATTGGAAAAAAAACTCTCCAGGTTTTCCCGAGGATTACTGATGCTATCGGATCATTTGCTAATACTCGGTTGTGCTGTGCTGTTTGAAATGTATTTACTCTGCTCCTACTCTCCAATACCCCTCGCGATAGCAAAGCCTAAGCCAACAAATGCCGCAGCCACATTCCAGGCAGAAAAAGGCACTTCAATACAAACTACCTTACAGCTATGAAAAAATCTGATTTTGCCTCTGGTGTAATAATCCAAAAGATTTACTAAATGAGCAACATCCAAATGTGTCTGTCAAACAGCAGGCTATTTTTGGTACACTTCTAATTGTAGATTCCAGTATCTGGTGGAGCCAGTGCTGTTGTAGTAGTATATGAATAAGAACCATAGGGAGCAGCACTGTGGCACAAAGCAGTGCTTATACCCAGTAGAACGGGTTGGGGAGGGCTTGAGTTTTGGAAAGATGCCTGGCTTCATCCCCTCGCTAAAGAGAGGTCTGCACCCCACACACACAGTGTAGACACAAGGGGCACTGACATGGAAAAATACAAGAGATGACATGTTGTGGGGCACTGAAGTTCCCAACAGTTACCTTGTGTAAAGCATTAAATGTGATGGTATAGTTACCGCACTATAATTAATCTTACATCCTCCTGTGGAGAGGAGTAGCAGTAAAGCAGCCAGCAAAGTGAATGACAACAACATTCCTCTTTTTCTTCCCCATTCAAGCCTAAAATGATGAATTGTCTGTGATCATGTCTTATTCTGATAAATGGCCAAACACCTCTTGGTTGAGCAATTTGCCATATACTGTTATGCAGCGAGTATTTTATCAACCTCCATGTGTGGGCATTGTAACCCAGTTAAAGCATTTCTCAGGCATATCTAAGTGAAGAGATGCTGATATATGATCAAATGGCTGCGGCAGCAGTGGCAGCCTTCATCAACTGCAAGCGATAGATCATAGCATGTTTGGCAGGTGGTGGGAGCAGTCAGATAGAGGGTTAGAACAACCAGACAAACAGTTGGCACAGATAAATAGTGCAACTTAAGATTCGGCTCTCCAGAAATGTGCCAAACAAATGACAGCAGCAACAATATTTTTTTTTTTTATCTGCAAATGGAATAAGCCCTACATATTTATTTCCCCCACCCATGTACAACACACGGCTTGGGTATAGCAAAAATGTAATGCATTGGTCAAATGAATCTAATGATCTATAAAACCAGAAGAACAACACTTCAGTTACAAGAATGTCTTCTGCAGCCGAGCCGAAATGCAGGGAAAGTCCTTATGACTTTGCCAAATACATTTAGAGAGTGACTCATTCTCCTTTAGTAATCTCTTACTCACATAGGTGCACGCTTGCACGCGCACACACCCCAAGGCAACAGATTTCAGGCAGGTCTGGACTGCCCCTTTTTGCTACACAGCAGAGTCAAATGTTTATAGTATTTAATAGATGCAGCCTTCTTTGTGGAGATACACAACCAAGCAAAACAAAGCAGCCTCATGCAGTGAAGAGGGATCTAATGTAAGGACACTGCATCATTGTTAAACAGGCACTGTGCCACATGCAAACAAACAAAAGTATCACAAAAAAAACACTAATAAATGGGTGTATATCTTTGTCAACAGTGCATCCCAAACTACTTGTAGGAATAGTACAACTGGACCTAAGCACCTCATAGGTAGAATTGTCTTTTTTTGCTTTGTTTTTTCCCCTCTAAAAAACAGTGTTTATGGTTGGGAATTTTTTTTGTTGAAAATCTTGTTAAAGGTTCAATATTGGTAATAATCCGCCTGCAGATGATTCCTACAGGTAGCTACACTATAGTCAGTCTGATGCATCATATGTCAAAACACAGAGCCTGTCATCACTGCTGATAATTAAGTCAACTTCCCAGAAATCATTTGGACAAATTGGATAACGTTAAAGCGGCTGTTGCATTCCCATGGTAATCTTGTATCCACCTCTGTCATGTGCAGAGCTATTAGATTAGGTGGCATACAATTGTATCGACCTTAAATTATAATTTGCACACAAAATCGTTTGGCCTTTTCATCGCAAGACACATATTAGACTGCAACGTCTGTGGAGTAATTGATGATTGTTGGCAAATTGTTCAAGCTAACTTGAGAAAAACATTGGAAAAATACTCAATAAATCTCAGCAAGCTCTAAAGTTACACAAATAAGTTCCCTGCTTGTCTCTGATACCGGGCTGAACTACGGTATCCGGTTGGATAAAGGAATTCCAATATCAAATCACAGAGCCGAGCAGTCGGACACAGCTCTATCCTGTGCACAAACTTCGTCCAGACCCTCTTCAGAAAATAACGTTAGCCTCCTTTCTCTGCTGCCAGAAGGACGAGCTAAAAGATGCACCGAGACTCTCCACTACTATGTCACCGGGGCTTTATGTACCAGCCAGGGGGCAGTCAGGCCGAAAAACTGGCCTCATTCTCCGTGTGCACCAGACAATGTTCACTAGCCTGGCCTGGGAGACCGAGCGGCGGGGCTCTCGGTCGTGCAGGCTACTAAACATGTGCGAAAACACGGCGACGAGACCGGCGTTGTGTCGATGAACTCACCTTGTTTTGGGTTAGGAGGATTTGGTACAACAAAGTCCGTTTGGGGTGGCTGCAGGGTTGTAGCACGCTCGGCGCATGTCGTCGTCGTCGTCTCGGTTTGCAGTCTGCCGTGATGTGGAAGCGGCACCGCGGACTCGGCTGGGAGAAACCGAGAAATCTGAGAATGCCCCTCTCTTTCTGCAGCTCAGTGCACCGGCACTGCTCATAACTGTCGACAGGAGGCGCCAGCACAGCACTTTTTTTTTGTCTCAGATATGCGCATACGTGCATGGGCAGTCTTCACAACTCATCAAAGAAATCACTGTGCGATCATATTAAAGCACGGGTTTATATGAAGTGATCTTACTACTATACTCTACCAAAAAGATAAGTTGGCAGTGATATCATGGTGAGAGTTTTAATGATTCCTATTTCTTAGGAACAGGAGCTCAGGGATAGACTAGATTATTTTTGATCAATCACCATACCATGCAGATTACACGACAAACGCCTATGCAAAACTGTGGATTTTTTAATTGAATAATCTCCAGTAATGCATCAAATTGAAACAGTATTCATATATCTACTCTGTACAATGTCATTGGTACTGATAGATATATATCATAGATAGATAGATAGATAGATAGATAGATACTTTATTCATCCCAAATTATTTTTTTATATAACAAATATAATATATATATATATATATATAAATATAGTGACCTAATATTACTAAAGGTAGGCTACTGCTGTGACAATTTAAGGCACTAAGCTACTATACTTTGTATGTTTTTGAAGGGAATAAGGCACTGCTTATTGCTAGCCTACAATGAATGGACAGCAAACATAACTGTTAAACATGGTTTCAGGACAACAAAATAGCCTAAATGTTTTAATAAATGAACACAAATTGTCCAAAAAGCAGAACTAATTTCAGTGCAGTCCTACATTGGATGATATCAACCAATAACACTATTCTAGAATACAATGTAATGAATTGAGCTTCAAAAAATGGGACTGTTGTGAAGAAATGGTGCACCTAGATGTCCTCTGACCTTGTGACTCATGAGGTTGGTGATTTTCATTACGGAGTAGCTAGATCCAAGTCAAAGCTATGCTTCAAAACAGCTTTGGCTGTCTCATCCACATCACATGATAGAATAGGGTCATACGACTCATTAAGACAAAGAAGGCGATGCTTAAGGTTTTCCTCAGTGACAGGGCAAGATACAGAACGTTCACCCAGAAAGGGACACAGGGGGATGTGGCTAAATATTTTTCATTTAACCCCTAACCCCTGGAAATATGGTCACAGGAGCAATGAGTTAATTGTTAATCAGTGTTACCTTGCTCATGAGCACAATGCAAGTACCATGAGGTTTATGAATCTAACTCAGACATTATAGGTAACAGAAAAGTTTAGCAGACTATCTCTTCTGACCTCCTGAATGGCTCTGCACTACGGAAGAGTAGCTTTGCATGCCTGAAACTATAATCCCTGTCCTTTGACTCCTCCACAACCTCACCATGACCTTAAATAAACATTAGGGGTTTAATGCCCATCCATAATCTTAAAAATCCTATGACCCGCTAATTGGAGTTTCACACAGCCAAGACACCTGACCTGAATTGGAACAGGTGGATAGATAAACTGTAAGTGGACTACACAATTGGCTTAAAGAAGCTCACACACACCAGCTAGTCAGCCTGTCTCTTTCTCTCACTCACCCAATCGCAGTGGTGGAAAAAAGCAAGCTACTCACAACAGTAATTTAGCCTGCTATACCAGGATGTGAAAATACTCTTATCCAATTCAAGTAGAATAAGAAACATTATCAACTAAATGTAGCCTGCTTGAAGTGTAAAAAGTGAAAGTAGGCCATAGCCTATTCATTTCACATAAATGGCTACTCTGAATTTGCAAAGTTAGGGTGTTATCTTATTAGTGTTAATTATTTGTAATATACTGCTGTTGCATTGCAAAGAGGCATCCACATTTTGACATTGCACCAGATTAAAGTGGGCTATGAGAAATATTTCTCATAATAAATAGGGATATTGCATTAATGATAAAGTTACTATTGATAGACCTACTACAGCATAATGATTGGCCAAAGTTATACACGCGTGCACACACCTGTATACCTCAACTGTCCATATCAGAGATGCTTTTGGTGCAGGAAGATATTTCTACTTTACAATATTTATATGTGTTTGTTATGGCTATGGAGAGTTTTCCTGATTTGATTATGTCTGACGGTTTATTGAAATAGGGCGACACCCCAAGGTGAAACGTGGCTCTCCGGCGCGGTGCATTGTGGTCTGACACCTCCCGCTTGGTTTGGCTCACACTCTGCAAAATGGCGACGTCTCTAGGATCCAACACCTACAATAGACAGAACTGGGAGGACGCGGTATGTTTAATCGTCATTAAAGTGTACGGGACAGTGAGCGTGACTTAAACACAGTCATTTGCAGTTAATTTCAAAGAGTTAACATCGCCCTAAAATCTACTAACTGGGCACAAATCTGTCCAGTTTGCTTGCTAGCCAGCTAGCGTTAGCTAACACTAGCTGGTAGAAGCGTGGCTGCTGCCTTCGTAACATGTCTCTGCTAGCTACTGTGTAAACATCATTCATAAAATATCACAACATAATCAGAACAATTGTGGATTCTAAGAGATCGGCCAGAGTTGACTCAAAACAAGAACTTTGTTAGTTTGACCGTAACATGTTTTGTGGTAATGCTAGCTAGCTGAGCTAATGAAGGCGACAACTAGCACCTTATGCTAATAATAATAAAACGACGTTTCCATAATTAACGTTCTCGCTAACAACTAAGCAAGTTACATGTAAATGTATAGCCGGGTAAGGCGGAAGCCAGACAATCCGATACTTACAAATGTGTGTCTGTTATTTTGGATTGGCTTAGCAATTGTAAACGATCATCTTAAAGCTAAAGCTTGGTACAGTTAGCTTAGCAGCTGCTAACTGGAGGGGACCAGATTCGCTTCATTGACAGGTTACTACCTACACAAAAAAACATAACTTTTTCGGGGTTACAAACGGTTCTATACAAAATGTTTCTCATATTTTAACTGCTGGATTCTGGTCAACTACTTGATAAAACCTAGCATGTAAACTAAATTGGAGATGTACATGTACTATGTGGTGCATCAAGCATCCCAAGGTCTTTATCCCTACTAGATAAGGCAGCAAATCAATTTGCTTTCTTTAGCCAAATAAACAGGACATTTGGCCAATGTTGGGTTAATTAAGACACCAGAATATAAAGTGTGCAACCTTAGCCTGTGTAGTTGACTCTTGAGACACAAGAGCTGCTTATATTTGGGTGTGTGGCTGCTTCTCTCGTGGTGGATCAGGGCATGGTCCTTTTCAACAGCTAGCTAGCACTTGGATTGAAACAGCATCCTTCAACAGATGGTAAAGTTGAAGTGAGTCCACTTGCCCTGATTTCACCATAGGTTTTCACTCGTGCAACATTGCTAAGGTTACTACAGCAGTAAGTGAAACAGCGTATGTTTCTGCTTTAGAACAATTACAACAAGGGACTGCTGGATGAATAACATAAATGGTGCTTGTTATTTGAAATGGACTAAATAGAGATCTGTTTGTCTCTTGTTTTTCAGGATTTTCCAATTCTGTGTCAGACATGTTTAGGAGAAAACCCATATATCCGCATGGTGAGTTTTCATTACTTTGTATCATCTTCCTTTGTAGTGTGTTGATACCTGTGTTTTGCTGGTTCAAGTGTTAATGCTTTGTTTTACAGACCAAGGAGAAGTATGGGAAAGAGTGCAAGGTAGGTTTTCCCGTAGTATTCTAAATATTGTTTCTATGATACACTTAACACTCAATACTTTGTTGTATGTATGAATTTAAATACATGTATTAAACTAATCGTTTCATTCTATGCCCGTTAGATTTGTGCTCGTCCATTCACTGTGTTCCGATGGTGCCCGGGGACACGGATGCGTTTTAAGAAGACTGAGGTCTGTCAGACCTGCAGTAAAATGAAGAATGTTTGTCAAACATGTCTGCTGGACCTTGAGTTTGGTGAGTCTCATGTAATTTCTTACTTGACCTGTTTATATTTTGTATTACTTGGTTAAGATTGTTGCTATATGAGATTAACCCTCTTGTCGCACCTTTTGTTTTACAGGTTTGCCTATTCAGGTCAGAGACACCGGGCTGTCGGTTAAAGACGAGGTTCCTAAGTCGGATGTTAACAAAGAGTACTACACACAGAACATGGAGAGAGAGGTAGAATTGCTGTGCAATGCAGACAAAAACATCTTTGTTGTTCTTTTTATTCTGATTTCCATAAAGCAACAATGGCTAAAACTCAGCTGCTAGGATGTCCCCAATTTCAAATATCTAAACAATAGGTATCGCCTAAGTCTGCTTCCTTTTTTATAAATATTATTTGTAGTATACACTTTTAGGGTTTTTACATTTTTATTTCCACATTTTGGGGATGGAATTTATTTTTGAAATTGATCAATAATGTCTACTTGAACTTCTGTGTTCTTAGATAGCCAATTCTGATGGAACACGGCCAGTGGGCCAGCTGGGTAAAGCGCCCAGCTCTAGTGACATGTTGCTGAAACTGGCCAGGACCACGCCATACTACAAGAGGAACAGACCGCACATCTGCTCCTTCTGGGTGAAAGGAGAGTGTAAGAGAGGGGAGGAATGTCCCTACAGGTCAGTGATACTTCAAGAAAGTTTTCTTATCTTAATTCATATTTATGTATGAGATTCAACATACATGTATTAGTACTTATTACAATAGGCAACATTGAAAACAAATATTCTCATGGTTAACTGTAACTTTCTTAGATATTGTTGTTGTAGTTTTCTCATTCTGGTTGTCCTTTCCACAAAGACACGAGAAGCCCACCGATCCTGATGATCCTCTGGCCGACCAGAACATCAAGGACCGTTACTACGGCATCAATGACCCGGTGGCTGACAAGCTGCTGAAACGGGCCTCAACTATGCCGCGTCTTGACCCACCAGACGACAAGTCCATCTCCACCCTCTACATTGGAGGATTGGGAGACACTGTCACTGATGGAGATCTCAAGTAAGGGTTTCTTACTTGTAACAACTATCAAACCCCCTGTGACAATTTGTGTTCACTAATGTTGCATAAAGTAGTGATGTTGTTTTACAGGGACTTTATCTGGTTAAACCTTCTTACTTCCAGTGTTTTTTTTATCTTTTGTACATTCATTTTTTTTGGTGTATTGCAGGAGTCACTTCTACCAGTTTGGAGAGATCCGCACCATCACCATAGTCCAGAGGCAGCAGTGTGCCTTCATCCAGTTTGCCACTCGGCAGTCAGCTGAAATGGCTGCTGAGAAGTCCTTCAACAAACTCATCATTAATGGACGGAGGCTCACTGTCAAGTGGGGAAGGTAAGAAGCTAATAATGAAAGTGAAGCGTTGGGGTGGCCATCACCAACTCGACCCCCAGGCGCTTAATCCACGCTCATCCTTTCTATGGATGCGACCCTAAAAGCTCCTTCCGCCATCCAATTTGTAGCTCTCATTAGCACATTAAGGTGTTCAGAGAAAATGTGTTATTGAAAGTAACAGCCTAATAAAGCACAATTGAGGCCAAACTTCTCTCTGCAGCGGTTAATTTTTTTTTATTACAGACACAGTAAGAGCTTCAACACGGCAAATAATTTGTGCTGGGCCGGTCATTTAGAAGTTTTCTATATGATTCTGCTGCTGCACACCATTCAGTGCTGTCAAACTAAGTGATCTGTTTAAATGTTTGAGTGTGTGTTTATATAAATGTGTATTGTGTTTTTAGGTCTCAGGCAGCAAGAGGGAAGGAGGGTATCAAAGAAGGTGTCAGTGAGATGGGCACCAGACTTGATCCTGTACCTGGACTGCCTGGAGGTGAGTGCTAACACAGGGACGTGTGTGTGTGTGTGCGTGTGCGTGTGCGTGTGTGTGTGTGTGTGTGTGTGTGTGTGTGGTGATGTCATGCGAGTGCGGTTTTCAATATGCCTCTAATGTGTACATTGTGTCATTAGTTGTTTATTCATTTTCTTCTACATTGTTATCCACTGATAGTGGATAGTGCAGATTCAAATGGCTGAAATGTATTTATTTGTCATGTTTAATAATTTGTATTTATCTTTTGTGTTTTAGCTCTTCCTCCACCTCCAGCTTTAGACGAAGAAGCTCCTGCTAACTACTTCAACCTGGACCCTAGCAGCTCTCCTGCGGTCATGAACATCGCTCTGCCCCTCCCTCCAGGCATCAACCCGCCTCCTCCAGGTAGAATCCTCACCATGTCATAGATGCAGCTTAGTTGTATTTGTCAAATATCAAATTGTTACACATTTCCCATAAACATAAACTTTTCATTTTGGTATTCCTGATCTGTTTTTATATAATTACACAATACATTTTTGCAAAGCTGTTAACTCTATTTATATAATGGAAATGACTTAAACACAGTGAGAAAGGGTAGATGCCCAATCCTCTAACTCTTTGTCTTTTCATCTGTTCAATCAGGTTTTGGCCCTCCAATGTTTCACCCCATGAGTCACATGGCTCCACCTATGCCCCCCCCAATGAGCATGAGACCTCCTGGTCAAATCCACTACCCCTCCCAGGATCCTCAGCGCATGGGGGCCCACGCTGCACATGGCGCACGTCAAGGCGAATAGCCCCCCGAGTGACGCCGTACTGCCATTCTGTTCCCTACTTCAAACCTGGTCAGGTGCTTTCACTCCAGATGCTGTCAGCCGCCCTGAATCCTGCGGACTACTTCTGGCAGGAAACCTCGTCATGTCTTACCGGATAACATCAGATTTATTAGGCCACCTGCAGTGAAGTGAATGAACTGAACAAGCACCATCTGTGTCTAGAGAGAAGACAGCCAGGATATTCCAAGATGACTTTGTCTCTTCTCACAGTTAATAAGTACTCGAGCGGCATCAGCAGACTTCATACACCGGCCCCTCTGATCAGGGCCTACACAGGCTCCTGTGTTGGAGCTGTTGTATATATTCAAATGTATACTTCTGTTTAATTAGTTTTTGTCACATCTTGCAACATGGAGTAGGATTCTGAGGAGCATTTTTAAAGCTGTTAATTTTCAGTAATTCTTTTTTTATTTGACACAATCTTAATATTCCACAGCATATTGACTTTGTTTGTTGTAAGGCTTTCGTTTAAATGTTTTCACTTGTCATTAAAATGAGGCCATTTTGACATTGATCATCTCAGAGTACTTATTTGTCAATAACACTTGCTTTAGTAGAATACAGAGAAGGGGAGAAGATGTAAAGTCACAGTCTGACAACTATCAGATGGAGTCTTGGGGGTGTGGAGAGGAGGATGTCGCGGGTTGACGTAGATGGATCAGATACTGCTAAGGACAACAAAAGGAAACCACTTCAGCCCGTGGCAGCATTGTCTGAGACGACGGGCAGCGAAGGGACAGCAGCCCTCTGAGTTTACCTCATCTCGTCAGACCTCTCAGCAGCAGCAAAGCTCTCTATTTATCATGCAGGAATGTTTTTCTCTCCCCTGTTGTGCCCGCCGATTAACGGGGATCCACTTTGTAGGAAGAGAGCAGCAAGCGGGGGTCAGTGCTTCAGTCTCTCAGCTGATGAGCTTCCTTCTCATAGTTCATTAGATTCAGGGTAGTAATCGGTTCCCCATCCCCTGGGGGCTCTGTTGAAGTTGGGCCGTCGGCACTTGCGGTCCAGAGCGACGCCGGGCAGCTGCTGCGATTCCACGGCCTCAAAGCTGATCACTGGGATCACCCTCTGGCTGACCATTGCACCCCCGAAAGGCCTGGCAGATCTCGGAGACAAAGAGCAGAGTTGTTACTAAGCAGGATGAGTGCATTGTTTCATTTTCCTGGCAGAATATGACCCTAGGTATCATATGGCTCGGGCTTCTTCCCATAAAGGGGGTGGGGGGACTTTTTAAATAATACCTAGTCCGGTCATCGCTCTAATTCTAACTGCGGTTAACAGGAGGAAGCCACCCAGGATGTGCTACTGAAAGTGTGTTCAACCTTTTCTACTTGTGTAGCTGCTCTGACCATTAGAGTTCAGATTTAATTTTAACTTTATAATAATCTTAAGGCTGTAAACGGATCCCTCCGCAGGGGGTACAGTTCCTGACTGGCTGGCAGGAATCAAGTGATTTACAGCCTTAATTGACTTAAGTCTGAGTTTGTCTTTCATATTTTTGTCCATTACTCCATCTGTCCGGGCTTAACCTTTGTACTGGCGCGCTGGTGTGATGCAATTCCTTGTGTGCTGTGAGAAAGGCGATTCCCTTTCGTGCGTAATCCGTTTTGCGGGGAAGGCATTTGAAGCTGGCAGCACCCTAGTGGATCACCTTTCAAGAACTGGTTTGAAAATAGCCATCATACCGCCACGCTCCAAGGAGGTGCAAGCCAGAGATTCATTTTCAAACTGGAAACATGGAGTGGAGCCGAGGGAAGAGATGAGATGACATGCTCAGGTCATGTGGGTCAATTTGAGGACGCCTGTGCTTCCAGCCGATGGGATCTAACTATTCATACATTTTAAATTAGTGATGTGAGCAGCAGAACATGTGGGGAGGCAGATTTACCTGTTGAAGCACCTGTAGTCCGAAGGCTGAGGTTTTTGTGGGAGCTGGGTGTTGATGGCGTTAAGAAGCTCTACGTTGTTTCCCAAAGCGTTGTGCCATGGGGAAGTGTAGGACTTGGGGATGACTGTTGTGTTGAACTTCTCATAAGGAACTCCCTTCAGAGGGCCAGAATATCCTGACAAACAGATCTGATGTCAGCGATAGTAAGATAGAACAATGGGTATAGAGAAAGCGGTCTTACTTTGATCTGGGTAATTCTATCTTCTATATTCAGTGTAGGCAGAAAAAGGCCCCACTTGTTTTGAGAAATTGACACTCCCTTGGTTTGAAACTAATTGCAAAACCAGAACAAAGCAAAAACAGATCTAATGCTCATTTAAAACTCTTTGATGCCACTCCTGTCAACAGTTGTGGCTACAGTAATTACGTCTGAGAGAATCCCCGATAATAAACAGAGCTCGGATCAGATGTCAGTCAGCTTATAAGCACCGCCTTCTGTCAGGACTAATGGAGAGCAGCACTCGGCAAAGATGGGCACATGGGTGCTTTCTGCACACTGCCAAAATGAAAACTAATTTAATTGCTCAATACATTTCTATATAAAAAGTGAACACTATCAGTTAGATGCAGTGATCAGGCATGCCTTAGCATTTGGCTTTGCAGTGACTTTACCTGGAGCGAGGACGTCAGGACTGCCCTTCTTTGCTACCGTCTTCTGAAGGTTCATGACCAGGCTGTGCTTACCAGTGACCGAGAACGTTTGGTTCTCTTTCCCCCCCTGCGGCTCTTGAATGATCTGCGGGGGAGGGACAGCCTCTGCATGGACCTGGGACATGGGCATTCATTTAAAGTGAGATTTATGTTGACATTTAAAAATGAATTTGTCACATTTTCAACCACGATAGGGAAAAAATAAATATGAACGTTACAATTTTTAAAGATACAAATGTATACATCTTATATAGGAACTAACATTTTAAAATGCATGTATGGTAAAGAAAGAAATGATACTAAATCATGTCAAATTTGTAAACATGTAACTGTCCTCAGAGAAAGTCACAAAAACACACTTTATAAAGGGGCACTCTGATATAACATGAACATTCAGTTTACTCGGTTTCAACGTGATACATCTTCCTGGGAAAACAGCTGTATAATCCTTTGTTGGCTCTAAAGGGAGATTTCCTGAATTATGTAATTCGTTTTTGAGACTTTTTAAAAGAAACAAGATCCTCTAGTACTGTATTGTAGTAGAAACACAGGCACATCATCTTGGGTGTGTCGGTGGCTGACACGTCAGTGAACAGGAGCCGTGCGCTCTGTGCTTTCTCTCAGTTCCTTACATCGTTGGGGTTGTAAGCACCATTGGCAGCGTTCTCCAGTGTGAACCTCTCGGCCCTCTTCTGTCTCTCCTGAAACATGCGAGAGCCTCGATTAGATTCAAGGTTGAGCTCCTCCATCATCACATCCTTTGGGACGCTGATCTTCTTCCCGAGGGTCAGACCCCCTGGCACCACACGACAGACAAATACAGGTGTTTTAATAAGTCATCAGCCTTTGTTTAATATCCATGTGTTGTTTTTTTAAATAAATGACAGTATCACAGGAGTGGATCTACTTGGGTTTGTATTGTTGTGTGTTGCATGACATCAGGTTAGGTTGCTTTAACCCTGCGCAGACATATTGTGACATTTAGTTGTTAGTGCAAGACAATTATAAAAGCAACCTACATACAAAGAGACGGATATTAACACAGACTTATGAGAACCTTTGGCAAATCATAATGTCTCCTCTGATCTTCTTGTCTCAGTTTACCAGCTGAGGGGTGCTGATGTAAGAAAGATGAACCGTGTGCAGCATCACTAAGTTGGTATCCGCTTTTGCTCAAGGTCTCTTCTCGTGTTATACCAAGGCAGAGTGTAGGGTCGGAAATACCCTCGAGATGATGTCAACATTTAAAAGAAGCTTTAGTTCAGAGAGCTGAGTCTGAATAATGTTAAAAACAGCCTGTAATTTAACAACAGCCTCCTGAATGGAGGGACCTGCACAGTACATCACGGTACTGTGCAGGTCCCTCCATTAAAGAGGCTGTTGTTAAATTACAGGCTGTTTTTAACATTATTCAGACTCAGCTCTCTGAACTAAAGCTTCTTTTAAATGTGGATAAAACCAAGGTAATGCTCTTTTCAAAAGCAAAAAAGACACCAGAGCCTGTTTTGGATATTGTTACTATGCAAGGACAAGTACTTGAAGTTGTTACCTGTTACAAATACCTTGGTATCTGGCTTGATGATTGTCTCTCTTTTAAACTTCATGTCAATAACCTGCTTAAAAAGCTGAGGGTTAGACTAGGTTTCTTCTACAGAAACAAGTCCTGCTTCTCGCTTGAGGCCAGGAAAAGGCTCTGTGACCTTTTTACCTGTGCTGGACTATGGTGATTTGTTGTATATGAATGCACCTGCCTATTGCCTGAACAAGTTAGATGCCGCCTATCACAGCGCACTGAGATTTGTCACAAATTGTAAAGCACTTACCCTGTACCCTGTATACCAAGGCAGGTCTGCCATCACTTACTGTAAAGAGGCTCAGTCATTGGTACACGTTTATCTATAAAGCTTTGTTGGGTAATCTCCCGTATTATATCTGCTCTCTGATAACACAGAGAGTTGCAAGCAGCTATTGTCTGAGATCACATGATGTAGTCTTGTTAGACGTGCCAAGAGCAAGGACTGTCTTAGGTAAGACAGCTTTTATGTGCGCAGCTCCACTTGCTTGGAACAATCTTCAGCAAGAATTGAAACTGAGCAATCTCATTCCTCTGCATGTTTTTAAAGCTAGGCTAAATGAAATGCTTGTTGATACAATGGGCACTTGTAAATGTCTATAACTATGTATCCTGTAAATATAATGTATAATGTCCTTTATTGTTTTATGTTTCATGTGGAACCTATATGCTGCAGGTCTCCCTTGAAAAAGAGATCTATGATCTCAATGGGACCAATCTGGTTAAATAAAGGTTTGAAAGGAAATGAAATGAAAGGGGTTTGTAATGTTTGTTGTGGTCCAGGGTCGCATGGGTAACTGGGCATACAAATAAAATGTTTTGATAGAAGACTCATGACTCACACATGTAAAGTGTCTGGAGAAGTCAGGGCAAGGGCCACCCTCGAGGAGCCGCCTTTGATCGGCCTGCGTAATATCCAGCGGTGGGAGTCACATTTAGCTGAGTTTAGGGGACTTGGTCTTAACGCCTTGCTGGAGGACAGCAACCGGGATGGTCCCTTCTGTAATGTGTGGAGGATTTCAACAACACTCGGGCACTCTTGGGATTTGGACGTGCAGTGCTGGGCCCTCACGCTGTGGGCGAACATTCTTTGATGTTCCATGGCTACATTACGACTGACAGCCTAAGCTTGTGCTCACACACTGTGGCATTTTTAATATGGGTGTAAATGCGAAGCAAGAGTATACCAATTTGTTTAAGATAATTAACCAGTATGTAAAATAAACCATGCATCAGCTCATTTTTCATTATTATGTATGTGTATGTTAGTTATGTTAGAAATAATTCTAATGTAATCAATTGTGTCTCCACATCCACACTTACCTCCTCTGGCCTCATTACACAGAGCCTTAGCCTGCATCATCCTCTGCTTAGTCATGTCATCCAAGCCTGACGGCATCATCATCGTCATCATATTCTTCCTCTGATCGACACACATGTTGCCATGTGAATAATGATTATTAATATATGTGCATGTGCCATTGCAAATCACGCTTTGTGTTAAATGGAAAAAGCAACAGAAAACACACTTTGTATCGCATCAAATTATATATTGGTACATTTTTGTCTTAACCATTTCAGCATCTTCTTCAACTTCATTAGTCTGGCAATGCCTGATTCTAAAACTGTAATTCTTATTATCCTACTTTTGTGAACTGGTTTTTCATTAATTTACTGCTTAACTCACAGATACAAATCCCAGTGCATCTTTTGCACCTTAAAGCTGTCACTCAAGTCTCATAGAAATGTAAAGTCTTATAAGTTACCAATTAACTGTTTGTGAAAGGACCTGGCAGTTTCTACACAGACGGTTAGCAGTGCCTTCTCTTGACCGTAGCACCTCAGTCCTTACCTGTGCTCCTGCCTCTCTGTGTGTCTCTGTCGGAGCTGGTCGTGTGTTTTCTCTCGAACTGCAGATGGGTGTGGGGATTGATCCTCTCTGACTCACCAGGCAGAGAAAGAGCAGTCCCTATAAAACACATCCCGGGATGCCTCGGGTGCTTACCTCACCGGGTTATTTCAGTAGAGGGATAAGAGAGTGAGGATGGATGGAGGGAGTGTTTAGGGAGGGGGTAAAATAGGACGATTATGGGGAAGGGGCAATAAAGATTTACATCCTGACCTTAAGCTTCTGTGATAATGCAAATCTGATCCCCTGGGTGTGTGTGTGAGTGTGTGTCTGTGTGTGTGTGTGTCTGTCTGTGTGTGTGTGTGTGTGTGTGTGTGTGTGTGTATGTGTGTTTGTGTGTGAGTGTGTGTGTTTGTGTGTGTGTGAGTGATAACAGCTGCTGTCCAGGCAGTGACACTGAGCTCTTAGAAAAGCCAAGCATCCACACTCTTCACTTTAAGCATATACACACACACACACACACACACACGCACACACACCATTTATATCTCTCTTCTCTAAAGCACTGGGTAACTGCTCTGCCACATGTACCAACACGTCGCCATGTGTTTGCAACAAAATGTTATGGGAGCTGCTCTAAAATGGATGAGGTCACTGCGATCACAGGATGTGATTCAGTTTAGCACTTTGGGGTCAAAGGTTAAACTTTGTGGCAGTTTGCTCTTCTATTTTTGATGGTCTGAGACCTTTGACGTCCTTTTCTTAAACACTGCTGTGAGTTTTGGACATTCTACACATCTCTGTTATTCAGCAGTGCAATGGATGGTTGTTTTCTTTAATCCTTGGCCTACCAACAGCCTACCAAGCTGAAGTTGTGAATTCTGTATTAAGTCACATTTTGTGTTGCACTAGAATTGATGCCCTTTAACTTTATATTTGGCCTTTTTGAACTCAAGTAAGTCTTTATAGAGTAGCTTTCCCCCATATAGTGATTCATTGAGCTCAGCAGGAGCCTGTAGGGGGAAAAACATGTTCCTTATCTCTGTTGAGATTGGATATCGATTTAAAGGGAAATGGAAACACTTTTCAAACTGCTTTCCATGCGACAATATTACCATTAGGAAATGTATTTATCTAGTCTATTTCCAATGTAAACGATCGAGATACGCGAATTTACTTTTTGAAATACGTGCCTAATGACCATGGGCGCTTCCATTGCTCCGGGACTTTTCCAGTGACGTCACTGATTGGGTGCGGCTTCCTGGGCCAAAGCTCAATAACAAACAACATGGCGTGCAATGCACCAGTAGTTTACATTACAAGAAAACGGTCGTCGTCAGGAGTTTATTGTATTGCCCCAGGCTGCACAAATGGATTTTATACAAAGAAGGAAGAAGTACATTTCCATAGGCTGCCACTAAAGGATGAGAAGCTGCTCAAAGTCCAGTCTGGATGCCTGGTTCAATACAAAACATTGGATTTGAAGCCAGGATCTGTTCCCACAATATTCGATTTCTCAACGTATGCAGTCGGGAACACCGACCGTCCCAGCACGTCGGCCGCGCAAGACAATGACAGTGTCAACAAACGTGAAGTTTGAGCCACCAAACGAGTTGCTTCAGCTGCCGAGAGAGAGGTAAATATTGCAGCACTACCAGATTACTAGCTCACACATGTATTTACTGACACAGTGTGACCTTATTAATTAACGCAATCGCGTCCAAAGTAAATGGTAGCTATTATTATGACGCACAATAGAGAATTGGGGGTGTTCTATAGCTCAACTAATTAAACTGGCATACACACGCTCATCTGTCGAAAACAGCCCTAAAAAGGCTAGTATTGCTATTGATGGATGGTATTGCAGGACCCAGAGCGCACGGAGCACAGAGCGGACAGCAGATAACGGAATTGCAGTTGTATTGCTTATAGATTATCAGAACATTTCAAAGGGGACACAGCCCCATTGTATATTAACCTATGGATTAACTACATCATCGTTTTTATCGTTGTAATGCCATTGAAGACCAGTTTAGACCAGACAATGAGGAAGGTAAGCCGTTAGCCTGGCGTATGTTAGTACCTAGCGCCACTTGTTTTGATGTACGTTTTTGTGGATAACCTCGCGAGTTTGTATCTTTCAGTGTTGAGGTGGGCACCGTTAGATTCTGTGTCTCCTTGCGATCATAGACGATGTGTTGGATGTGCGGCTAGGATAAGTAATAAGGGAGCTATCGGTGCCGTAATAGGTTAGCATTTTCGCTCGGGGCTAATTCAGAGGCTCACTGTTAGCATTGTGTCTTTTTAATTTTTTTATTCCGGATCGTATGCCACTCTATTCGACCGAATCGGTTCATAAGCATAGGCCATGGGATGCCTGGTAACTGTAGATGCTTCCACATCAATGTCATCTCCCGACGAATAGTCAAATTCATCGTTCAAAACGTCGATCTCATTGCAAAATTCCTCCATCGCTGCCATATCTGCTACGTTGTGTTGACTTTCGGTGGAGCGAAAACACAGCCAGTGACGTCACCATTTGGGACTCCCCTAATGGCGGCAGCCTGGTCCCGGAATTCCCCACCCGGCCGGCGGATAATTAATTTTCTTTTGGCGAGTAATATCATATACAATAAATATTACGATCAATATCCATTGTAAAATGAATAAACTACCGGAATATTATAACTGTAATTGGTGTTTCCTTTCCCCTTTAACACCTGCCCTGCTCCACAACACCCCCACCCCCACCCAGTGGGAAGCCTGCCGGCCTTAGAAAGAACATGTGGAGTCATCCTGAGTCACAGAACATCATCTGCAGACACACAATGGAACATTAAATTGTTGCTGCCCAAAAAGAGTTTATTTAAGAGTGTTTGCTTATAGAATAAGAGGGACCTCTTTGTAAAACAAAACCACTGTAGATTAGAAGCTTCCTTTTTAATGTATAACAGTTCAGCTTTTGTGTTGCATTGCATCACACTAAACCTCAGTGAGTAGTCATTCCCATGTTATTCAAATCTGTCTTATCTTGTTAATTGATAATACATTACTAAAAAAGTAAGTTTCTGAAGAAGGAATGAACAAGATGAACAAGTGTCATCTGTGTTTGAGAGGTTGCCCTGCAGCGTGTTCGTGTCACCCAAGAGCACAGCCACCAGTTGCTGACAGCTGACACAAGAACAATAGAGACCCATTCATATTCAAGGTCTAGAGTGATCAGGGCACTTTTAAAACCATTTGCACTGTTGGCCTTCAGATGAAACCTTGTCTGGCTAGCTAGTCTGAAAAAGTTTGAAACTCCACAGGTAGTGTTGAGAGCAAGAGAAAAGCCAAAGCAGCACCTTACCGTGAATTGGCTTTTCAAAGCTGCACGCTTAAAGGAAAATGGATTAAAATTCAGCTTGCAGCACTGGAAAAGTAATCATTCTAAACTTTTTTTATTCGCTCGCAGGTGCCTTTCAGAGTACTGTTGGAAGTCAATCAGCCGGTGTGCCGTCTTGACATTTCTCAGTCAACCCAGAGAGACATAATGTACGGGCTGCTGTGTGAGAGTCTTCACGACTTCATCAAAGAGTCCTACGGAGATGATGTGTGGAAGCTGGTCAGAGAAAAAGCAGATGTCAGGTTACACTCGTTTGTCACCCACCAGGTACAGTTTCTGAAATGAATAGTATAACTCTGTATGTATGCACTGAATATTAATATATGTGGGAGCGCTTTGCTGTCAGTCTGCAACCTGTCTGCAGTTTGTGTCACTCTGCCTGCTTTTGTCTGATGTTTTATCTGATGTCAAAATGAAATATTGTATATGATAATGTCTATATGTGTGTTTTCAGGTGTATAGTGAGAGTGTGATTCCCCGTATTGCAATGGCAGCTAGTGGAGTGACAGGCACGCCCTACAATGAGCTGATGAACTCCTGGGGTGTCTACTTCTTGGGCTTTGTTGGGAAGTATGGCTATGACAGGATCCTCAAGGTGAAACAAATCAGAAATGTGTTGTCTCTTGGTAGATGTGTGAGGAAATTATTAAATACCCACTGAGCTCTTTATCCTTAAAACTTCTATTTTGCCAGAAGAAGTTTGTTTTAAAAGATATGCTTAGTCTTTCAAATATATAATTCTGTCTAGTTATTGAAGAATATGTAAGGCATGCACAGTCCACTCAGAAAACAATCTAAATCACAGCTGCAAAGTGCTAAATATCCTGACTTTTAGACAATTTATTGGCCAAGCTCCAAAATGCTCATTCTAAATTGAAAATGGTTTGTCATTAAGTGCAAGACAAAACACTCTGATGGCATCCTCAGGGCGTTATTTTCTTTGTAACGTTCTACAGGACCAGAGAACATTGTACAACAGCTTATACACGCTGAGTCATTCTCTCCATAAAGAGTAAACTGACATTGTCCTTGAAAAATGGTCTCTTTAAAAGTACTATAATAAAAAAGGCGAGGCAACTATCTTATACATGACCTGCCACTCTTATGTCTGGTTCAGGTACTGGGCCGTCATGTACGTGACTTTGTCAATGGCCTTGATAATCTCCACGAGTATCTGCGCTTCAGCTACCCCAAGGTGCAGCCTCCAACCTTCTTCTGCCAGGAGGAGTCAGCCACTGGAGTCACCCTCCACTACAGGTCTGATGGGAGGAGGGGGGCGAGGGGGGCTACAGACTATCAAGCATCAGTTATAACAATAGGAGACGAGGGCAAACAGAAAGAAAGATGTTTGATTTTTTTTTATGGACTGATTTTTAATTGACTTTCTCTGACTGGCAGGAGTAAGCGCAAAGGTTATCTGCACTACGCCATGGGTCAGCTGAGGCAGATGGGGAAACAGTTCTACGACACCGACATACATGTGGAGGTGCTGTCCGAGCAGATGTTAGGAGACTACTCCCATGTCACTATGAGGTACGCACACATTCAGCCAAACATACACGCACATACCCATCCACACACACACACACACACACACACACACACACACACACACACACACACACACACACACACACACACACACACACACACACACACACACACACACACACACACACACACACACACACACACACACACACACACACACACACACACACACACACACACACACACACACACACACACACACACACACACACACACACACACACACACACACACACACGCGCACACACACACACACACACACACACACACACACACACACACACACACGCTATGCTCAATGGTCGATACTGGTACTAGTTACTTCTCAGAAACCTAAAGTTTGTACTCAGTAGTTAAAAGTAGCTACACCTGGGATAACCACTATAGTACAATTGATATATTAGTACTATCAATCTTATTATGAATATATAATACTACATCGGAGGGCCGATAATTATTTTCCTACAGAATGAATACTTTTACTTTTGAGTAACTATTTACTGATAAAACGTGTGCACTTTTGCTCAAGCTATATGTATTGCTTGTAGCAGAGTATTTTCACTGTGTTGTGTTGATACTTTTACTTCAGAATACTCTCTCCTCCCCAGTTTGTACTTAACTTTCAATTCAAATTAAAAAACAAATGAATCTGAATGTGCACAGACTGAACTTTGATAACTCAGCCTACCGCTACATCATGAAGGAGGATGAGGAAGAGCAGGATATTTTGCCCATAGCCTCAGACTTCTTCTTTGAGGTTTTCCCCTTCAACATCGTCTTCAGACAGGTAAACCTTTTAAATCACATGCCTAAACTCAAAATGCAATGACACAATAAATGAAAATTGTCTGCATCTCCTGGTTTCTTCAGGACATGGTGGTGCATAATGTTGGCTCAGGCCTGTCCACAGTCTTCCCTGATCTGGATGGGAAGAAGATCACTGATGCCTTCTTGCTGGCTCGCCCCCTGGTGGAGTTTACCTGGAACATGGTGAAGCATCATTTTACATTGTTTAACTGCAGCCATCTGCAAATAAACAACACACACAGCGTTATACAGGACGTTGATGAGTGCTGATAATATTGACTTAATAATATTGTACACAGATCATCTCCCACCCCAACAACCTCTTTGAGATCATGTCCAAGGAGCCTGTGAAGAGAGAGAGGAACCTTCATAACCGAATCCAGAGTAAGAGTTAGACCAGGGGTCTGCAACCTTTTTGACCAAAAGAGCCATTTTGCTCCTTTTTAAAAAAAAAAAGTTTGTCTGGAGCCGCAAAACATATTTCATAGCTTGATAGCTTATAAAGTTGTATTTATTGTTATATCAGACAAAAACTACAGTGTTTTTGCATTTATTAGGCTATTTATTACATTATATAAAACTGTTAACCTCTAATAAGAAATAAATAACTCCTATAAGGAGAATTAAAAATAATACACAGGCCTACTTTAAAATAAATTAAACACAGCACTTGGGGAGTCCTCTGCACATTTGAAGGAAAAAATATATAATTAAAATGTGCCCACTTTGAAATAAATAAAACATATAGCTGCACCCTAAAAAGAGTTAAAGGTAGGGTATGTAAGAATGGAGAAACCAGCTCCAGTTATTTTAGCCGGGCTGGCTAAAAGGATTGGTCGTGCTTTTTACAGCGCTACGGCTTCCAGAGATACATTTTTGTATGTATTTATTGTCAAAGCATTTAATATATTCATTGCTATCGGGACGTTAAGAGCATTCCATGGAATATAACAAAGTGTTTTCTGAAATAAATTACATACCCCATTGAATTATGACTGAAGATCGTCAGCTGTCTTCCTCTCCCTTGTTGTTCCTCGATACGTAAAGGCTGCACCACCGTTGACAACTTCTCTCTACATATCAAACATACCGGTAAACCAGCATCGTTTGCTGTGAAAGCATATAACCAGGGCTGCACATAACAGGTGCGCATGCGCACCCCCCGCCAAAAAAGAGCACCGGATCATTTGAAAAAAGGCGCACCAACATTGAAAGAGAGAGAGATAGAAAAGAGAGAGAGAGAGAAAAAGAGAGATGAGAGAAGAGAGAGAGAGAGATTTGCGAGTTGCATAAGAACTGGTAAGATAGCAGGGTTTCCCACACATAGACTACTTGGGCGGGCCGCGCAGGTATATTAACGGCCGCCAAAGTATAATTCTAACTCTGTCCACGCAGAATTAAATCCTGTGTTCCTCCGGTACTTTTCTTTGATTTATCCATAGTTTGCTCATCGAGCCGGGGGTCAGGTTATTCGCCTGCAAGAAAAGGCGCTCGCGCGGGACCGTAGCAGGATGTGACGCATATTTTAGTTGACCTAATTAAAACCCTTTTGTCTTTTATTTATGTGTCACAGTATCACCTCAAAATACAAGATACGAAACATTTTCAACCATACAAGAAAATATAAATAGTCCTACAAATACTTTTATTTTATTTCCTTCTTATTTTTGTCTAAACTCAAGGGAGCCAGAGCAGAGGACTTAAAGGGCCGCATGCGGCTCGAGGGCCGCGGGTTGCCGACCCCTGAGTTAGACCCATGAAACACATGAAAGACACGCTCAATTTCAGTTTCATTCAAAGAAGAGCAGGTATGGGGTAAAGTGGATGTCTGTTCTCGTATGAGAGCTTGAACACCAACATTTCCGTTGAAGTCTACTGTATCGAAGTTCAGAGTTAAGTAGATCATGTAGTTAGAGAAATGGAAATGTTTTATGTGTTAATTCAAATTGATTTAGTGGAACTGATCCCATCCCTAGTTGTCAAGGGGTAGAGGGTGTGAATATTAATGTTTCTGCATCTGACAATTTTCCCTGTTATTCCAAAGATTCTGACTATGAAAATGCCAATCGCTCTGCTGACGTAGATGTGGAGCTCATGGCTTTCCATTCCATAATTGAAGAGGATTACAAAGGTCATGACCATTTTTGTAATCTAACAAAACACTGTGAGACCTGGACCTACAGGCGCTTACTATGACAAAATAAAACCAATTAAAGACACATTAAGAATACAAAAGAACATCACTTTTATAAGATCATTTAAACATTCTTGTGTCCTTGGTGAACTTCCTTCTTAGTTGATAGGAAGGTCACTACTTCTCTCATGTACCTTCAAGATGCAGCTGGATCCAGGCAGCAGGTTAGCTTAGCTTAGCATTAGCTTGGGAATGAGTCCAAAGGTAATACAACCCTGCTTACCAGCCCCTCCAAAGCTTTATAATAAACATATTAAATCATTCTTCTTTGCAAATAAAAATAAATAAACTTGCCTTGCAAAAACCATAGTGAAAGTGAGAACAATGTATGAGGTCATGGGGAGGGGGGGTGGGGGTTATGTACAGGACTCCCTCTGGGCTTGAAGCAAAGCCCTATGAACAGCTGCCGGCTCCAGCTTCATAAAGATAAAAGAGAGGTGTTGATCTTCTCATTTTCTATTGAGTAAGTGATTAAGTGTACTGTATCTCCTGCAATACTTTAAACTATTCTAAATTGAACAAAAATCTACTGCCAAATACATTACGGTGACATTACCAGAGTGCCGTTATTATCTACTGCTGATATTTAAACAAAACACCTCTCTAAATGTTTGTCTTGTTGGCATTTCATCATGCCCCCTGTAGACGCTAACAGTGCTAATGCGATGGAGAGCTTGGGAGATGGGAGCCGCTGCCTAAAACTGAAAGGACAAATGAGATACATGCCAGAGTGGGAGTCCATCATCTTCCTGGGAACCCCTGTGTAAGCACCCCCCCCCACACACACACACACATGCACACACACACACACACACACACACACACACACACACACACACACACACACACACACACACACACACACACACACACACACACACACACACACACACACACACACACACACACACACACACACACACACACACACACACACACACACACACACACACACACACACACACACACACACACACAGAGATCTTTATTAAAACGCCGCAGTTGAAAAGTCAAACATTCTAAAAAGCAGCAAGAGCTTAACTGTATTACGAGGCTGGAAATAAAAGCCTGGGCAGTGAATCAAATCAGGGGGCCATTCTGCAGCACTTACCATGCATGAAATGAGCCGCTAATTAGCTTGTAATCAGACAGTGCAGCTCTTGTGAGCCTAATGGGAACCCATTTGCAACCAAGAGTGTTTTCCAGCGAGTACATTACCAAAACATCTCCCTCCTCTTCTGTAAACATTTTGTTTTGCAAGCACATGCCCTTATGCATGTATTGACAACATTAGCAAAATGTAAAATGCCACATCACATGAATTAATAATGTATACTTAAACTAAAAATAAGATCCATTACAAATACTGTATTTTAATGACCCAACGTTTTTTAATCAATACCGCTATTTCTATATAGGTTCAGTATTATAATACCACATATCATAAGCATCATCAATGTTGTAATTGGCCTTTCCTTTTCCTTTAACTGTCTGTTTGTGTGTGTAGGATGGAAAGTCTGAGTGCTATGTTTAAGACGGGGCTGTACATCAATGACCTGAGCATGCACGACTCCAGCAGAGACCTGGTGCTGGCGGGGACGCAGCAGTCAGAGGAGCTGAAGAGAGCTCTCATACAGGTTCACTCTGCCGACGTGCATCTGCATTGTATACGTGTGATCATCTCACTTGACGCTCTGCATCATGCAAAGTTGTTCTGAAGCCCTTCTTTCAGTCTGGCAGCCACAAGTCAGTCACCACCCGCAGACTTGAGATGAAAGAAAGATGAGATGCAAACTAAAAGTGTTATTCTGTCTTACTCCCCACTGTGACACAGGAGCAAAAGAAGTCAAGTAAGCTGGAAGAGAGCATGAAGATGTTGGACTATGAAATGAAGAAGACTGATGACCTCCTGTACAGGATGATTCCCAAGCCAGTGGCTAAAAGACTGCGCAAAGGAGAGCCGGCTGTGAACACTTGTGAGGTCAGGAATGTAAATGATGCCACTCTGTGTAAATAAATACACTGTTCACCTGTGATTTAACACCACAATCTACCAAGAACAAGACAGTCTTTCTTTGAAACAATGTAATAGGAGATTGATACCGCTCTCATGGCTTTACAGAAAGTATGGAGGCAAGAAACACTGTAAACAGGGGGAACAGATAGCTTGGCTTTGTCCCAAGGTAACAAAATCCTGCTGTTTGGCAGATTGTGTTATCTTTGGACAGGGCCATACAGTATGTTCCCCACTGTTTCTAGTCCTGCTAAACTAAGCTGAAGCTGTACATGTATACTCATTGTACAGGCACGAGAAACATGTAAATATCATACTTCTCAAATCATCTTGAACCCAGATGCACCAAATATCTAATACTTTGGCTCGATTGTTTGATTAAAAGTTAAGTCCTGCATCAAAGGGTAAAAACTGTTTTCCTTCTTGGTACATAGCGACTTGCTGACTGAACACACTCATCAACTCTCTTATGTCTTTTCTGCCAGGTGTTCCCAGATGTTACCATTCTCTTTAGCGACGTTGTCGGATTCACTCGCATTTGCAGCCACATCACACCAATGCAAGTTGTCTCCATGCTGAACACCATGTACACGCTGTTTGACACGCTCAGCGAGAAGCACCGCGTCTTCAAGGTTTGTGCGTGATTTGAGTTTTATCACACTTTGTATGTTAGAGCTGCTGATACAAGCTGCCGTTCTTTACTTATCTAGGTTGAAACTATTGGAGATGCATACATGGTTGTGGCCGGGGCTCCGGAGAAGACCAAGTATCATGCTCACAACATCTGTGACATGGCCCTGGACATGGTGCGCTCCATAGATCACCTGAAAGACCCGTCCAACGGAAACCACATACAGATTCGTGTTGGTGCGTACGACGAGTGTGGATCTGTTTGTGTGTCTGTGTTTGACTTTGAGTGTTGTAAGCTTGTGGTTCTGGTTGCAGGGATCCACTCAGGAATGGTGGTGGCGGGTGTGGTGGGACACAAGATGCCACGTTACGGTCTCCACGGTGACACGGTGCACACTGCATCTGCCATGGAGAGCAATGGAAAGGTAGGGAAGTGATGCCTTATGATGACTACAGTCAAGAGTTTCTGTGATTTTGTTTTAATTGCCTGGTCTTCCTTTATCTCACTCAGGAGATGCACATTCAGCTCAGCAGCGCCACCCACGAGCACCTGAAAGGAAGTCACTTTATTTTTGAAAGGAGGGGCACCATAACCATCAAGGTCAGGAGTCAAAACTGTAAACTACACTCGCCACATTTGATTGATCTTACGGCATCCACTATGACAACGTGTGATAATATGATTTGGTGTCGAACATATGAAGAACACACAGCAGCGATCTAAACATTGAAACTGTAAGCTGTGTTAACGGAATAGTTTGTGCATCAGCAGTCAGACATAGTAAACATTTCTGAGTCTAAGAACTATATGAAATAATAATAACCCCCAATGTTTGGCTCTGGGGAGTCTACACAATTAGTATTCAGAGCTGCTTGCTTGTTGAATTGTCAGTCTATGTTATCGCTGGGTCTGACTCTGAGGCCGTACGTTCAGTGATAAAGCAAAGTGACTCCTAAAGGTTCCTGAGGCCGCTGATTACAGGTGCAATCTCGAGTTAGCAAGAGCGACTCATTTTTCATCAGGGAATTCTGATTATTGGAAATCTGCCACATGCCATTTCCTTCCTCTCTATAACAGAAATGATGCCTCCCAGAATGTGTCTTTGAATATTTGCTTGTAAGTCAGTGCCCTTTAGGTCCAAACCTGAATCTTAACGTGTATCACTCTCTGTCTATTTTTAGGGGAATGTTGAAATTGAGACCTACTGGCTGAAAGGAAAGAGGGACAAAGACGGGAACGCTCAGGCGGCGTGTCCTCAGTTTGGGACCCAGACCATCAGCAATGCCAACATCTCCGGCCCTGAGGCCAGAAGAGATGAGGAGGGAATGGTAATGATTAAACCAAGACATCCTTGAATGGTTAACACTCTCATTTGCTTCATTGCCACCATCATTATCATCCTCTCTGATTCCCTGAGTCTCCTTCTGTCTTTATCCCCAGGGTCCCACGCTGGTGGCAGGGCAGGACAACGATGATGTGAAGTCTATTCGCTCTCATTGTATCAAGATGGAGATTACAGGCCATTCTCTGGGGTCCATGGAGGAGCACCGTGTGGAACCGGGTCATAAGGTGAGTGGGATTTAAAGATTCAAGGCTTTTATTGTCATGTGTACATAGCTGCAGTCTAGATATCAATGAAAATCTTAGGTCACAGGCTCCTCCGACAGTGCAACACAATAACACAAATAAAATAGTATAGACATATTGCAAGGAGAGTCTATATTCAAGTAATTGGAATATGATATATTAGATAAATAATTTGTAAGTTGCAAACTGATGATTGTTATGGATGTTCTTTCAAAAGTTCAGGTGTTTAACAGTCTTATGGCCTGTGGGATGAAACTGTCCCTGAGTCTGGTGGTTTTAGACCTGATACTGCAGATTTATAAAGACTCATAGATTCAACAATAACTTCTTATTAATGTTCTTCTAATCCATACCCTTCACTCGGTTGATCTTCTCTATTAGTGCCATTGTTATTGGTGCGATAAGACAATCTGTTCCTTCCCCAGTCTCACTATAAGAATGCTTTGCAGGACGGCCTCCAGGACGCTCACCTTGAACTGGACTCCCCTGAGTCCGACGGCAGAGACTCCATCATTGAGTCCCCCGACAGCTCCTGTGACTCCCCCTGCTCCAAGAGTGCCACGTGCGCCATGTCGTGAACCCAACGCATGCTTGCTGAGGCTCTAACCAGTACTTCAGTTAAATGTTACGTTTCTACAACTCTCTGAATGTCAATGTCTTATGACAATTTGTTTGTATATGGCCTAGTCTGTAATGCTTGAAAATGTTAGCGGCCTTGCGTGGTGTTATGTTGCACAGTGAAATCAACAGTGCTTAATTTGCTCTGACAATACAAAAATAAATCACAACATCATTGTTCATTTCACACGAGATCAGTTTAAGTGAGCAGCTGCTTATCCAATAATTACCTCACAGTGGTCACTGCCACGCAGTTCAGATGGACACAAGCTCAGTAATATCTATTGTTCGGCTGCACATTGTACATTTGAGATCTCATTTCATCACTTTATACCTCTCCTCTGTCCCTCTTCGCTTCTTCATCCCGAACGTCTAGATTCATTGTTCTATATCAGTCTCGTCAAATACACAGCCACAGCTCAATGTAAATGTTGTCAGCTCGGTGAAAATAAAGTGAGCTGAGCCGTGTGTGCATCCCTTTGTTATTGTTTGTCTTGTCACTCAAAGGCACTGGCATTCAGACTCATGGTTATACATTTATTTTACACTTTTCTTTATTGAACACATTTCTCTATGGAGATATGGATATGTTTATATTGTACCTGCACCCAATGCACTTGTATTTGAGATTCAAAATTAATCATACTCGCATTTTTGCTGATTATCTTTTGTCATAAAATGCTGTTCCTCTTCAACCATGGCTCTAACCCACGGACAAATCAATATGAAATTCAATTTGAGAGTACAAGCAATGTTTCAAATTTCACACATGGTTTATGGAGGGTTAATACTCTCTGCCTCACAGTGCACATACATGCTACTAGCACAGTGTGATGCTGACACAAAAACATTGATAGACAGTCGAATGGCCATTATTCTGTCCAGCGAACCAATCAGACAATGTTCCCTGCTGATTGGTTATCAGAAGAACTGCACTTGTAGGTGGTGTCCTCGCGCTCTTGGCTGTATTCGTTGGCTGCGTGCGAGTCTTTAGGTATTGAACTGATGGAGCAGTGTACGCAAAAGACGAGCAGGAGTAGGAAGCAAACAAAACAAAAAATGATGACAATAAGGATGGCGTGCACTTGCATGTGCGCCTCCTCCCATGGGAGCAGTGTGGGGGTGGTCAGGAGGCCAGAGGTGGAGTTGTAACCGGGTGCAGGGGGCGTCATGGAGGGCAGGTGGGCGACTTCTGACATGATGGACATCCTTAGTGGCTTGAAGATACTGTGAAGCAGCTTTAAGGAGAAACACATATTGTAGTTTGGATTATAACAGACGTAACACTAATATTAATAGGACACAGGGGTCATTATTTTGTGTGGATTCAAATATGATATATCAACCTGTGGAGAACATCAGATGAGAACAAAAGGATAACAAATAATGACTTTGATTGTATCTATTCTCCCTACAATAATAAGCCATGTTACACAAAATAGTTAGTCATCTAAGCAACACAACTTCCCAATATGTTTAATTAACCTGCTGCTATTCACCAGGTTGATTACGTTTTTTACAGACAGCCAAACACGGAGATGTTTTTTTGTTCGTACCTGGAATGTGTTGCGGTCCAGTCTCTGAGCAGGTTTTCTTTTGATGAGCAGAGCTTGGGAAAATGAAAGAAATGGAGGACAAGAGAGGGAGGGCTGGACTAAAGAAGAGAAGTGGCTGCCAGATCACAAATAACAGGGAGGGTTGCCATGGCAACACCTGCATAAGGGCCACTTGCTTGGAAGTGACATCATATCACATAATATGAGGAACGTGTACAAATGGAGATATTAGGAGGAATTAACAGACGACAGATGAGTAATTGGTTTGAAACATGTACAGAACTAAAGTTACAATATGTACACATAAAGTCTAGCTTAGGGGACAACTCATTTATGAGATACATATTTCTGTGACTGTGCAGGATCTTCTTGATCCGAGATGAGCTTTTCCGAACAAAATCAATGAAATTAAAGTGTGTCTATCACTAATTTGTCAAGGGCGAAGCCTCCTCATCAGCGCTGCAGATCATCCGGCTCTCTCATACTGCCCCCTCTTGGTGAGAGAAGCAGCCCTGAACAACAGACTGATCTCAGCTCCTGTTCCTTCTGGTCCCTTTCAAACTGCCAGAATGATCCTTTAGTTCACGTTGTAATTGGTCCCGCACCCCTGCTGTGCTCGCTCACCAGGAGTTGATGACTAAAAAAGGTTTTAGGACTTG
This sequence comes from Pseudochaenichthys georgianus, assembly GCF_902827115.2. NCBI lineage: Eukaryota > Metazoa > Chordata > Actinopteri > Perciformes > Channichthyidae > Pseudochaenichthys > Pseudochaenichthys georgianus. The sequence goes on from NC_047512.1 coordinate 22,811,015, forward strand.
CACCAAATTATAGTTGCCATGGAGATAGCTTGATATTTTTCTTCAGCTGTTTTTGTTTTTTTCAAAACCACTCATAAATACCAGACAAAAGAAAGAAAAAATAGACATTAGCATAATGTCATGTTGGGGAGCTGATGTGATTTCTCAGTGCTTTCAGATGGTTGATTAAAGCTTCAGACAATATAAAAGATCCATTACATCCAACTGCAGAGTACAGACAAAATGGCTGAACAGAGGACTAAACACCAAGGTCATTATAAAGGACAAATAAGTGAGAGGACCACAGGGCTGTGGGGGCCGTCAAGTGTGTGGGGGTATCTGACCAATGTTGACCCCTCCCACCCTGGACACAAACTGTTTGACCCGCTCCCCTCTGGCAGGAGGCTACAGTCCATCAGGAATATTAACAAGGCCCAGGACCCCCACTGTCACATGACTTCAGCCACTCTAGACATATGCATTACATGAATGCACTCTATGCAAACAATTTCTTGTTTTTATTTATTTCATTTAAGTATTGCCAGTTCTGCACAACCCTCAAATGTGCACATTTAGCTTCCTCTCATTAATTTCCCTTAACAATACTGCACATATTTTTATTTTATTGTATTATTCTAAGTACTTTGCAATAGTATACTGCACATCGTTTTTTCGTATATCCAGATTCCATGTAAATAATTTTCTATATCTTAATGTATAATAGCTTCAATTGTTTTTATTACATTTTTTGGTTGTTTTTCTTACTTTTTACCTTCTTTAGCTGTGTTTATGTATGCACCGTGTACACCAAGGCAAATTCCTCATTTGTATTCCTGCTGCAAGAACAAGCCAAGTGCTCACAGCTGGACATCAGATGTGTGTCATATGGCCAACTTCCCATACAGCTCTACCATTTCTGCAAGAAGCACTGCATGCATTCGTAACCTTTCCAGAATGAACATACAAAACAAACACTTCGAGAAAAATCTCTGATGCTAATTACTCAGCCTCTCTGCGTGTAATTTCCTGCACTGTTTGCTCTGCTGTGCCTTGAAGATTTGATATCTTGTTCTGCCATACAAGTGTATAATTGTGAACACTCCTCTCTCCTGCTCTTGCTTTTCAATTAGTCTCTCTCTCACTGTACATTGTAAGTGCTCGTCATGGCGGTGTGAAAGAGCAAGTTGACAGCTGAGCAGGAGTATAACAGCTTGTTATTGTTCCTCTTGTCACTCAGGGATGTGTTGACATTTACAGCCCATTTGCATGTTTTCTGTCATTTCCCTGACAGTTTTTAAAACAATTATTTGACCATTGATGGTGCATTTGATTGCTACATTGCAAAAGAAAATAGCAGAAATGACTAATTTTTTTATTGTCAAAAATCTCCAAACACATACTTTACACTCACACTTCACTTCTATGTAACTGACAAACCCCAACAGTTCTACATGGCTACACACTCAGATTGGTTTTCTTGGTGTTTCAGAAAGCACAAAGACTCACCAGACAAGGATCCTCGGGAAAGGGGGGGCAACAACATACATTTTTTGGACAGAACAATTACTAATAAGTGCCCAATTAACATATTGCAGCTATCATATGTTTTTAAAATTAGCTACATTTGCAAAACATTCATAAAAATGACACAAATTGTAAAAACAAAATATCATTCAATCTGTGAGGGGAGAAGGACCTGCCATATGTGGGGTGTGGTGGTATTGAAAGAAGTGATGTCATCTTTTTAATCCCTTATGTGATGCTGTTTCTCTGTTTGATGAGGTTGGTTCACTTCTTCTTATTCACAATGTTGTTGCAAATCCAGTTCATGCCATCCTGTCGAGGAAATAAAATGAAACCATGCAAATCAGTTTCTTAATTTGAAGATATAAAGCCTCAAAACCATGTAATTAAGCAAATAAAATACATAGTTTGTAGGGTCTAGACTAGAGTCTTTTATATGGTTCATTCGGATCCATCTGAACATAAATCAATAAAGACTGACCTGAACTCCCTCCCCAGACACAGCTGAGCACGCCTGAATCTGCCACTCCCGGTCCCGGTACGTGTGCAGGTTGAGGCCCTCTGCGACCTCGCTGGCCGGTGAGGATGTGGCCAGATCCTGCTTATTGGCAAAGATGAGGACTGGTACACCTTTTAGGTTCTCCTCATCAATTAGCTCAGACAACTCCTGCACATTCACATACAATTGACTTTATTTTTTAAAACATAACAATGACTTACATATCTAATTAACATTATGTTGTACAGCTGTAATTCTTGTATGCGTATATATCTAGAAGTTATTAATCATTATTTTCATCCTATTTCACTATTTGTAAATAAGCCCACTGATGCTTAATCGGTTTAGTGACAGCATACCTCATTAAATATCTATTATAATATAATAAACTTTCGGTAACCTAGTTATGATTCAGAATGTACAGTGGGGCAACAAAGTATTTAGTCAGCCACCAATTGTGCAAGTTCTCCCACTTAAAAAGATGAGAGGCCTGTAATTTTCATCCTAGGTACACTTCAACTATGAGAGACAGAATGGGGGGAAAGAATCCAGGAAATCACATTGTAGGATTTGTAATGAATGAATTGGTAAATTCCTCGGTAAAATAAGTATTTGGTCACCTACAAACAAACAAGATGTCTGGCTCTCACAGACCTGTAACTTCTTCTTTAAGAGCCTCCTCTGTCCTCCACTTGTTAACTGTATTAATGGCACCTGTTTGAACTCGTTATCAGTATAAAAGACACCTGTCCACAACCTCAAACAGTCACACTCCAAACTCCACTATGGCCAAGACCAAAGAGCTGTCAAAAGACACCAGAAACAAAATTGTAGACCTGCACCAGGCTGGGAAGACTGAATCTGCAATAGGTAAGCAGCTTGGTGTGAAGAAATCAACTGTGGGAGCAATTATTAGAAAATGGAAGACCGAGGGGGGACCGAGTCAATGACCTGCAGAGAGCTGGGACCAAAGGAACAAAGGCTACCATCAGTAACACACTACGCCGCCAGGGACTCAAATCCTGCAGTGCCAGACGTGTCCCCCTGCTTAAGCCAGTACATGTCCAGGCCCGTCTGAAGTTTGCTAGAGAGCATTTAGATGATCCAGAAGAGGATTGGGAGAATGTCATATGGTCAGATGAAACCAAAATAGAACTTTTTGGTAAGAACTCAACTAGACGTGTTTGGAGGAGAAAGAATGCTGAGTTGCATCCAAAGAACAGCATACCTACTGTGAAACATGGGGGTGGAAACATCATGCTTTGGGGCTGTTTTTCTGCAAAGGGACCAGGACGACTGATCCGTGTAAAGGAAATAATGAATGGGGCCATGTATCGTGAGATTTTGAGTGACAACCTCCTTCCATCAGCAAGGGCATTGAAGATGAAACGTGGCTGGGTCTTTCAGCATGACAATGATCCCAAACACACCGCCCGGGCAACGAAGGAGTGGCTTCGTAAGAAGCATTTCAAGGTCCTGGAGTGGCCTAGCCAGTATCCAGATCTCAACCCCATAGAAAATCTTTGGAGGGAGTTGAAAGTCTGTGTTGCCCAGCGACAGGCCCAAAACATCACTGCTCTAGAGGAGATCTGCATGGAGGAATGGGCCAAAATACCAGCAACAGTGTGTGAAAACTTTGTGAAGACCAAATACTTATTTTCCACCATAATTTGCAAATAAATTCTTTAAAAATCAGACAATGTGATTTTCTTTCTCATTTTTGTCTCTCATAGTTGAGGTATACCTAGGATGAAAATTACAGGCCTCGCTCATCTTTTTAAGTGGGAGAACTTGCACAATTGGTGGCTGACTAAATACTTTTTTGCCCCACTGTATATGCATGTATAAATGACATCAAGCTCACCAGTCCCGTCTCTTCAAACCGCTTCTTGTCTGCACTGTCAATTACATAAATCTGAAAGTACAAATATGTTAGGATTATATTAACTGACAAGTAAACATAGACAATGAATGAAAGGACAGTTTCCTTTTGGCCTGAACTTCTAGTATAGATGCTGCACTACAGCAGCCAAACAGACAGTGTTAATCGAGAACAGAAGATACCCTTGCCATCTATTCAAAAATGTTCCACAACATTAATGTACAATTTACAATTTACTTCAACAATATACAACTTTAGTGCTTAATTTATGCATGTATGATGTGATACCTTTCATGGATGTCATGGATTTGTTTTGCTTCATATTCTTTTGTGTTGTATTTTTAGTAAAGCCCTGTTTAAACGCCATGAGGACTAGAATCGTCTTTGGGGTTGCAAATACAGGATATAGCGTATAAAGGAAATGTCTCCCATGGGAAAATGTTGAACTGATTAAAAACGTTTATTCACTCACCAACAGGTCTGTGTTTTCCAGGTACTTTTTCCAAAAAGGCCTGATCTTCCTTTGTCCTCCAATGTCCCAAACATTGAGTTTCATGCCATGAGAGGCAACACTCTTTATGTTGAAGCCCTGAAGTGAAACACAAAACTGGAGTCACTGTACTGTACATCACTGCCTTCAATTTAACACAGTTACAGTACGCAGCACCTGGAAAGCCTTGCAAATGGTTATGAAGCAATTCATTGAGTGGCAGTGTACTCTAGCACAGATGTGTGTACTAAATGAATCACTGTTTAATCACTCTGTATTGTAACCTTGTTACGCTTCAGCAGGAGAGCAACAGGTGCTCTGGTCACTGTGTTAATCCAAAGCTGTTTTTCATAACAACGTTCCTTTTATTTAAATTGACGAGATTGTATAACAACTTTATCCTAAGGGTCAGCGGAGGAGCAAATCTAAAGATAAGACTGGAAGGATCAAGTGCCGTGTATGTGTTTTGGTTAAGTGTGGTTTGGCTTTGTGGTGACTTGTCATGCAGGACTGCATGCTCTCTGTCTTATGAGCCTTCACACACGTACATCTGATCCATGTCTTGACTTGTGAGAGTAATGGAAGGGTATTAGATCATGTGATTAGATGTTAGACAATCACATCACAAGAGGGTGACAAGAAGGTTTTTACTAAAACGAAAGGATCTTCCCTGAAAATGTGTTGAGAGCATGTAAATCAGGGAGGTAGTTTCCTGCCGAAAGGTTATTCCCTATATAAGACTTAACAGGATGATCCTCAAATCATCCTGTTGCTTGTTGAATGTTTTAATGTGTGTACTGTTAGCCCAATCATTTATTTCACAGTGTGTCAGAATGCAAAGGTCATCCGAATCCCATTACTTTGAGCGACAGCGTGCACTGCTCCAGCTGGTCTCACAATATTAAATACAATCCCCCTGCCTTTTATAATGCTCTCTAACAGTGCCATGAAAATACAAAAAAACATTTGAAGAAACTTTCATTCACACAGGAAACCCATCATTGTATCAGAGATTCAGGAAAAGGATTCAGTGAGAGCAGACAAATTGATATTTAAAGAGTGATAACTTGTTGGTTAAAGACATTTTGAGGATATTTTTCCTGGCAAATGCTCCCGTTATATTTGAAATACGCGACATCATCAACATCTGGTGATGATGTTTTTAAGCCGCTCAGTTGTTCATGGTGAGACAAATTAATTTAAAAAAAGGACACAAAACACACTGCGAGAAGTGACTTTCCCTAAGGTTTTGATGTGTGTGTGTGTGAGTTTCATAACATATACATTCCCCTCACCTGTGTTGGTGTGATGGTGCTCACATCCTCAGAGGCGAGGCTCTTCAGCAGGGTGGTCTTGCCGGCGTTGTCCAAACCCAGAAGCACTATCCTGACTTCCTGCTCTGTGGATCCCTTCAGTTTCTCAATGACAGAGAGTAAGCCCTGCAGGTGGCGGAGGAGGGGTGGTGGTGGGAGAATAGAGGCGACCATAAACTTATTTCAACGTTCACTCAGCATATTTCAGTATTTGTTGAGTATCCTGTATCTCATATAATTGTATCTCAGCACCACTCCATCCTCCCAGCTCCCCCCTCAGTCTCTCATCAACTGCCTGCATGACATCAAAACATGGATGTCTTCCAACTATCTTAAGCTGAACAGCAATAAAACAGAGCTCATGGTTGTGGCACCCAAGGCCCTGCTCCAGAAGGTTGGTGACTTCGTCCTTGAGGTTGACGGCTGCTCCATCTCCCCATCTCTTGAAGCCCGCAACCTGGGTGTCATCCTTGACTCCACCCTTTCCTTCCATTCCCACGTCAAGTCTGTGACCAAATCGGCCTTTTACCACCTAAGGAACATTGCCAGACTCCGACCGTCACTCTCGGAGTCGGTTGCCGAAACCCTGGTGCATGCGTTTGTCACCACCCGCTTGGACTACTGCAATGGTGTCCTGTTCGGGGTTCCCAACAAAACCCTGGACAGGCTCCAGTATGTCCAAAACTGTGCTGCTAGGGTCCTCACACACACAAAGCCGTGGCAACACATCACTCCTACCCTCATCCACCTCCACTGGTTGCCGGTCAAGTCCCGCATCACCTACAAAGTCCTCCTCCTTACCTACAAGTCCCTCCATGCCCTTGCCCCCCAGTACCTATCGGACATCCTTCACCCACATGCCCCACCCCGGAACCTGCGGTCCTCAGACTCTGGCCTGCTCACCACCCCTCGCACCAAACTGCGAACCTTCGGGGACAGAGCCTTCAGTATGGCAGCCCCCACCCTCTGGAACGCTCTCCCTGCGGAGATTCGCAACATCCCCACACTTGACGCCTTTAAAAGGGCCCTCAAGTCCCATCTGTTTGCCAAGGCTTTCGGCCCCTAATCGATCTGTTGTTTTGTCTGTTTGACTTTTGTTTTGTTATGTTTTGTTTTTTTGCCCTACTACTTGTAAAGCGACCTTGGGTCCCTTGAAAGGCGCTATACAAATCAAAGCTATTATTATTATTATTATTATTATTATTATTATTATTATTATTATCCTTTTCTTCTGGGAAAGTCTCAATGACATGTCATTTGATTAACCTTTTATTATGTTTTGGTTTAGGATACAAAAGCATATGGGGTCAGCTATTTCAATATTATCTTCTTGGAACACCAGAATATTACTAGGAGAAAAATATAGTTTAATTTTTCAAGGTTGCATTATTTCCTTGCAGTACTCTGAAACATCCAACCTAATACCTAATAAAAAGTCAGTTTTCAGAAAGACTTTACACCTGAAAACCGATCCTACTAACCTCTTTCTGATTTGAGGTCAAAGCACCTCTTACGTACAGCACTGTTGACTATACACATGCGCGCCCAATTTGCTCCACCCACAAACCAGCACCTCCCTCTCTTCCAAATATATAGCCTCTATTCCTGTAAGCATTAATCTGTTGCTTTATTTAGAAAAAGCACTGGTCTTGATTAGAGCCTCATTCACAAAATTGTGTTCTTTTTAATGTGATTAGTCTGAAGCAAGGTTGCGCAATCTGCCACACAGCTGACAAAGGAGACCCTATAGCATTAAACACTTCATTCAATGTGATAGATACTACAATGTATGTGTGATGAGTTGTACACAAAAAGGTATTAGAGGTGACATTTGGATCTATTACCATTTTATCAACACTATCTGACAAAATGAGCAGTTTAGATAATCCAACCATCATAGCAGAGCTGCATCACAACAGCTACTATATTCTGCCAAATCAAGTAATTGTTTCACACATTTGGAAACTTTGTATAATTACTTTGATAGCCACTTGTAGTTAGTTCCTAGTCAACAAATACTAAATATTACTAGTCAGGTCTCTTACCCTTTGAGCTTCTCCCATGGTGGCGAGTTTCCTGTTACTAGACTGGAGGGCTGCAGCTACATCTCCAGTGAAGCTCTCACAGGTGTGTTAGCTTTCCAGTCACCCAGGTTAGCTATCTAGAAAAGGTACCAACAGCCTCTATCTTTTCCCTCGCTCTTCTCTCTAAACTTGAGTAGGTAAAGGGCTATGTGTGTATGAGATAGAAATGTCTACCTGGGCGTCAATAGCTCCTCTCTGCCGCCTTGGAGTTAGCGAGGAGGAAGAGGGGGAGGGTGGATGTTACTGGGATTAGGAGGCCAGAATTAGCCCTAGTCACCCATGCAAAGGCCACCCCCCCCATCTTTGTCCATCCCTCCATCTCCACTTTGCACTGGCTTTACCTGGATTATCCCTTAGCCACCTGCTATAGGAGGAAATGCTATAAACAGTTCTGACATACTCACACGGATGTTATGTGTAGAAAATAGAAACATGTTTGAACAAGTTGCCATATGGCTGATGGGGAAAACTTGCCTTTTATGCAGAAAAATACTGACCCTAAGAGCATGGACTGACAGCATGGAGTTTAAGGCATACACTTATTAAGGATTACAGTATGTCATGTAGTTTAACCAGGCCACTTACTTACTATTTCAGTGTTTGTAAATCAACCCTAAAATCCCACATCACCCATCTCTTGGGAGAGGATAGCATTAACATCCCATATATCCATTACATGCCAGCCACTATTAAACTGCTGTGTGTGTGTCATCTAAAGTGTGTATTCCTGTAAGTAGAGCATTCAACAGGATTAGTTTGAGAGAGCCTGTCCTGTATCAAGATTAAAACATTTCTAGATGCTTTTCCACAACCAAACAGGCTCTCCGGTCAGAGGGCGGGGTTTACATGAGTGCTGTGTTGAACATCATCCACCCTGGTCTTGAAATGGCTATTCATAAACCCTGTAACGTCAGCTGATCACGGACACTTAGCCTTAAAGACAGAGATTAAATGGGTTTTATTCATGCATCAAATACAACAACAACAAATGATGAAACAATATGGCTGCTCTAGATCTAAGGTTAATAGACTGGTTGTCGTTTAGGATTCTCTTGGTGTGAAAGGAGCGGCCCTCTGCTCCACGGTGGCCTTCTGCCTCATCCTCTCTCTGTGTTTAGCTGCAGAGAGAGTTCAAAGGTGTCATACTTTATACTTTACAATAATACAATTAAAATCTGTAGTTCAAAATTGAGTCATATGAAAAAATTACAGACAGTTTTGGAAGTACATCGATTTGCATTTTTGCCGAGTTAGATGAAACAGCAATACCACATACATTTCTTAACTGTACAAATGTTGCTTGAGTCGACAGCCGGTTAGCTTAGCTTAGCATTAAGAATAGAAAAAGTCCACCTCTGAGCACCACTTGAGCTAACTCATTAACTTGTTAGTTTAATTGTGAACAGTAAAATACTGTACACAATAAATAAAAACTTCAGCGATTTCCAGTGCAGACCATTTAGTGGCAAGGGGTGGTAACGTCCACAATGGCTGCCCGACAACTTCTCCTGGCAAAAACCCCTGTAAAACTGCAATTTTGTTGATCTTGAATTTGTGTACAGATTTAACAGATATAATGTGTTGATTGGAAGTACTTAGATGACGATTGGTTGAATGTGTTAGATTTCGAGGCAGCTTAGTTGTTTAGCTCTTTCCAGCATTTATGCTATGCTAAGCTAAACTGCCGACTGAAGCCTTATATTTTATGGACAGAAATGTGGGATAACAGTCTTCTCATAAATGCCTTTGCAAGAAGCAAAATAAGTGCAATATAAATACATATAATACTCCTACACTTTAGTTAACATAGTGCTGCATTATATCTATCATCACTCTTTTTTTTAATAAAAACAATCTAGTTAATTGAATAAATAAAAAAGAGATGCTTTAAAACTCCTGTATGATGCCATAGCTAACCTCAAATGAGCTCTTACCGTTGTCTCTTTTCAGCTTGAACTTCATAACCAGCCCCATAACCAAGACCAGGACCAGAGCGGAAACACCACAAACCACCAGTAACAACAGCGAATTGTCTGGATGAGGAAACATTTCATAAAAGGCAGGAAAAGAAACATGCTATCAACAGTCATTGAGGTGTATTTATAACTATTCATATTTTAGTTAAATCTTTAAGATCTGTAATTTCAAATTCAGAAATTGTACAATGCAAAATAGTTATAGGCTTAAATCTATGTAATCTGTGACTGTGTGATATAAACAGGGAGATGTCTACTTACTCTCTACAGCGACAACATGTGGCAGAGACTGATAATTGCCACACAAGTTCTCCACGTAGCAGATGTACGTGCCTGCTTTGTTTGACAACACCTTTTTGTCATGCAGCTCACTTTCGTTCTGGTCCTGAATTGTGACTCCATTCATCTTCCACCCAAATGTATGATTCACATCGGGAAGGTTATGGACACATGTTAGAATGAGGTCGTCGCCCTCCACAAGTTTGGAATCATTGCTGCTGATAGAAACCTGAAAGCCTGATGGGCAGGGTTAATATTTGAGGGGAATAACACAACTGTGAAAGTCTAAGGTAATCAGATGATTGTCACGGTTACCTGTTGTGCAGTTTGATGGAACATCTGATAATAGAGAGAATAGTAAACATGGAAATGAATACAGTCACATTCACATTTTATTCAAAAATAATGTTTTTAAAATATAAATAGACCCACACTTACTTATTCAACTCAATGAAACATGCATAAATACACCAAAAAGAAGAATAATGAAACTTAAAAATGAAAAACATTTTAAAAGAAAGATAGCACTCACCACTGATGCAGTGTGTTGCATTGCAGAGTTCACAAGGGTCTATAAGAAAAACAGAAGCGGAAAGCATAGGATTAAGAACATTTATCTTTGCATCTCAACTCACAATTGTTTGCCTCTCTGTAGTCTATAAATAGTAAGAGGTTATTAATACTTCATGTTTACCTGCCCCTGTTGCTGTGGTGTTACATCTCAGACACACATTATTAGCACAGGTGGAGGTAGCACCTGCTAAAATAAAAAATATGTTTTTTATAACTATTCATATTTTAGTTAAATCTTTAAGATCTGTAATTTCAAATTCAGAAATTGTACAATGCAAAATAGTTATAGGCTTAAATCTATGTAATCTGTGACTGTGTGATATAAACAGGGAGATGTCTACTTACTCTCTACAGCGACAACATGTGGCAGAGACTGATAATTGCCACACAAGTTCTCCACGTAGCAGATGTACGTGCCTGCTTTGTTTGACAACACCTTTTTGTCATGCAGCTCACTTTCGTTCTGGTCCTGAATTGTGACTCCATTCATCTTCCACCCAAATGTATGATTCACATCGGGAAGGTTATGGACACATGTTAGAATGAGGTCGTCGCCCTCCACAAGTTTGGAATCATTGCTGCTGATAGAAACCTGAAAGCCTGATGGGCAGGGTTAATATTTGAGGGGAATAACACAACTGTGATAGTGTAAGGTAATCAGATGATTGTCACTTAATGTGTTTGGTAAGAGGTTACCTGTTGTGCAGTTTGATGGAACATCTGATAATAGAGAGAATAGTAAACATGGAAATGAATACAGTCACATTCACATTTTATTCAAAAATAATGTTTTTAAAATATAGATAGACCCACACTTACTTATTCAACTCAATGAAACATGCATACATACACCATATAAGAAGAATAATGAAACTTAAAAATGAAAAACATTTAAAAAGAAAGATAGCACTCACCACTGATGCAGTGTGTTGCATTGCAGAGTTCACAAGGGTCTATAAGGAAAACAGAAGCGGAAAGCATAGGATTAAGAACATTTATCTTTGCATCTCAACTCACAATTGTTTGCCTCTCTGTAGTCTATAAATAGTAAGAGGTTATTAATACTTCATTTTTACCTGCCCCTGTTGCTGTGGTGTTACATCTCAGACACACATTATTAGCACAGGTGGAGGTAGCACCTGCTAAAATAAAAAATAAATAAAATGATATGTTTTGGGTGTAGAGCTAAACAGACATATACATTTATGATAAATAGGAATATAATATATATATATTATATATTAAGAAGTGGCTCCTTACCTTTGATGAGATAACCAAGCAAAAGGTATAGGGTTACCCCTCTCACAACCATTCTATGTTGGAAAACATAATTAAATTAAATAAGTTCAACAGTAGAATGAGATCAGAAACGTTATGAATAAAAATAAAGCAACATTTAAGAAAAAAATAGGAATACAAAATGTCACAGCACTCACGATTCTATCATCTTGTGCATGATGTATAACATAATCATGAAGGTAGAAAATAATGATCAAAGGTTTGCCTTTACCTGTGGTGTGTTCTCTCCTCACTCACAGAGTTGAATGATGATCTGCTCTGTTTTGCCTAGCCTTATGGTCTTTGCTTCAGGAAGGCATGGCAGAGCTGATCATAAACACTGATACCAATGCAAATAAATTATTTCCTGGAACTTCATGGCGCAAACAATATCTCGGTTTGTATGTTTCATAGCTGGGAGCGATGGCCATGATGACTTTTAGACTACTGGTGCTATACTTCTAATGGTGTGGGGTAACATTAAGGCTACAATTAGGGGATTTTGACTATTACAAAAAGAATGTTGAAGGAGAAATAGAGAAATGGACACGTAATATGAAAGACAAAGACAGAGGTATGCTGAAGGATAACTGGTTATAAGCAAAACAATAATTTACTGATGCAAAGTCTAATGTGACACATACCAGAATAACTTCGCTCAGAATAGATGGGTTTAAAGCCAATTTTGGGAGAGCAGGAAATTAAATATTTTCTATCATTTAAGTCATCAATTGCATTTATACCTTTACATATACAGTCTATGATTTATACACAGTATCATACACATTAGGTATTCATGCAGTGGCCAGTAGAGTGTGCTGATTATCCATCTAATTTCTTAACCCCCTTTAGGGTCTAGAGTAGACCTAGAGGACTGGAGAATATCCCAGCATGCAAAATAAGCAAGGTGCACATTGGAGAGAATGGAAAACACAAACACCATTACACTCCTAACAGCCAAAGGTGGAGCAATTAGGAGTTTAATATAATCAAACCTGCGTGTGATTGGTTCGTGGGAGTACAAAAGAGCATCACATACACATCGTGAACATGCAAACTCTGCATGGTAAAAAAATAAAATGGTTTTGGGATTCAAATAGTCTCTGAGTCACTTTGACTCTCTTCTCAACATGTAATGTACTGGAATGAAGATCAGGTTCCATACATAAAATAGTCTGGTAGTGTTCCCTATCTTAGGCTGCGGCCACACGAGGACGAATTCGGTCGTTTGCGTTACTGTTTAGTGTCATATAGACCGTTCGGCCACACGAGGACGACCGAATACGGCACTAAACGACTGAGGAAACGATAACGGGTCCCAAGGTGGATAGAAAGGCATACGCAACTCTCTGGGCAACACACTCTCACTCCCTAAGCGTCCAATAGCGACGTTTGGTCAGTGTCCGTGGCGTCCAATTGTGACGCTCCTAGGCTCCTTCAGCGTCATAAAGGGACGCAAATAGCTTTCAACTGATTGCAATGTATTCCCATCTGCGTCGGGATTTGACGCTCATGGAAGCACGGAATTCGTTTATGTCGGCTGCCCTTAAAGGTAATGTGAGCATCCATTCCCAGGAGTAAAGGATGGCAGAAGACACTCCACTACCCAGAATCCCCAGCTATCGTTTGGACTACACCATGTGCTCTTGACAAACCCGTGATAGTCCTCAAGCTCTGTGATTGGAGAGTGTGCTCCGAGGGTTAAGCCGATTCTCGAACAGCACTTGAAATGGGATGGAACCACGGCAGACTGTCCAAAACTGGATTTGAACGGGCCCACCGCGTCCCCCCTCCCCCACCCCGTCCCCAGAACTACACATGCTGGCTATTCTGTTTCGGAACATGTTCTCAATCTATGGCACGTCTCTACTGGGAGTTGTAGTTTTAAAAGACGTTTTCGTATTTCCCATAATAAGAAGTTGCCAGTATTAAACTGTGTACATCCCTGGAGGTTTAGGGGAAAGGAAACACTCACATTTAAAACATATAATTAATAAATGGGTGAAAATTGCTTGTGCCCATTATGGGCAGTATTACTATATATACCCACATGCCAGCTAAGGTCAGAAGAGCTTTATTTAACAGCTGGTCTTATGTGTGTGACCCCTGTGATAACATTACATTACATTAATTGATAAGCCTGAAACATGCACTTGTCAAGGTTCAGAGGCACATTTTGCAAATATGGCAGTAGCCATCGATCAGCTTAAGATAAGATATACTTTATTGATCCCAAGTTGGAACATTTGCGTTACATCAGCATGTGTAACAGTTAAATATGCAGTTGTGTTTATTTGAAAATCATTTAGTATAATCACATAAATTCTGTGTTTTATATTCAACAATTCTGTGTTCTTTATTTATTGATTGTTCAATACCTGACAAGGCCGGAGATGAAATATCTACATACATCTATAAGAGCATAATACATTATGTATAATATCAGTTAAAATAAGTGCTTCAACATAGTTAACATTGCTGGAGGTATGCACACATATTGATAGATGTCTTGTAATGCACTATTGAGGAACCTGCGACCCAAGTTTTTCATTCAGTGCAGAACTACACCACAGTTGTGTAGGCCTATATGATATGTCAATAAACCTTAGAAAATCTTGAAATCTTGAAAGGGATGTGCAAAATAGTCATTACATACAGTCTTTAATTAACAATTAGTAGAGAATAACGAGTAATGAATATACTTTATAGGGATCGTATTAATATCTAATAATAAAAATATTGAAATTCAATAACATGCTTTAACCACCAGGTGTCCCTTGATATCAGCTGTGCACCTTTATGGTGTAAATACAGCCTATCTACCAATTGGATCAAATATAAAAGTGAGCTGAATTAGTGTTGATACTGCAAGGAGACGCATTGTGTGAAAAGAAATGTAAGATGTTGTTTAATGGCTGATATATTTATGATCCACGTCACGTTTTCAGTTCCTCATGTTTGTCTTCTCATCAGGGCTCTATAAATACAGAACTACGGCAGATTATGTAATATGTAATGCAGCCGAACCGTGTATTACAATGCCGTTATGTGATGACTTTCAAAGAGAAAAGCAAGCACACTCGGAATAAGGTATTATTATTATTTCGGTCTGTTTCCGGTATTTGTTAATGACGGTGTGCTCTGAGATGTGAGACTGGAATTGCACAGGGGGGAAATAACGTAGGCTATCTTTAGATGCGGATTTTGTTAAACTAATATGTTTAGGCTGTGGACCAACACTATACATTGACGGGGAAGGGGGGTAGCAATAAAGATAACACCATTAAACAGTTACACAACATAACAGAAATAATATCGATAGCAGCGTCCCTAGCAACCACCTTGGTAACAATGAAAACGTCGCGATTTCCTGAAGTAATCTTCGTAATAACTAGCAAACTAAAGATCATGTACATCCACTGCACACATAATCTGAAATAACAACTCATATTTCTCGCATCAACTGACATCAAAACGCATTTTAATGGCAAAACTAACTTTAAAATAGGCCTTTTACACCTAGAATAAAACGAAGTTCGGCCATGTTTTCTTTTTCTGCAGGGAGACATTTGAAGATCACGTGACATAGACGCTAGCCATCGGAATGAATGGTGAAAAAAACGGGGTTTGTCAAACAGAGCACATGGTGTAGGCCAAACGATAGCTGGGGATTCTGGGTAGTGTAGTGTCTTCTGCCATCCTTTACTCAGAAAACATATTTGTTTCTCCGAATCGAAGGGGAAAAATACAAAAGCATTGTACACAATTTAAACCAATCAATGTTGTGTAATTAACAAGGATAATCTGGTGTTTTTTAGTTGATGAGTAGTGCAGATATCACTGTAAAATCAATCGACAGTAAGAGGAGTACTTACTTCCGGGTGTAAAATTCTACGTTATCCAATGAGAATGGATGCTCACATTGCCTTTAAGGGCAGCCGGCATAAAGAATGCCGTGCTTCCATGAGCGTCAAATCCCGACGCAGATGGGAATACATTGCAATCAGTTGAAAGCTATTTGTGTCCCTTTATGACGCTGAAGGAGCCTAGGAGCGTCACAATTGGACGCCACGGACACTGACCAAACGTCGCTATTGGACGCTTAGGGAGTGAGAGTGTGTTGCTCTGGGGGGTCAAACGGCTCCGTGTGTACGCCCTATCCGAACATTTTCAGATCACTGTGATTGCGCAATAGCCCCGCCTCTCCCCACCTCTTCTGCTCACCTCCGCTTACCCCGCGCCATTGCTGAAGTGTTTCGCCACCAACAACAACAACAATGGCGGATCGCAGAGTTGCTATTGTGCTCCGGGCGCTATTGACCATGCTACAGTTGTTTGTGCAACATCTACAGCAATAATGATGAGGCAATAGCCCCGCCTCTCCCCTCCTCTGCTGCTCACCCCCACGTCAAAGTAAACTGCACCCTGAATTCAGATTATTTATCTTTCTCTCGCGAGTGAAGTCTAATCTGACAGGACGGAGACACGCAGCTCTGCTCACCTGCAGCTCCTCCCGCTGCAGCAAAACACACACTTCAAGTCAGATCATCACCCTTAGCTATTTTAATTACCTCTCAAACTACCTAAACTAGTTATAAATATGTTTATTTTTACAGTCGGCCGGGTCACTGATTACTGGATGAGCTGCTGCATGAGACAGACACTGACGCTGTCCGAAGAGAGGGAGGAAAAAGAGAGGCTCCGTGTATTTTATTATTATAATATATAGTCGTTATTCATTTGTTTTAAAGCTCAATAAATAACAAAGAAGACCTTTGACCGGCACTTTTATAATTTTGTCCGGAAGATTTAAACTTTAATACACGCTGACTGGCGAAAAACTCTGCCCGGTTCCCTCGGCCCCCACCGCGGAGAATAAACAGAAGGGCAACCATGACAACCATGCTGCTTTTGTGGAGGAAGTTACAGCGCCACGTACAGGCTCCTGCATATGTACTGCAGCTTCTCCAGCGGTTGGAGCTAAACGGAGCGGTCTGGTGTGGACAGACACTATCCGGATAACTATTGCGTGTGGACGGAAGCTTGTTTGCGATTGCGTTTGCGTTAATCCTATGCGTTTAGCCGTTTTCGTCCTCTTGTGGCCACAGCCTTAACCTCAACCAAACCATAGCCTAACCCCATCCCAGTGATGAAGGTCAACAGTATTGTATCATAAGGGTAGCAGGTTTTGGGTAATATCAATCTGGATTGTGTGCTCACCCTGACTCCAACTGAAGTTATAATGTTTTTGATTCAAGGATTTCTTTGTGAGCATTGAGATCAACTTTAACCTGTTTTCAACTTACTTTTACATTGTTGTGTAGTTTTTAAGTTGATTACATTAATTGGTCAACCAAGTGAATACTATTACATAAAATAATCGTTATTAATTTTCCTTAATTAAAGGTGGGGTAGGTAAGTTTGAGAAACCGGCTCGAGATACACTTTTTGTTATATTCCATGGAATGCTCTTAACATCCCGATAGCAATGAATATCTTAAGTGCTTTGACAAAAAATCCATAAAAAAAATGTCATCTGTAGAAGCCGTAATACTGTAAAAAGTACAACCAATCCGTTTAGCCGGGCCGGATGGCCTACCTGCCTGTCAGCCTTCCATCGGGGCACAAACTTATCTCGTGCCCTCATTGGTCATGTGCGCGTTCGTGTGTGTTGGAGGAGGGGCTCTATAAGGAAGTGGCGGATTTTCTCCGGTTGTGTATTTTCAAATTCTAGTGATCTCGAGCCGGTTTGTCAAACGTACCTACCCCACCTTTAAATGGCAGCAGCAGCCAAATATTTCTACACATATTCAGTTTATGACAGGATACAGGATCCACTCTCTGTGACCAAAACTCTGCAGCATCAGCTGCACTTTTGTTCTACACACTAGTTATATTGTAGCCTAAATATTTGACGCGATTACAAAACTGTAGCCTATGTATTTTTGTCCTTTTCTTATCTTTCTATATTTAAGTTTTTATTTATATTTCAGTACTTGCAGTACTTTGCCTGTATTTTTATTTCCAATAATATGTTGACTTAATTGGCAAGTATGAGGAACATAAGCTACTTGCCAATAAACCTTATTTTCTTCCCTAAGTTTCTAAATGTTACATTACATGCTACTTACAAGCATAATACAAGGATAATTTAACCATGTTACACAAACTTGCTACTGCCTTCACAGTAACACGTTTCCATGCCACTCATCCTCTTAAAGGTCACATGTCATGCTTTTCCGGTTATTGCCCGTCCCCTTGTGTGTTATGAAGGTTTTTATGCATGTAAACGGTCTGCAGAGTCAAAACCCTCAAAGTGCACCATGTAGGGAGTAAAGCTCTAAAACAGAAAATACCTCCCCAAAACGCCTCGTTGGAGATACGTCACTGTCCATTTCATTCTTCCGGGTACATCATGATGTCATGTCGTCCCCGGAACGAAATGGACCAATCCGTGGAGCCGTTATGTTACGTCCGCGGAGCCGTTACGTTAAGCCCCCGCTGATTGGTCCAAATTGACCAATCCACGGACTTCCTCACACACTCAGTGCATGCAGCTCTGCTGATTTCTCCTCCCTGGCTGCAGGCTGATAACAGACAGTTGGGATCGCGGCGAAATTCTCTCTGCAGACCCATTCTCACAGCGTTTATCAACCTTTTTCTTACTCAATATCAAGCCACACTTATTGTTTTTACTTCGGCTGTGACTTTGTGTGTGCTCAGGGTGAATTTGGCTGTGTTTCGCTGTGTATCGCTAAACAAGGAAATCACACCTCCACGGAGCTTAGCGCGATTCACAACGTCCCGACCAATCGGAGCACACTGTGCTCACAGGGAGGGGGGGGGAGCTGCAACGAGCCGTTTATTGGAGAGAGTGAATACACATACTTTACAGAGATGCTGTATGCGAAACCAATGTGAGTTTGGAAAATTGCACACTATAAATCTATTCTAGTAGACCACAACAATGGAATTATGATCAGTGGAAATGGCCATGACATGTGACCTTTAAAGCCACCACAAGCTAACGATAGGCTTTTGAAGATAGCGTGTTAATCAGTAACATTAAATGCAAATTGGAAATCAGTTTGCATATAGGCTACTGTAAGTAAGATCATATTTATAAAGCATACAGTTGAAGGTGAGGTGACATTACAACTGAGGGGAGATTGCTCCTGTTACTGACTGAACATTTGAGTGTGATACATTTACAAATCTCTGGACCAGGTGGAGTCACAAGGCCAGGCTGGCTGGGTAACGTTAGCCACTATTCTAAACATGCTACAGCATAGTATTTACTTAGGTAAGTTACCACCATGACATTTATTCTGCAACTTTTGAATTCCTTGCTTTCTATCATTCTAAAAAGTATTCCATTTGGTTTCACTGTCTCCCTTTACTATTTGTATCTAGGCCAGGGTTGCCAACTTTGGGTACCTGGCTGGAGTGAGATTTTTATATCATGGGTTTAATTACATATGCACACGAAATGACTGCTATCGTGTCAGCAGCGGGACCTTAGCATATATATAGGATATATATACAATATTATACAAATACACAATATTGGACACAGACTATAAAGGGCACAACGTTTCATTCACTAATGAAAGTCAAACACATGTTTGTTTCCACTGTTTTATTGTCTGCCTGTGGCGATAAGCAATTAATTGACTTATGGTTTGATCAATAAAAATGAACTCGATAAATTGCCATTTACATGAGGATGTGACTAGCAGTTTGAAAGGATGTACTTGAATTATTATTATATATTATCTTTATGTCAGTGGTCTAAAATGGTCATACAACGGTGCCGACAATATTATCGTTTATCGCAATAATTTCCAGGAAAATGTATCCAACACAATTAATTATCGTGAGAGGCCTATACGTGAAACACACAGACACAAACAAATCTACAGACTTACTCCAAACTGCCAAATATATTAATTAACACACTCACTCTCATATACTCTTTGACTCTATTTTGGCCTAGTAGAACAATAAGCAGCAGACTTTTACTTTTTTATAATTTCTACTGGATTTTAGATCTGCGCATGCGCAATACGGGTCGGCAGTTGCGGCTCCAGAGTATTTGTGTTGGGTAATCTACGGTAGGGCTAACCCATACAGTGGTGGGGCTCAAATCAGTATTTGCAATGTAATTACATACACGCTATATCGCCCCCCTTGACAGTGAAACGCCACGCGTGAGGTTTAGATTATTTCCGTCTCAATCCGAATTGAACTGTATGAAATAAAAAGGCACATTTGTCTTGAAGTAAATAAAAAGGGCGACCTGGAGCCAATCCTGCAATCTCCCCACAAGTGAAAGAGTTTTTTGAAATACTAACATAAAATACACATTCTGGTACTCTCTTGAGAAGAAAAATAAATAAATCTATTACTACACATTTAAAAAAAATGAATGCCATTTTAGTTTTGTGTTACTTTGTTCTGAAAGCTGAACCTGCTGCTCCTCACAGAGAGAAGAGGGCTGTGAATTAAGTTACATTGTGGATAAGGGTGGATGTGGATAGCCCCCATTATTCTGTGTGTCAAAATGAAAGACATCCCACACACCTATCAATCATCAAACCGTGGGGTCTTATTTCATTACGTGTTGATTTCTATCAACACGTAATGTTGTATCGATGTATAGAGATGTACTACAGCAAAAGTATTCTCCGTCGGGACTTCCTGCAACAACACCACGCCGTTATCTTGATTCTGATTGGCCAGAAGACATTATCAAAGATGTTCTATTGAGAAGACGATCACTACCTGACAAAAGTTTTCAAAACCGTTTCTAGTCTTCGGTATTTCCAAACAAGTGACTACTGAAATCAATCGTACTAACTGCTGTCTGTGATTGCTTGTTTTGGCGTGAGAATAGTTTGGGCAGAGTGAGAGCGTGAGATTGAGAGTGAAAGCGTGTGTCACACGCCAGATGCGTGAGAGTTGGCAACCCTGAATCTAGGCTAAACTGCGTTGCTAGTAAAGTATTGTTTCAATGTTGCTATTACGAACAACTTTTGACACATGAGTTTTAACATTACGCATATGGCCACACAAAAACGTTGATATCCTAGCTAAAGCAAACAGGTAAGTTGTTGTCGCACATGAAAGCTAGGTGACAGTACAAGTAAGGTGCACTGTTAATGACTGCCGTGCCACACCTGCGGCCCTCGGCTGTGCTGATTAACTCTGACCTGCAGACTTCCAGCGCTGTCGGCTCTCTTGTCTTCTTGCCCATCGCTCTTGCATTGTGTCTGTTTCCCTGAAGATGGTCGCTGTCAGAGGACTTTATCGCAGGTTCTCCCGTCTAGCAAAATATGCTGCACAAAAGCAGTTCAAGAAATATGAAAAACTTTGCACCACTGGCATCATGGCAGAAAAGAAGAAGGTATGTAAACCAGAGTGAATGCGTTATTTACAGCATTTGGAAATATATAAACATTAGTGTAAATGTGCACTTTTTTTTTTTACTTGGACTCCTTTTACAATAATTTGATTGCTGTGGCTGCTAAATAATTATGAACTCCTAGTCTACTCTTTGTACCAGACCTCGTTAAAATATGCTGTTAAAAAATGTAATGTTATTGTGAAATGTTCTGTTAATATATAATAGCTCATAATTGAGAGTTGTGATATTGAAATGTTGCCAACATCTTGTAGAAGTCTAGTAATGTCTTGAGTCTGAGTTCCTGCATTGCAGGATTACCATTTTAAAATAACAGATTGAGGCCTTGTGTTTTCTAAATCTCTAAATCTCAATGACTTGTAAGTAAAAGGAAACAAATGCTTGAATATGTTTTGAGGTGTTGCACTGAAAAGTTATCTTTGGATTTTATATTTGTTGTAAGCTGCGTCAATTGACTCGCAAAGTGACAAAAGCAGAATGAGTGTGTTCGTCTTGTCTGGGTTCCCACATCATAGGGTTTATCAAGACGTAGGCTGAAAACAGTTTGATCAGAGTAACCAAACTTCCTCTTTTGTGGCTTGTTGCTATGGCAAGACTTCCCTTCCGGACAGGAAGTGACAGGAAGGCCCAAGTGATGAGTTTGTGTGTGTGTATGAAGACTGCATCATGTTTGGGTGGAGCACTTAACTGTGTTCCCTGAGAGTGTGCACGTTGCATACAGACTTCAACTTGTGTTTTGGTGTCTGAGCCACCATGGCGAAGAACTGCAATTCTCTGGGGATTCCTGTTGGCCACATGGTGAGTTGGCAACTCTTGCTTGGTTCGGTTTGGTTCTGCATCTGTTTCATTGGTTTGTTTATTCTATAGAAAGAAAGAGATGTATCAGCCCTTACGTAGAGGACTTTAAAGCGCCCTGTTGGAAATAATTTGGAGTAAAGTGGGTTAAATATCAGTAAGTGTTATAATAATTTGGTAAACTCTGCTGTTTAACCTTTCTCATACTGTCGAGCTGTCGTCCAGCTCAGAATACCTACGTTTCGAACATCAGTTTCTTGTGTAAGCTATCTTAAAAGTGCCAGGCTGTGTGGCTTGCAGTTGGTTGCTACTGAAAACAGAACCGGCCTTCTCGAGTCGGAAGCGAAAACCAAAGCAATCTGTTATGTGTAGGCTGAGTTGGCTTCATTCAACTCTGTGCGAGACATTACATATAGATGTGTTTCACAGTGGCTAATAAGACCAGGATGTTGGTGGAAAGCGTCTTTCTGTGCTTTGTATTCTGTGTGATTACAATTGTTTCTATAAATGGTGGTGCGTCAGACTCCTTCCTCTCATAGGGTGGTTGCATATCTTGTCTCTGTTTCAAGTGATTCACAGAGAATCCTAATCTTAAAATATTGTGCTCTGTTACAGTGAATGAGGACATGAAAGGTGCTTGAGCATGCTTATAATAAATTGATATTAGGTTTGTATTACACTCTGGAAAACTGTGGATGAAGTGTGTGTTGCCAACTGTACCAAGAAGTTTATGTAGGCATCAACATGGTGTGTTTTTGAAGCCAGAGTTTAAGCAGTAGAGCAAAACAACGTGAAGAGGTGGAGCCACAGTGGAGCTAACACCTGCAGAAACTGCCAGCCCATATCAACGTTATATGGGCAAATGTATAGATTATCAAGAGCTGTTCCTTTTTCAGCTGTTGTGAAGCAAAGCATTACAAATAAGCTTTCTCTTGCCTGCACTAAAATCCCCACACATACAATAGTATATGACGTTTTTCAAGTAAAAACAATGGAAATATTGTCTATAAATTCTTCATGTTTTTATAAAGTTTTCAGTGGTCTATTTTTACACCAGGAATGGGCCTTGGTACCTTGGTTAATACTGACTTAACTGAGTGGACTAAATTCCATGGTTTTACCTGGAACTTTGAGTCACTGGATGCAGACTAAACATGTCTTTAATGAACCTCTGAGTCAACAGTTTGATGTTGATCCCTTAGGGTTATTCCATGAATTGACTTTCAATTTAAACCTTGACTAAAGATAATATAAAAATAGTTGATTCTCATTTAAAGACGATTTACAAAACCAATCCAGAGCTTAAAGGTAGGGTAGGTAATTCACTTCAGAAACACCTTTTGTTATATTCCATGGAATGCTCTTAACATCCCGATAGCAATGAATACATTAAATGCTTTGACAATAAATACATTAAAAAATGTCATCTGTGGAAGCCGTAGTACTGTAAAAAGCACGACCAATCATCTGAGCCGGCCCGGCTAAAATAACTGCATGGCCTACCTGCCTGTCAGCCTTCCATCTGTGCACAAGCTTATCTCGTGCTCTCATTGGTCATGTGCGCGTTTGTGTGTTGGACGAGGGGCTCTGTAAGGAAGTCTGAAGGAAGGGGCAGATTTTTTTTACGGTTGTGTATTTTCAAATTCGAGCGCACTCGAGCTGGTTTCTCCATTCTTACCTACCCTAGCTTTAAGTGATACAAAACATTGAAATACAGTTTCTTAAATCAAGTAAGCTTTGTGTGTATTAATGACATAGGTGGGGTGTCAGTTAAACAGTGAAGTTGTGTGGGTGACTGTTAAATGTGACAATGTTTTATTTTGTACTTTATACCCACAGATTGCAATCTATAGATTGTAACAGGAACAACCTACATAGACAAATAAACACATCAACACATCTGGATACATTTAGAGCTGTAAGGGAAAACCGATCAACGACAAAGTGTTAACTCTACATGGAAAGTCCTTTTGGAGCTTTTGTTGTACCGTTCTTTTAACTTATCATCCGGGATTTTCCTCAATTTCTGTTAAAACTATTATATATTTTTTAGTCCTCACTGGGTGTCTTATCAATATCTAGGTACCCTGGTTTTTGAGTAACATGCGTACATGTTTGAGTTCCACAAGTTTTCAGAATTCATGTTCAGTGCCGAAATGTGAAAGTGCTCAAATTGAAACAGAAATAACTTTTACAAGATGAAGCTGAAGATGATCTCTAAAAGCTGAATGAGAGCTCTTGTCATCAGTGTCACAACCACTTCCTGTGAAAATCTTCTTGACTGATTGCAATACATTGTTACATCTAAGAAAAAAAGATGCAGCTAGTTTTCACATTTCACTTCCTAAATGCATGCTTTTGTAACATGTGTCTTGTTTCTGGTATGCTGTGTTCCAGTACACTGTGCTACACACATTGTAACACTTTTAGAATACATTTTCAGTATTTAAATACATTAAAATGCCCACATTTCTATCATCAGAGAATTGTGTGGTTCTGCCCTCTACTTATAATTGCAGAAAGAGATGAGTTACTGAAATGAAATTCCTCTTTAATTTGTATGATTAAATCAAGTAAATGTTGGATTTCTCAACTTCTACAAAGGTCGTTATCCAGGTAACCTGAATCCATGATGCCTTAATAAGGGTGTTTTGCATATTATCAGATGTTTGTTCTAATGTTGTTCCTATTTTATCTCTCTCTTAACAGAGCCAGGCAGTGTCAGACGGAGGTAAGCATGCATGCTGAAAGTCCCGTACATCTTGCGTTCCCCCGAAAAGAAACGTGTCTGTGCATGAAAATATCTGAGTCTCGTTCTTGGTCATGCTGATCGTGCTGATAAATGGGTGTGTTTGTGTCTGGATGTGTTTTTAGAGTTGAACATGTCTGCGCGGGGCTGTGGAGGCAGCAGCTCCAGCCTTCCTGGGACTCCGGGTGGAGAGGCTGGCCAAGCCAACAACGTGCTGAGCTGGGCCGTCTCCATCGAGAAGCTGCTGGAGGATCCCTATGGAGTCCGCCAGTTCACGGTGAGACATGCTCAACACGTGCCGTTATTTTGTGTTCAGGATTAACTCAAGTGGTGTTTTTCTCGTGACATCTCAAGGTTTGCCATATGTGTTAATACAGTGTTTGTGTCTTTATCTGCAGTCCTTCTTGATGTCCGAGGTGAGTGCGGAGAACATTCTATTCTGGCAAGCTTGTGAAAAATTCAGGAAGATCTCAGCCAGCTCCCTGGATGAGGTATGATGGCACTTATTACCTCTTTACACGGTGAAGCATGTTACTTGTCATCTCTGATTCATTATGTTGGTGTGTTTACTCTGCGTAAGCTCCCTTTTCATACATTTGTGATAAATACTCCTCAACAGAAGTTTCCTGACTTATATGTGTAGTTGTAGACAATACAGTCAGGGAAACATGGATGCTATATTTTTGAAGTGAAGTAAACAAGCTTAGCTTTTTTCAACTATTCAGTAAGAAAGTAAACATTTAGGGTTGGCCTTGTGACGGATAAAGCTGCTGTTCATCGATCTTTTTTCATTCTTTTTATTTTTAGATATTTTCCTTTTTGTAGTTATATTCTATTATAGTAGCAGGAAGTGCATACATTGACAGGGTTGTTGACTGTTGATAGGGGTAATTCCCAGTTAAAGTAAACAAAAGTAGAGTTCATATTGAATGCTGAGGAGCTTTCAGTCTGATGGAGCTGTTGTTTTCCCAGCTGAAGGCTGCAGCTCGCTCCATCTACAACACCTACCTGTCGCACAACGCCCCCTACTCAGTCAACATCGATGACACGGCTAAGACAGAGGAGAAAGACCTGGAACAGCCCACACCTGATATGTTTAACAAGGCTCAAGCTCAGGTATGTTTGTAGTTTGTACTCCCATTTACCTCAGCAATACAGTGATTAATTGTTTGTTGACTCGGCTTGACTGCTAGTTCAACTATCCCTCCTTTTTTCAGATATTCAAACTGATGAAGATGGATAGCTACAGGCGCTTTGTGCGCTCTCCTCTCTACCAGAGCTGCACCTTGTCAGGCGTAGAAGGTAAATCTGTATCTCAGCTCTCTGAACAGACGGCCCGCACGGGATCGTGGGAGGACGTGGCCACCAGAAGCCCGTTAAGTGACAAGAAGGTAGAGTGAAAGGAGTAAATGGACGGAGGGGCAGGGCAGCAAAAAGAAACATGCGAGTGACAGTTGTCTTCATTTTGGTGTTAATGGCGTTTCTTTATTCACTGTTTTAAACAGAACAGGAAGTCAGACTCTAACAGCTTTCCAGTTGGCAGGAGCGCCTCTGAAAAACAACAACAGAAAAGAGGATCTTGGGAAGGTAGTGGCAGATGTTGTGTTTCTATGTTATATCTTTATGTGTATTATGTGACTTCATCTTATATTCTTCCCCTGGCCCTCTCTTGGTTCGTTTTCTCCACCATAGATGGTACAAACATCCATGGTTCAGTCTCCCGGAAAGAGACCCACAGCGGGGTGGAGCTTGGCTCTCTCTACAGGCAGATCGAGGTCAGTGCATTGGCTAATCATTTGACAATATGCACACATGAATAACTAATTATATTCTTGCAAGTGTCATCTCTCCCGATTTAGAGAAAAAGACTGCCATAAAGTTCCCAGATATTGCCTTCAAGTATATTTCTCTCACGATTTTACCTCTCTTCTCCATCTGTAATGCAGAATGGCAGATCGAGTCCCCGGGCCCCAGAGCAGGGTGGTGTGAGTCGGATGGGGGTGGAGGGGGGCTACTGCTGCGTCTACCTACCCGATGGCAGTGCCTCCCTGGCCCCCACACGTAACGGTCAACCCATCAAAGACATGCTGGCAAGCCTGTGTGAGAAGAGAGGCTTCCCGCTGAAAGATGTCATCATCTACCTTCATGGCAAGGACAAGGTGAGCCAGTAGCTGCTCCGTCTACACCACCAACCACAGCCCAAAATCAAGAAGCTGTTAAAAAGAAATGCCACACTGTATAGATATTTTGCAACAGGCTGTATGAGAAAGATGGTTCTTCCTGTTCCGACATCTTCCCAACCTCTTACTCCCTCCTTTTCATTTTTAAGATGAAAGAAGTACATTAAAATGATCCCCAGTTGATGCTGAAGTCTCTGATACACTGTTCCCTCTCTGCAGCAGCCCTTATCTCTGGATCAGGACTGCTCCGTGCTGAGAGACCAGCAGGTCTCTCTGGAGCTCCGGGTCATGTTTGCGTGAGTGAACTGTGCCACTTCCTTCATTTCCTTTTTTTCGTGTGTGTCTGTCACCCTTGCAGCCTTTCACACCACCATCCGCACTACAGCATGCCACTTCTCACTTTATTACAGGAAGTCCCTGTGTTCATGCCAGGCAGATTAGAAATCTATTTAAGCATTGAATACAATTTCAAATTTGGATTTTCTGCTAAAATATTGGGTGGCAGATATTTCTAGACAAGATTTGACTGATGCTTTACCTCTACATGGTTGTTGTGTATTGTGTTATTGACATGCATGCGCGTTTCAGGCTGGAGATTGTCTTCACTGGAAAGACAGTGGGGATCATGGTGAAGTCCAGTAAGACGCTGCAGGACGCCCTCTCTGCGGTGCTGCAGAAACACCACCTCAAGCCGCAAGAAGCCCTGGTCACCATGGTGAGTGTCTGAATGATGTATGACAGAGACCATGACACGTAGCCAGTGTTTTGAGTTATTTCTCTGATAAATTATTGATGATTTGTTTCCTTCACTTTCAGAGAAATTGAAAGTGTTGCATTGTTTGTGTTGGTTTTGCAAGTGACGAGGATTATAGCGTCTCTGTACATATCTGTGTTTTCTCTGTTATGCATCAAGAACCATTTTCCCTGTGGTCTTTTCTTCATACTCACAAGACTGTGAAGAAGTCAGCTTCTTTCCAACATGTCTCATTGTCTATGTTTCTTTCAGGTTGGAAGCGACGAGCCTTTGAACATGACCAGCACCGTGTTCAGACTGGCCAATAAGACGCTTCGGCTTGACAAAACCAAAGGTTAATACGCTTGACCTTAAAACCAATGTTTTACTTTAGTGGGAACCACAGACAATAATGTTTAGGTAATCTAATTATAACTGCACTGCTCGCCCAAAAGCACAAGCAGCCACAGAATTCAAAGAAACCTCCTTGGCCAGCGAGTAAATTAAATTAGTTCAATGAAATCCAATAAAAGCACATTTTAGCCCTCCAGCCACTGGTTGTTCTATGGGTGATACATCTGTGATGCTTTGTGTGTTCTCTTCTGCTGCCTTGAGCCTGGCTGTGCCTCCCTTTTCACATAATTGTATCTTAATGCATCCTGCAAAGTGTTTCTGCATTTCTTTGCTCTCCCTTGCTCTTAGCTGCGTTTGAGGAGAAAGTCTTTTCCCTGTCCATTTCAGTGCCACTGTCTGCAGGATCCTTTTTTCCCTCGTCTGTTTTCTTTGTGCGTCGCTCTCTGTGTCTTCATTCTTTTCTGTAGGGTTGAAACGTCCAAGGCCATTTGGTTTGTTGAGTGCCGTGTCACTTTGAGTTCACTCACTTCATTTCCCAACTGATAAGAGACCACAACCAACTTCACTTTGGATCAGTGCGCCCAGCCTCAGCACCAGTCCCTGCATTTAGAGCCGTTCCATCCCAGCAGGACCAGTTTAATTCTTGTCAGGAATATTTTATTTGGCTTATGTCCGAGTGTTTAACACAATGGGGAAGTTAAGTTCTGTGGCATTATCAGCAGTCCCACTGACTTCTTCTACTGTTAGAAAATGAAGAAGACACTGAATTGTATCTTTTGTGTGGTTTGAACAGGAAACCAGACCACTTTTTCAAAAGGCAGTAGTTCTGCTGCAGCAACACAGGTGAGGCTATTTTTTATAGACTGCTAAACATCAACACACACCATGTGTACAAGGCAAGCTGCTGAGACGCTCGTGGTCAATATGTAAAGAAAATATGATGAAGGTTATCGTTTAAAGGCCACAGATATGCATGAACAAGGGAGGGACTTTCGACACAACCTTGTTGATAAGCTTCCTTATATTTAAATAATAATTACCAAGCACATGTCAGCATTATGCAGATTTTTTATTTGATAGAGGACCTTTAATATCCATACTATCATACTCTTTTTCAACAATATATTATAGGTCTCAGATATAATACAAAACATGTCTCTGAAATGTTTTTCTCCAAATAAACGGATCATACATTGCAGCATCCCATCAACCCCTCTGTTTCAGCCCTGTTTCAAAAGGGCTGATTCTGTGTCTGTAGCTTTAGATGAAAATAAGGAGCCACTCCCCACGCCCCTCTGAGAGATATTTGGTTTAAATAAACACAATGGTGCTCTAGGAGGAGATTCAGGTGGGGGGCGGCTGGGGGGTTCTGTACATTGATAATGATGGAATGCATTCTGGTCCCAGGCAGGTGGGGTTGAGGCCCGATCATCGCTGCAAACAGACAGGGCCAAGACGCAGACCAAGACCAGTAAAAACCGGGAAATGGATGGTATGGCAACTCAGCAGTGCAGATGGCACATTGATGTACATTGAATTTGAAAGAAATATAAGAATTTGTGTGATATATTTTGTGTTTCAGGGTTTCTGGACATGCTGACGAGGGCTCAGGGCTGCAGGGTTGATGACCAGCGAGGCCTTTTGACGAAGGAGCAGCTGGTGGTCCCTCTATTCCTGAAGCAGGAATCTGACCAGGGACCAGACACAAAGCCAGAACAACCCAGTTCAACCAGCTCCTCCACCGACGACTCCAAGGAGACGTCGAAGTCAGCCGGAGCGGGGAAGGAAAGCCCCGACTCTGCTGAATCTGAAGACAAAGACTTAAAGGAAACAGAAGTTTGAGCAACTTTAGTGTTTGTGTGGAAAGGACAAAGACGCAATCGGAAACTACAACAAATATCTCACAAAATAAACAGACCAATCATGTCAAAAGACAGTGTTGAATGGTCATGCACTTTTTACAATTGTTTACAAATAAGCTTTTGTCTTTTGACAACACTACACATGTTAATGGGAAGGATGTTTGCTCTTAATTGTTTATGGTATTCGAAAAATGTTTTGAAAATAAGTTTTAGGTCAACATTTGATCCTGAAGCTAGATAGATCCACACTTTGCATTTCACACTGCTTTAATCTCTCACAATGTCACATTGCATCTATGAACTGTTGGCACACACATGATTCTGTTCAGGACTGTCCAGAAGGGGTTATGATGGTATTACACAATTGTTCTGTTTTCTTTATATGATTTAAGATTATTGAATGTTTTTACAAAGATGAGTTTTTAATATTTTAAATTACAAATGTTCATTTTGTGTGCTTATGTGCTATTTTCAAATGTGTTTGCAGTGCTTACATGGATTTTGGTTTGCTGTGATGACGCCCTGGTCAAGTCCTGTTCTCCTGTCACCTGCGACGTCTCAGGTCATGGACTAGTAATGTGATATTTCAGGAAATGAATCAGATGATGCAATCATAAAAAAGATATCCCACAGGGTGCTTCGAAATAAAGTGTTTTATGATGAGATATGATCCTGTTTGTGTTTGTTTAAGGATAGACATCAGGTTTTAGCTCTTGGTCATCTGTGAGGAATTTATTTGGGAGGGATCACTGAGGTCAGTTTCAGGCTTGACAATGCTACATGATTTGGTCTTATAGTTGTGATTCAGCCAGACCGCGCTGTCCCAGTGGCCTGACAGTGAAACAAGTCTGATATGTATCTGTCTGCATAGGTGTCCATTGTTACAAGCTTTTGTTAAATTAGCAGGTGCATTTAGCTGACCATGGTACAGAACCCTCCCTCTACATTTAAAATTGTCATGTAATTATGTCATTTTTGCAGAGTGACGGCGGATCATTGCAGTGCTGCGATTGGCTCTTTATTAAGGGTTTGTAGCCAATGATTTGCTTTGTCTTTCTACAGACTTGTTGCTGGAAGGTGATTTCTCACGAGGAGCCTGGGAGGACTATTATGGGGTGAATTTGGCTTTTTGTATGTGTTGCAAAACAAATTAGATGAGTCATAGATGCATTCATCTACACGAATGATGTCAGCATGCATATCGTGATGTTTGTAACAGTATTGGTTCTGGAAAGCATCTCATTCACACATCCTGTAGATTGATTGTCTGAAGTAATTAACCTGAGACAATTAATAGGGCAGTACCTGTTTATCACACACAGATTCAGACTGCCGTGTGTGTGTGTGTGTGTGCGCGCGTGCGCGCGCGCGTCGGGTCGGGTGCGTCGGCGGAGCTATGAATGGGCAGAGGGGTGTGCTCTCACAGACACAACAGCAGCAGTGAGATGAGGAGTGCCATTTACTCCACTGCACGTCTGTACTGAGAGAAGGAAGGAAAGGAGGTGAGTATATGGATTTCCCCCAGGCATTTGACTTAAATTATTTTTGTGGGTGATTGCTGTGTTGCCTACCCTCTCTCTCTCTGTCACTCCCATCATTCATCCTCTCCTCCTGTCTGTCTTCCTGTGCCTGATAAACGTCTTATGCTGTCTTGAGATAAACCTCTTCATCTCCTCATTGATAGAAAAGCTCTCATCTTGCGGGAATGCTTTCTCCTATCTCTTTTCCATTTGCTTGCTTTCTGACATTGGGACAGATAACAAACAGGTTTTGAAGATCTGGGAAGTGTTTATTTTGTGTACTCAATCCTCTGCTAATGGAAGCTCTGAATAATGATCACTGTGCCTTTGAGAGTCCTGCAGAGGAATGCATAAGTGGTGTAAAACAAAACCAATCCATCAGATCAATGTTTGCACATTACCGTACTCTGACAGTGAAGGACAGGCTCTGGGCTCAGTGTGTTAATAATGGAAAGGACCGGATTCATCACTGACTCAGTTATTAGGCACATGGTCGAGCTGAGACCCAGGTTGGAAGCAGATGTGTTGGTCGAGTACTGACTGAATTCATCCATCTTGGAGTTTGTGTGTGTGTGTTTGTCACACCTGAGTGTTGCTGAGCAGACAAACCCATCATCATCAATTACAGGACATCATGTCCTTGTCCCAGTGAGCTTTCTTAATGTGCCGGTGCAGCTGCTGTCCACACGCTCACCTCGGTGCTCCAACCACCACTGTGTGCATGCATGTAACGGCCTCTTTAATTACAGATCATGTGCATGTGATCTCCTTTGATTAGCATGTTCAACAACACACATGTGGCGAGGCAGGAATGTCAAGCCAGGCTCCAATTTCACCACCTGGACTGAAATAGTGGCATAGTTGACTCAAAGATGATTCAATACTGAAATATGTATCGTTGTTGTTGTCCACAACCTCAGCAAAAGTGAATATGTCCTCAGCAGGCTGTCATAATTACCTTTCAAGAAGACTGAAGGAGTGATAATGTAAAACCACCCTTGAATGATGGGATGGTAGACTAAAAGCTTTAGGAATCCAAACTACAACATATAATAAGTACCCTGTATCAAGATTGATGCAAAACAAGTGAAATTTGACCTTTTTAGAGAGATTTAGCACAAAAAAACCCCACTTCTGGGGTCATTTGGGTGGATTTTCCATATCTCTGGCCCCCCTTGGTCGATTTTGATGATTGACATCTCTTTCTAACCGTCAGAGCCAATGGAATCGAGGGGAAGTCCTACATACGCACACACATTACCAAATAAGGAGTGAGAGTGACGCATAGCCAAAACCGGAAGCTGCGATAACTCTGGTGGCTACCATTAGCAGCTAACTTTTACACTCCGATTTTTACATAGAAATGGAATTATGGATTATAAATAATCTTTTCAAAGCTACAGTCACATTATCAACCTATGGATCAACCAATTCAGCCGCGTTTTTTCTCGTTTTAATGCCATTGAACACGTCTTTTGATCAGATTGACAGCTACGGTGAGACGATCTCCTGTAAAAGCTCCATAAAGGTACGTGTTGTGATGTCTGTTTGCTTCCCCTGTTTCGCGAGTTCGGATCAATCAGTGATGATACTATACCTATATAATCTGTGGGACCTCAGCGTTAATCGGATATCTTGTATGTGCAGCTACGATAAGTAATAAGGGTATCTTTATCTTGAGTTCTGTGCCAAAGTGCGTTAGCATTTTTCGCTCAGGGGTCATTTAGATGCTTGTGTTTTGCTTTGGTAAAAATGGTTTGTATCGTCAGTTAGCTGAGATTTTTCCCGTTAATCTGGTATAACACATTAATAGTTTCTTAAATATTAAGATGCCCTGAGACACAGTGTCATGAAAAAAAAAAAAAAGAGACCTGCCGAGGGGGTCTTTGGGGCTTAACAGGTTAATGTCCCTTATACATAAATATGTGTCCCCGGTGTGTCAGTGAACTCACAAAGTGTCAGAAAACAAAACCCTCTCTCTTTTCGGATACCGACATCTCCAAAAACGGGGGAACAACGGAGCTGATCCAGATTTGCATCATCAGAAACGTTGCTATCAGAAACAATGCACGATGTGTTTTGGATCATATGGTCTTTGTTTACATTAGCAAGCATCGCTAACACTCAGAGCTAACCTGTACTGGAGAGAGCGTGTGTAAAAAAGCAGGAAATTAAAAAAAAGGAACTCAACTTCTGTTTTCAGAAATAATCCTTGAAGTGGTTTGGAACATGATATGGCATTTAATCATGGCAGCATTTAGCTGTAGCTCGTAACATTCTGAGCAGGCACAAGCTCCTCCTCCTCCTCCTCCTCCTCCTCCTCCTCCTCCCTTTTTTTTTTTTTAAAGCTAAGGACCCAGAATCAGCCATTCTCTAACAGGGCTGGAATAGAGGGATATGAGGGATTTCTAAAATGCATGATCTGTTCGGTATTCTGAGCAAAACACATCATAGACGTGTTCTTTATATATTTTTATATATCTGAGACTCATAATGTATAACTTTTCTAACTCCGGTGTTTCCTCCTCTTCCTCTTTCAATGTCTCAGTCATGACAGAAGAATATAAAGGGCGATAAAAGACTGCAAGGCATTTGATTTGCCCATCCTTGCAGAAGAAGTAGCTTTTCAGGCGAATGGCAGGCTTTGCTTGTATGCCCATGTCCACGTATTCATGTTTGAGCATTTTCACGTGTACACGTTTTTTGCATGCATACCACACAGAGGCGTAATGTTTTCGAATGTGTCACCTTCGCTGTTGTTAGCTTGTTCATGTGGATTAATCAATGGAGAAATGTTTCTAATAGCCACAGGGCTTTCTTACCTCGGCTACAGAGGAGATACACGTCCACCAGCAGCCAACGCGGTCCATCCATTTGCCTCGTCTACAAAAGAGGGATTCCTCGTCTAACCAAAGATGGACAGAGAGCGACAGAGTCAGGGTCAGGGAAATCATTCTCATTTAGGTCAGAGAGAGCACTCGGGACTCACCATCAAGGCAGAGATTATTCTTCTCTATCCCTCTATCCAATGCACATTTTAGAGTAAGTGCATGGAGTAAAACAGTCTTGTATACCCCAGGGTGTGCAATAATGAACGGACATGTGTGTGCACAATAGGGCTGATGTACCAAAGAAGCTGTGAACTCTCCACTGGGTCAGTCCTCTCTGTTACAGATCACTCAGCTAAAGCAGGTAGGCCTTGTTGAATATCACATGAATTCCTGTTGAAGTGGGACTTTCTAATGGAGTTCCCTGCAGCCTCAAATGTGTTGCTGACGTCAGGCTTCGCAGTGGGCGAGTGAGCTCCTGTCGATCGGCTCCCATTTATTCTTCATGAGCCCTGAGAGCTTCCCGTAGAGCAGCAGTCTGACTGGAGATCAGGGCCAAACACTCAGTCGGATCAGAAAGGGAGTCTTTGCATTCTCGCAAGTCATAGTCTTACCAGAAACTTCATAACACTTTTGAAAATTCACACTTTCAAGGAAAAACATATGTTATCATTGGTATTACAAAGCACATAGTTAGTTGAAGAGATCATGATTCAAAGGCCCAGGAACTGAGTTTATTGCTAAAGTAGAAATATTTTGGGTTATTTCACCTGAAAGATTTTCACATTTCTTTAGTCTGCCTGCACTTCTCGTTGTTTTGAAGTGTGCAGGGCTCAGTTCGAGTGATGTTGATGTGATGCTCAAATCAGCATCAACATGTTACCTTAATTTAAATGTTTGTTTGGTAACAGTCAATAACATCTGATCAAATCATGTGCACACAATCCTGATCAAGGCAATTGGATGAGTTTTATTGTGAAAACTAATACATAATACACAGATATTTTGTTGTTGTTGACTCATTGGCTTATTTAGTTATGAATAATTCATAGCTTCATAGATATAAATAAAAGAGTTGTACCCACCTTTTCTGGATTTTAACTTTCAGGTTTTTTAGCCATATTAGGCCATTTGAAAACATGTAAATAAACATTTAATATAACAACACACTAGGTCAAAAATATATTTTTGATTTTTTCAAACTAAATAATTTAACGATATTCTTGAGGTTTGCACAAGGTCAATTTAGCTCAGCGGTGATGCGTTTTCCCTACAAATGCAACAAGATATAGCTTTGTCAAACAAAAGTAAATAGACCTTTTAAGATTTTCATTTTACCCAACTGTTTTTTCCAATGTAAAGCATGAATCTTCAAACCCATCCTTTTTTTTTTTTACTGCTTTTTGTACTCTTTACATTTATGTTTTATCTTAATCTTCATCAGTGCACCACATTTCTCCACCATCTCAAGCCTCTTGCCGGATAGGAAATCGGTCAAATTCAGACATGCCGGAAAGTATGTTGATTGATCTGATCAAACTGGTCAGATGTCAGACAGGCACTTGACACCGAATGGCAGTACTGAAATTATTGGACTATAAAAGTCTGTCTCATACAGATGGACCAACAGCCAGAGGTGTTTTGTCTGAGGCCCCGGGGCCCCTGACACCAGCTGTGGATCTGACTGTGACTCTGGGCTGCTAATCATTGTGGCCTTTCAGTTGTGCAGACAGTGTTTTTTGTCCTGCATGACTCCGACTGTGTGAGGGTGCTGATATATTTTTGGCTCTTTGCCCTTTCCAATTGGGACTCTTTGTCTTCCCTTTGCTTATACACATTACGTTTCATACAAGCTTTTAATATGCATCACTGTGAATTGGAGTCAGAACTAGTCATTCTCAGATTCTCATATTATAGCATCTCAGATTCTTTCATTTGTTGATTATTTTAAGGTGTTCATTTTTTTTTTAAATGTTCCTAATTCTTAAGGGTCTAAAACGTACCTACCAGTAGAACATGGAGCAGGTCTACTGTTAGAGGACTAGACTATCTAAATCTTATTATTGTCACCAATCAAATACATGTTAATCAGTCATTGTTTCTGTGATGTGAATTATTGAAAGTAGTATGAAAATATATAATTTACGGTTAAATTTAATCCTGAAAAAACCCAGTAATGTTTTGTTTTTGCAAAATGAGAAGCAGCAGAGTGTGTGTGAACAATTAGTAAACTCCGTGGTAAATCCCCTGAGGAAAGTCTCCCAGCTAAATATTTACATCAGTGAAGTGAAGTGGGAGCAGCAGTATGTCGCCATCTAGTGATAAGAGGCCATAACTGCAGATTTGTCGTATAATCTTTCATGCGGCCCCTCAGGATAGCAAAATCAGGGATCAGTTAAGCCTTTTGGATCAGATTATAACAAGTAAACTAAATAATTATTGTAAACTGTCTTACTTTTAACCATTGTTGTTGCATATAACCACATGTAAAGTACCTCTTCTTTCTCTTGTCTTTACAGTTGCACAACCAAGGTATTACAAATATATCATCTTATTCTAACCCTACATCAGCACAGCTCTTTTCCTGAAGAAATCTAGAGCCAGCCATGGAACAGAAGTCAAACGAGGTGTGTGAAAGCCTGATAGGCACATTTTTTTTAGTCACTCGTCCGTGTCTAATATCATATATGACTCTTTCTTTCTAGTGTCCCAGCACCACCTCCCCTCAGAAGCACATGAAAAACAGGTCAAAATCCACAGAGGAGATGCAACAGACGAGGAAGGTGAGAAGAACAAATCTGTCATTCAAACATCTTTCAATCCTTGTTCTCATTTTATTTACATGCACACTTTCAGATTACTTATACCCATCAGGTATAATGTGATTAACCTGTCTCACCTCACAGGCCTTTTCCTCACAAAAGTCCCTCCCAGGCAGACCAGAGCTGGAGAAAGTGAAGGTGAGCTGTGCACATACGAATGCTGTTACGTATTTTTTTGTATTTCACTATTTAAAAACCCAGAAATCCATACTTGAAAATGCAAGCTGTATTTTCTTTCACGTGTTTTTCAGGAGTGTCCTGACAGCTCTGACACGCCGTCATCCTCCACGGAAGAGCTGAAGTGATAAATGGAAGGACATAACCATCAAGATACAAGATAATCATAAACATAAAATACATAAACATTATCATATGTACACAGACAAATGTACAACATTGTGAAAAAGAACAGTGAACTAAATTATAAAACACCCAAGCAATGAATTTGATTGAATGAAACTAAAAATGGTTATTCGAACTCACACACAAACTCACGCACACTGAAACACTTGCTTGTAAAACCTGTGATAATGCTGTTTCATTGTACTTTGAGTGTCGCATACATACCAACTGAATGTGTATTGACAATAAATTGATGCTGTTGAGTGAAGCCGTCATTACTCTGCACTTATTCACATCATTAAAAATGGATGCCGTACTGATGACTGCAGGTTCAAAAAGCAGCATTGACTATCTCATGTATTAATGTAATGAAAAAGTGGAGTGGGAGCTGAGAGGGGTTTAAACATGTTTGTATAAATGCTTTTGCACATCTGCTTTAGTGTTTATGTGTAAGAATTAGTTCATACCTAAACCAGGAACAACACAAATTCAGATGTTCGGGGGAGAAAACCATAACGGCAATCTGGTCCGTGACACTGGCCCAAAGGTGATGACACATTCATGTCACAGGGAAAGTTCAGTTTACTTTGGCTTACAGTTTTTAGACATGGTCAATTATCCACATTTGAGGATAAGATCCAAACACAGTCAAAAGGGGTCAGATCAAAAAAGAACAGGAAATGCTGCAGAGCTTGATGAAAACACACACAATACAAGTTGGCAGGGACCAAGTGACCGAATGAGAAATGACTTTACTGAGTGTGTTCAAACAGAATCAGATTAAAGTAATACCATCTTTCATTAGTTAAGGGGATAAGCCTTACTGAGGGACTAATGATCGAACGAGCTCTATGTAAGTAGAGCAGGTAAGGGGAGTGAGTGCATTGTATGAGAAGGTGGTTGGAACATTAACATTTCAGTATTTCTATCTTCTGCCTACTGTTACCTTTGAAATAAGCTGGCCAAATATGCTGCTTCAGTTAAGGGTTGAGTTGCCAAAATGGGATGTTCCTTGTTGAGCTAAAAATGTCATTATACCTTTTGTCAAATTGATAACAGTATCCAATCCACTTTATTTATTTCTATATGCCATAGACGGTGTAAATACAATTCAATTGTGATAATGAAGGGCATGAATTATTGCTACAGTTACATCATGTTACAAAGCCAAGACATTACTAATAATAACAGTGGTCAAAAATAATCTTCAAGTTCAGACATGTACAGCATGTGGATGTCCACCTGCAATAGCTGTGAATAATGAGTTGGCAGATTACCTTTATTTCAAAGAAAGATTGCAATCCAACGTAAAGCATCACATGTATCCCTCAGTGTAACGTTATGCAATATGATCACAAACCGAAGAGAGAGGACCCACAGTGTGCACCTGCAGGTTCCAGCTCATTGAGTGGCAGGTAGTTGTACGATGACTCGGTGACCTCTTTAACTCCAGGCTGAGCAGCAACATCCCAGGGGCTTGCACATCTGGAGAGGGAATTAGCAGCATCACAGGGAGTGAGGGGGGGCTTACCCAAAATATCTGGAGTCGTGCCAGAGATGTATCCATGTGTGTATAAGTGATAACATGTTCCATATGTGAACGAGTGTCTCTGCGTCGCTTTTCGCTGCTCAAAGCGGCACCACATCTGAAGGATTTATCCCTTCGCCCATTGACCGCAGCCTCGGCTCGAGTCCAGCTGCCGGCAACACTACAGAGCTGTTATCTCTCCCTGGCACCCAGCAGTTTACAAAGTAACAACTCTAGTCTAGTTGGTCATTCATGTTCTGCTGCCCTGAGTTCATGGATGCAAGTCTGAGGTCAGCAGATTCGGGTGAGAGCACTGCTGATGTGACAGAATCCACTAATTGTTAACAATTACCCTGTTATTCAGGCCATCACGGCCTTCTCCCACGGTGAGGAGGACATTGTCTGTGAGTAGTGGGGTGTGTCAGTAAATGTGTGTACGTGTGTGTTAAGGAGGATCTCAGAATCATCATGGTGCCTAAGCATCTGAACATTCTGCAAAGGTCACGCACTGTACATCGCGCATGTTTGCCATACTTCCACTGGCCTATCTCATGCAAGGAATGATCATTTAATACCTTGGCTTTAACTTGTTCAAACACCACAGTGTGAGCGGACTACAGAGACACTGTACTTTTCTTCCCACATTCACCACTAGGTGTCAGATTTCCCCTACTTTCTACACAGGAATACAGAAGAACCTCAAGCGACATGCATCATTAATCCTACAAAACAGTCCTCTTCATCTTGGATACTTTATCCAGCCCCAAATCAGGTGAACAATAGATGGTTGAACACACATCATTCATCACCTAATATACAATGTGTTTTCCAAACGCATGCATCGTTAGTTTAAGGCTTTGTGTTATTGATTAACAATAAGGGCTCTGGTGAGGGAGCAAGTTAAGGGGTGAGGTGTTAACTGGTGGCTTATTTAAAGAGGTTTTACTCTTCAGGTCGATACTTCCCTTCTCAGGGGGTCAAACACAACACCTAGCACGGTTTCAGACAAGGTAAGGTACCAACTTCATATGTCAAAATAATCTTTTGATGAGTAAAATCATTTTGAATCAATACTGCTCTAAAGCTTTCTATATTATTTGAAACAAATGGTTTTTTAATTGAAAATCTGTGGACATTTTTCTCCAGCTAGGGCATCAAGAGCGCACACATCCGGCAAGCTCACAACTGTTACTAAATGTTTGATTAATCCTTTATTTTTACCCCCGCTTCATTTAGAACTAAAGAAGAAACATTTTGGCAAAACATGAAAAGCATAGACATATAACTGTGAGTCACAGTGACTTGAAGGCAAAAAGTACAACACCAGGGAAACTGAGAGAGGAGACAAAGGCAGAGTGGATTCAAGCCTTCACTCCACAGAATCACCAAAGTGCATTCAGGGAGGATTGAGCTGCAATCTATGGAACTTGTCTCACATACTCCCACATAGACGTGCTAACTTGTTCACATCAGAATCAGCAGGAGGATGCCACACAGAACAAGAAAGATGTAGCGACGGTAATTACTGTAATTTCCACTGCTGTAATTACTCAACTCACTTCCATCCTCTTTGCTTTACAGGGACACATTAGATTGATATTCAGACAACTTTAGTACTCCCTCCTCCGCTGGAGTCCCTATGGCAAAGTGGCTGAAATGAAAGGGGAAAACAGTTCTCTGTGCACCGAGAGCTTGGTTATCTTTGAGTTGCTGCTCCATACAGAGGAGAGTCTCGTTAGCGCTGACTTGCAGCTGCAGAAAACGAAGGGAAGATAAGCAACATGGATACAGATGTGACCGTATTGATTCTGACGAGGTGTTTGTTGAGCGACGATTCAAGATTCAAGGCTTTTATTGTCCTTCGTACATAGCGATAGTCATGCCGATGGAAATCTTAGGTCACAGGCTCCTCCAACAGTAAACACAATAAAACAGATAACATAGTAAAAACAATAAAAGAGAATAGAAGTAGTAGTCTATATACAAGTGATACATAATGTGTAAGTTGCAAACAGGTGAATGTTATGGATGTTCTTAGTTCAGGTGTTTAATAGTCTATAGCGCCTCTCGGTGTGTGCAGTTTAAGTGTGATTTGATCTCAAAACCAATTACACACACTGTGGGCCGCCTTTGTTTTAATTGCTTGTTTGTGGACTACAGTAGCAAAGGGAGAGACTCACAGCCTTGAGACATATTGGTCTCCTTTGGCCTATGTTTCCTGCTGCAGGCTGTTAAACACATAGACTCTCTATGTGTTCCCTTAACAACCATTTCATGCTGTGATTTTAATTGCTTCCATATTTCTACACAGCATTCAATGCACCATGTCATCTCGATCTATAACAATGGCGTCCTCTGGTCGGAAACAAGCGATCAACTGCCATGGTAACTTATTAGTTTCAATTCCCAGCATTCTGTTTTTTGATGACTTTGAAATGCAAAGCTGATCTTCCCCACCTGAGTGCATCCTCTTGTTATTCATTATCAGGCTTGATGATACAAGGGACTCAGCTCTCCTCACAGCCCAAACTCCCGCAGGAGGAGGACAGGGAGTCTGGCATCGGGTCCGCTCTTGACCTGAGCAGCAGCTTTGAGATCCACAACCAACATACCAAACACCAAACCAGCTGTGTTTCACCCAGGGAGGAGGATAGACTTGATATAGAGAAAGGTACAAGAGCAGCATGAAAGGAAGAATCATTTCCTGGCACGGCAGCAGGTCTGATGTCTTTGAAAAGGAAAATAACAACAGCAGAATCCAAACCACATGCTCATTAGATATAAGGACATGCTCAAAATACACACACAGGGCCAATGGGATCACAGTCCGGGCAACAAGACACAGTCCTGATGTCCCTCAGCAGCATTTTGCTGGGTAATGTAGTTCTTCAGACGACTTTGATCTCTTTAGCTACGTGAAATGTCTTACTAATGCGATCTCTCTTATACAGAACAATGTCATCAGGTAAATTAAGCTATACTTAGTAGTGTCAAGTTACTAAGTAGATTTACTCAAGTACTGTACATAAGTACCATTTTGTACTTTACTTGAGTATTTTAATATTTTGCTACTTCGTACTTCTACTCCACTACATTTATGTAATACCTTTAGTTACTTTGGATTTTTGATGTGAAATATAATCAACAGTTAATTAAGACTTTAGTTACACCCCGAGTAACATTCACAAGCCACCCTGCAGTAAACT
Source organism: Pseudochaenichthys georgianus (assembly GCF_902827115.2). Taxonomy (NCBI): domain Eukaryota; kingdom Metazoa; phylum Chordata; class Actinopteri; order Perciformes; family Channichthyidae; genus Pseudochaenichthys; species Pseudochaenichthys georgianus. The sequence continues at coordinate 22,853,235 of NC_047512.1, forward strand.
AATTTGAACTAGCTGCACCTTTACCAGCTTTGATAAAGACATAATGCATCAATAATTATAAGAAAAACATACTAAAATGTGCCAATCTGCATAATGGGTACTTTTACTTTTGGTATTTTAAGTTTATTTGATGCCAACACTTTTATACTTTTACTTGATTAACATTTTGAATGCAGGACTTGTACTTGTAACAGAGTATTTATACACTCTGATACTTGATCTGAGTACTTCTCCCACTTCTGTCTATACTTAATCATAGGATAAGGCTGGAGTCGTTCTTTGATCTTACTGTTAACAAAGTCTGCAAAAGACCAAAACCATGAGTGCTCTTGGTAGCTGGTGTGGTGTGTAGCATGTGGGAATGACTCAAAGTACACTAAAGTGTGTTCTTCCTAACGAAGGCGACACGTCATTGCAACCTTTTCCCTCTTTAATGTGTGTGTAACCTCCCACCATTTCAGTCAGTCTTGTTTATCTTGCCTCATAAGACCATTACACGTTGGGGTTATGACCTGTCTGTTTCCAATGAGCGCGGTCTCTGAGGTCCTATTTGGGTTAAGTGTCTGAAGTGAACAATGTCAGAATGCAGGAGCTGCCTCTGTGCTTCTAAATCACTTCTGTAGGAAAGCTCGGAGAGAGATTAAAGAAATGGAAATGCTTCAAATGACCGGAAAACATATCTGTGATATATTTTGATAACTTCCCGTTGGTTAGACATGCAGGCTTAACCATCTCCTTGTTTTTATTGTTGTGGTTTTAAACAGAAAGCTCTTCACAGACCACAGCAGTGACTTCCAACAAGATCCCACAGCTCCTCATCAATCTATCCAAGACCCCTCTCCTCCTCATCCTCCTCTTCCTCTTTGTTTGCTCCTTGGACACTCTGAGCTCTGCCTTCCAGTTAGCAGGGGGTAAGTACCATGACCCTCAGTAGCCTCTCATTGGGTTTAAAGTGACTCCCCCGGCTGATGTCTGCCAAATAAGTGAGTCACTGAGCTGTTGGTCCTGCTGTATAATTTACTGCAGAGCTGCAACTGGTGACCTTTTAGGATTTGCAGAAACAAGCAGTTAGAATGTTATTTAACATTGCTCTTGGCTAACATGTCATGTCCGAGAACAGCATTTCTGTATCTCTATGTGTTTCGCATATTTAAACAGGTAAAGTTGCAGGGGACATTTTCCAGGACAATGCCGTGCTGTCCAACCCCGTGGCAGGGCTGGTGGTGGGGATCCTGGTCACTGTGCTCGTCCAGAGTTCATCCACCTCCACCTCCATTGTCGTCAGTCTGGTGGCCTCGGGATGTGAGTAGGAGCATAACATTGCAGAGAGAACTAATACCACACTGGGAAAATGTTCTCCTAGAAATCCTCCATTTAAAACCTTACTTAAAGGTCCCCTATTATACCCTTTTTCATCAATATATTATAGGTCTCGGATATATACAAAACATGTCTCTGAAGTGGTTGGCTCGAAATACTAAACATATCATATCTTGCAGCATTACCCATAATCCCCTCTGTTTCAGCCCTGTTTCAAAAGTGCTGATTCTGTGTCTGTTACTTTAGATGAAAATAAGGAGCCACTCCCCACGCCCCTCTGAGAGATATCTGGTTAAAAAGAACACAATGGTGCTCTCGGAGGAGATTCAGGTGATAAACTGGGCGGCAGTTACCTTGGTTGGTGATTGGCTAATGGCTACACGAGCCAAAAAAACGTTATGACATCATAAAGTGGCCAAAATCTGATCAGCTCATTTTCAGATAGATTTTTAAAACGAATAATAGAAAATGTCTTCATCGATAACCTTACAAAAGACATTAAAAAAAAGTGCTCTCTGCTAAAATATATATTTTGTGTTTGATTATTAGGACACACTGACTGCTCTGACATTTTAGATTGTAGTAGGTGACAGTAGTACTGTGATAACCATTTGCGAAAAACATCTGGGAATTAATGTAATCTAGTAGATTGGAATGAGATCCAAGGGATAATGAAATCAACATATTTCACACCCTTTAATCCCCCCCCACCTTCTCATTAAGTCTAGTTTATCTTGAGTCAAAAACAGTGACATGGTGAGGTGACAGCCTGTCTTTATCTAATGAGTGCAGGCTATAAGGTCTTATTGTTGTTAACAGAGAATGATATCAGTATGCATGAGCTGCCTTTCAAATCCCTTCTGTGAAAGAACTCAGAGAATATAGGTAATTATCAAAGAGATGCAAACGCATGGAATTGTGTGTGTGTGTGTGTGTGTGTGTGTGTGTGTGTGTGTGTGTGTGTGTGTGTGTGTGCATGCTGTTGTAGCTCATCATCATTAAAGGTATTCTCAACAATGAACCCCCGTCAGAGTGGGTTAAGCTGCCTCCACTCCCCCTCAAATTACTTTCATGACCTCATGTGCCATTCTGAATGACGGGAAGCCACTGTTGATGTGACACACTATCATTCATAATGATGCCATACACTTATCCGTCATAAATGTTATATTGTTCGAGTGAAATGTGTCGTTCTTCGTGGTTTCACCCCACAGTGCTTGAGGTGAGGTCTGCTGTTCCAATCATCATGGGGTCCAACATTGGGACCTCAGTCACGAACACCCTGGTGGCCATGATGCAAGCAGCAGAGAGGAATGAGTTTAAACGGTGAGTGGACAAAGGTGGCGCGGCACAGCATGAGTGCAGGAGAAGCTGAAGAGCAGGGAATAAGAAATTGAAATGGAAAAGTGAAGAGCATAAGTAGGGAGATGGAGGAAGATTGATACAAGTGTTGCAAGTGCAGAGGAGGGTTAAGAGAAAGCATTCGCAGCTGCCTGCTGCCTCTTTGCTTCAGCCTCCGTTTAAGTATAATTTATTAGAGTGACAATAATGGCACCAACACACATTGACTCCGCCAGTATCTTTTTGGCATGAAAATATACGGCACTGCACAGATGGCATGTATTTTAATCTGTGTCTGGTAAAAAATAAATATAATTGATTAAACATTCATAATTTACTAACTCAAAGTCAAAACTAAACTGCACATTACATCATCCACATATACAAAACTTGACCCATGAAAAGCAGATTACCAAGCAATCATTTTGAGTGGTCGATCATGTTAATGGCTGACCTTAGTTAACACAGACAATGACTGTGACCCACTGCAGTGCCTTTGCCGGAGCAACGATCCACGACTGCTTCAACTGGCTGTCGGTGCTGGTCCTGCTGCCGCTGGAGGTGGCGAGCGGCTTCATCACCAAGCTGTCTCTCCTGCTGGTCTCCAGCTTCAAGCTGCATCCCGGAGAGGAAGCACCTGAGCTGCTCAAAGTTATCACTGAGCCAGTCACCAAGCTCATCATACAGGTAACTATCAGCCAGTCAGCTTTTGTGATTAACCATTTGTTAAACCCCTCCCCTAAACAGCTAATCTTAGTTTAGTTGACCTAGTCATGGCAGGTCTTCAGTCTTTGGATTTCCGCAGTGAGAGTGATATTTGAAGATTTTGGATAATAGAGTATTTTTCAAAACCAAAGACACAATTCATAAGTGTAAGGAATGTTCTAAACCCTTACTTTGCGCTAATGCGTGGTGCAATCATTAACATGCCTAGCTGGCTAGCTTACTGCCTAAAGTAGTCGACCTATCAGAGGGCTTATCGGGTCAATGAGCACATCATTACATTAGTATGTGGGTTACAGGTTATGTCATAAATAAAAGTCACATTCACTGTGTAGTATTCCCCCAAGCCGATCCCGGATGCTGCAGAGTTTGGGCGATAGGTAACCTGCTCTTTGGGGAACTTGTTGCAATGTTGCGTTGAGATCTATTCATACTGTTGTACTATTTAAAGTCTGTTTGAAACACTTCTTGTTTGCAAATTCTTTATTTGCCAGCGAGAAATCAGAGGCTTCCTTTGTCTTACATCAAGAAACCATTCTTTCAACATTTCTACGGATTCAGTGACTCTGACGCTGTTTTTATTGTTATTATGTTCTGCGTGATGCTGGAAACGTTTAATGGACATCTCAGAAGTAACTATGGCGGGCGAAGTTTAACAAACAGTGCCTTCGACAGCTGTGATGGGAACTAGATTTAAGGTGTCTCCTTGAAGGACTGAAGGATTGGTGGGTGAATAATACATGTTGCTTTCCTTTGACTCACAGAATTTAAAAGATGGAAAATATTTCTCCTTTCTCCCTCAGCTAGACAAGTGTGTGATCACGGGAATCGCCATGGGAAATGAGGACATGAGGAACAGGAGCCTGGTGAAAGAATGGTGCCAGACTGACCTGGTTATGGTAATGGCCCCGTCTCCACTGCTGTCCCCTGCACATGCAGACACAATGTGTCACACAGTGGCGCCACATATACATTGACACTGCTGCCAGTGAAAACTGCATTGCTAATTTGTGTTTTCATCACAGATGCTCTTTCTTTCTTTCTTTCTTTCTTTCTTTCTTTCTTTCTTTCTTTCTTTCTTTCTTTCTTTCTTTCTACAGTCCACTGGCAATGTGAGCACTGCAAACTGTGGCTCCAGGCATGACTTATCTCAATCACCACTGAAATGTGAGTTCTCTCATTATTGTAATGTTTTTATAGTAAGCATTTCCCTTTCAGTGCTTCCCTGCTAAGAAGGCAATAAAACTGTGTGTAATAATCTATTGATGTTTGTTGGACCTGTCCTCCTGCAGGTAAGCATCTGTTTGTGTCCACGGGGCTGTCAGACCTCACCGTGGGTCTGATCCTCCTCGCAGGCTCTCTGGCGGTCCTCTGCACCTGTCTGCTGCTGCTGGTCAAACTGCTCAACTCTCTTCTTAAAGGCCAGGTCGCAAAGGTCATCCACAAAGTCATCAACACAGGTGGGCATGCTTTTGACATGAGAGAGGTGGTGGAGAAGACTAATATTGATGTGTTTATCGTGGGTAATTGCCATCCCTCCGTTCTCTATCTCAACAGACCTGCCATATCCGTGTGGGTGGCTGTCAGGATACATGGCCATGTTTGTGGGCGCAGGGATAACGTTTGTGGTCCAGAGTAGCTCTGTCTTCACTTCAGCCTTGACTCCTCTAATAGGTGGGTGAAATAAGCTTTTGCACCACCAATGAAAGCCTCAGAGTTGTTTGTTTATACTATATTATGTGAACATATCATTACAAAATAAAAGGTTATTGTGAAAATAAGTAGAGCATAGAAAAAACTATGTGTGTGGGTTAATATAGCAATTATTGGCCGTCCATTTGAAATGGATTAAATGAGCTGTGAACCATGAATATATATGTTCCCTCAAAGTAAATAATATTAAATATATATTAGAAATGTGTAAAAAAAAACACTATGAGGTATTCGATATAGCCATACTTACAGAATGTTATAGTATTTTCTGTTATTTTCCTGTATTAGACATATCAAACTTATGATGACATCAATCAATACAATGCTTTAATTGTAAGCAGATGTTGCTTTGAAGGATGATGAATAAATAGATGCAATGAGTATTATGAATTATAATCCATTTAATTGTAGCATCCTGACGGGTAATTGTTGGTTCTTCGTCAGCATATGCAAAATCTAAATTAGTAACTTTATGATTCTCATATCATTGTATTGATTTTTCTTATTCTTTATACACTTCAATCTTTCATTTACATGTTCTTTGTATATAGCATAGTTAAACAATGGTAATGTGACTAATGCCAGCGGGACACATTATGCATATGTGCCTCCTGTGCATAGGATTAAAGGATATTGCTCTGTAGACCATAGGATTACAAAACACATTATATATACCATCCATAGAAAGTACTTTTCCTGTAGGCTTGGATAAACTGGGCTTTAAAGTCCAGGGCCGATCCCAGCATCTACCTAGTTTGAAGGTTCTTCTTCAAGTTGTGTCTCATTTGTTACAGAAAGTCTCTTGTTAATCATCTTATTAAAATGGATCCTAACTGTCCGAGTTTCAGATCCTATTCTCCGTTCGGCACTGTGCAAAAAAGACTCTCAATGATGATACTGTCCTGGACTCTGCTTCTAGTATTAGTTGATAGTAATTTAGTTTGATGGATTGAGGTTAAATGACTTAATATTTAACAAAAATATCAAGTGAATTCTTTGTTTTAATGTTGTTGTGCCAGAGAGATAACGACCGGCCATAACAGCATGTACCTTTACTCTCAATCAAACCAGGAAGAAACCCCACTGTAATCTCGCAGCTCGTAAACTGGGCTGCTGTTTGCCAGGCCACTGCTTTTTACACAAAGTTATAAATTCAAACACCACAACCTCTGAACAGACATTTACTGCTGCAGTAATACATTGTTAACTGTACATTGAGTGAGGATTTACCCGATTGTTCTTGTACTTATTTGCTAACTAAAATGAGTGTCATCTCATACGGTCAAGAGAATATCTTAAGATTTCTTGTTAGCTTATAGCTAATGTTTCAGCTGGGGCCAAATAAGGACATAAACCTGTTTATTTCCACTGAAATAAGTCCTGTGCAGTTTGGAAGAACATATTGCACAACTGTCAGTGTATGCCGCTGGCTAAATGAAGCATGTCAAATCAGTGATGTCTGAGTCATCGGCCTGCTGCTACTCAGTGATAAATGTAAGATGGGAATCATGTCTCATTTTAAACAGGAGTAATTGAGAAGCTTTAAATAACTAAAAGGCAAAAGACTATATTTATGGATGTCATCCAACCTTCAGATATATTTAATTAGGTAATTCTGTTTATTTGACTTTGTTTATTTAAATATAGCTTTCCCTGCACTCCAACTCTGGGGCTTACCATCCCCTAGTATCATGCATTGAAAACAAACTCAAAAAACGCTTCAGAGCACCTAGGGTAAAAGAAAATATCACTTAAACTTTCATTCCGACTGCAATATCCAACTTCAACAAGGCAAAATAGACACTTTATTGCAGCTTTGCACACCTGCTGGTATTTATTTATGGAGTTGTTTGTGTTCAAATGGCCTATTTGTAAGGGAGTCCTTCAAGGTTGTATGTTTTATTTTGTTTTGTGAGACCCTAACATAAGCCATTGTTCTAACATCAGGTGATAGACAGTAACGTTTATTTAAGTTGTATATATTATGAGCTTTTCATCTTAATTGAAAGTCCCTTTTTCCTCTGACACAGCGTTCTTCTGTCGTCTCCCTCAGGTATCGGTGTGATCAGCCTCGAGCGGGCCTATCCCCTCACCCTCGGGTCCAACATCGGCACCACGGCCACCGCTCTGCTGGCAGCTCTGGCCAGTCCTGGGAACAAGCTAGCAGCTGCCATACAGGTAAGCCAGTGTACTACCTAGCAGGAGCCTCCTGTGCCGAAAAAACAAAGAGGAAGTGCCTAAAATGAATATCCTAAAATGTCCTCTTGAGACTGGGTTAAGAATGTAGTCCATCTCCATTGGCTCCCATGATAAAATGCCCAACAGCAAAAAAGTACAATTCTAAAGTGCAGTAGTTTTAAAGTGTAGTACGGTAGGTCTCTACTGCTAACTCTACAAGGGATATATCTCCTTGGTTTAAATCAAATCAAGGCTTGAAGTTACTTATATTTAAGAGCATGAGAGCTTTGACATATTGGTGCTGTCACAGGTTGTGAGTCGACAAATCTCTAAAGACTATCCACCTCTTTGCCCATTTTTTGTTGTTGTTGTCAGGCGAAGTCAACCCTTCCACTTTGAGCTTCAGTACGGCTTTTCATAAACCTATGGGGTACATCACAAAGATTGTGGCAATATTTTATACAGTCAATGGATAAAACAGGTATTTTGAAAACTGCAACAGAATATATTTTCCCCCTACCCAGACAAAACCATTGGTGTTACAGATAATAATCTACAGATGGTACATTATAATAATACTGGTCTCTATATTTATGAACATGATTTCTGCACAAATAAGCTGAAAGCAGCTAAATGTGCTTCAGGGAAAACAATTGTTGGTAAATCCTCTAAAGACTAAACTGCCAACACTAAAACCATCTTTTATCTGGACCCTGAGTCTGTAATAAAGTTTTCATTCAAGCATTCATCTGGTATCATTGGATTATGTCTTTGGAATGAATGTTGGCATCTTCAGCCCTCACATACTGCATCTATTTGCATTGTCTTTGCATGTAGATCGCTCTGTGTCACCTCTTCTTCAACGTCTTTGGCATAATGCTGTGGTATCCTCTCCCCTTCACGCGCCTGCCCATAAGGATGGCGCGTGTCCTTGGTGAGCGCACTGCCAAGTACCGCTGGTTTGCAGTCCTGTACCTCCTCCTGTGCTTCGTGCTCCTGCCCTCGCTGGTTCTGGGCCTCTCGCTGGCAGGCTGGCGAGTGATGGCCGGCGTTGGGGCTCCGTTCCTGTGTTTGACCATCTTCATCTCCATGATTAATGTGATGCAGGCCCGTACTCCTCGCCACCTGCCCACTAAGCTGCAGAGCTGGGACTTCCTGCCCCAGTGGATGCACTCTCTCAAACCCCTCGATCGCCTCATCACCAAGGCAACTGCCTGTCGTTGCGAGGAGGGACAGGGAGAAGAAGAAGAAGAAGAAGAAGAAGAAGAAGAAGAGGAGCATATATCAACACCGAAGACCTCTGTCAACACACAGGAAGAGTCGGCCCGGAGGAAGGCACAACTGGCGTATGACAACCCAGTCCTGGACTACCTGGACGAGAGCAGACCAGGTGTGAAGGGGTTCAAATTGAAAGGGTTGGAGAGGTGCAACAGCACTCCACTGTAGTCAAACCAACAATATTTACTTAGATCTGTATTTTGACAATATCGTCAGACGAGAAAACATATTTTAAAATGCCTTGGAATAAAAGCCAGTTCTTGTTAATAATTGATCATTAGAATAGCCAGGCTACATTACATGAGTAGTATGAGATTTTCACCTATGCTTGATTTTCTTCCAACTGAGTAAGCACCATCTACAATGAACTTTGAAACTCATTTAATGATGAACTACACTAACACAGCATGCAATGTAGTGTGATTCTATCATTGAGCTTTTGACCACTATGGAGAATTGCTTTTTACGAGTGGATCCCCATTGGTTGTGCACATTGCTAAAATACGACGAACATCCATAAACAATGGCAATTGCAAAGAATAGTTATTAATACCACACAGTCTTTGAGTAATACCTAATTAAGGATAACTACATGACTTAATGTGTCTGGGCTATAGACACAACATTTGATTCCAAAACATCCAGAGGTGTGGCAGTGGGTTCAGAGTAGGTGTTCAGTACAAACCCACTGCAGTGAGCATGTGGTTGTGTCCCTGGGCAAGACACTTCACCCCAAGTTGTTCCTGTGGGCATTGTCCACAGTACTGAATGTAAGTAAGTCGCTTTGGATAAAAGCGTCTAACAAGTATCATGTAACGTAGTCCACAGGGGCAGCTCTCATACGCCAACCAGTTCAGAAAGCACTTTTCAGTGTCTCATTCTGCATGAATTTCACCACATTTCCATGATCAGTCACTGCCTGAGTGAATGTCCAGTCATGTCTACAATGCATGTCAGAGTTGGTTTAACCCTAATCATTATTAACTGTTAAACTTTCCAGGGTTTCGCAGATCAGGTGTAATTTCCATCCTTTCCTGGTCATGTCTTTGTGTTAACAACAGACTGAGAGAAAAGGACACTGGCACTGTTGTTACTGGCCGTGAAACAATCATATTACAGAGGAGACAAATGTTTGCTTATTATGTTAAAAGGCCATGTCTCTTCTTATATAAGTGTAAGTGGGCAACATAATACACACAGACACTAGACAATAACTCAATAATCCTCACGTCAGAACCTGGACGTTGTCTTCAAAGGTTTGTGTGTGTGTGTGTGTGTGTGTGTGTGTGTGTGTGTGTGTGTGTGTGTGTGTGTGTGTGTGTGTGTGTGTGGCGTAGTGTTAGGTGTGTATTCGTGTTTAAGTGGGAGAGAATGCACATCCAGAAGGTGTTGTTGAATGTGTGAATATGTGCTGTTTACTCCGCTGCACTGTAACAATTTATCTTGCGTTTGAAATGTTGACTCCTTGAAGTCTGATGATTTCACCAGAGAACAAAGTCTGACTCTTTTAAGGTGACAGACTTTGAAGAGTGCGAAAAAGAATGACGAAAGCACACATCAAATAAATAACCGCTCTGTCCCTGTGTGTAAAATAGCAGCTTGGGATTCAGAGAGAGACTTCATTCATTCTTGTGTGCCTGACTTGAAAGAAGACGTGTCTCCTTTTTCTTTTACCCATTTAATGAACTTGCTAATTTCTAACAATTGTTTAAGACACATTGGTTTCAACAAAAGCAGCTTTCTCACATCACATCCCTCTGATCCTGGCTTTCGCTTTAAAGTTTGGGTTTTTAAATGACAGTCTGGAGAGTTTCATCATCCACCTGAGTCTCATGTGGACTCTGGAGGCATTTGAGAGAAGTCTGAGAAGGAATGGGAGCGAAAAAGAAGAGTCAATGACACTCACTTCTGCACCTACTTACAAAGCACACTTGTTATACAGCACCACTCTCTTCTCTGAGTGAGAGCTGATCTGAGTGCTGATTGTGTAGGATTGTGCAGAGCGAACTGCAGTTTGGATCAGCATGGTCACAGCCCTGATATGATTTGGCCTCACTTAGACATGGAGCTGGCAGGGCGTTTTCACCCCTAAATCATTATTCAGATTAAGATGTATTTTTCACTGATCCACATATATGCTCCATAAATGACCCACTTTCCTCATGTATCTTCAATTGCAAAGAATAGTCTGCGTCTGCTTCCATCTTTCCTCAAGCGATAACTGCAGGTACCATTAGATGCAAACACACACACACACACACACACACACACACACACACACACACACACACACACACACACACACACACACACACACACACACACACACACACACACACACACACACACACACACACACACACACACACACACACACACACACACACACACACACACACACACACACACACACACACACACACACACACACACACACACACACACACACACACACACACACACACACCTCATCCCTTTACAGGAGAAGTTATAGTTATATGTTTTTAAAGCTAGGCTAAATGAAATGCTTGCTGATACAATGGGCACTTGTAAATGTCTATAACTATGTATCCTGTAAATATAATGTATAATGTCCTTTATTGTTTTATGTTTCATGTGGAACCTATATGCTGCAGGTCTCCCTTGAAAAAGAGATCTATGATCTCAATGGGACCAATCTGGTTAAATAAAGGTTTAAAATGAAATGAAATAGTGTATCTGTTTTTAAAGTTAAACAAAGTCAATCCCTTCAGAAGAAATGCCGTCTTCACGACATGCTTCACGTCAGTCTGCTCTCACGCTCCATTCTTCAATAGCTAAGTTCATGAGATTTGCTGCCAAAGCATTTTGCTTCACTGCCCGGTGCTCATGCAGCAATAATCTATCAACATCCGTTTTTTGCTGTGTTAGATATTGTAGGAATATTTCTCCAAGGGATAATAATCAAAATGATGATCTAGAGACCTCATTACTGCTGAAACAACAGAAGAGTTATGTGGTAAAATGCTGTTGCCTGAAACAGTGTGTGGAGACTGAAGAGTTGATCTTATTTGCATAAAACAAGTTGTTACTGTGCTACTTTGAGCTACAATGACAAATAGCCTTCAAATAGGCTTCCTTTCAGAAGTTAAGATGGCGCTGCCACGGGTGGCTGCTTGCTAGAGTTGCTCGTAACATTGTGTCTGTATTTTGTTACTCTGGCACAACAATTTCCTTCGGGATGAATAAAGTCTTATCTTATCTTAGCCGTGTTGTTGGATGCCCAATAGCATCTAATTATGAATACTTACCAAGCCCTTATAAACCACCAGTAAAGTGAATGAAAATAGATGGCATGCTGAAAAAGCAGTTACTGACGAAAACAATAATTTACTCGACATTTGCTACCTGATACATGCACTCATTAAGATTCATGCATGTTCTACAAAAATAAGCTGTGATTGACAAGCTACCAATTTAAAAAATATTAAGTACAGCAACAGCAACAGACCTGACAAAACACAATCTCCTTATTAATAAGCCTCTTGTGAATGGCTGGCGGCTGTTGTTAAGTCAGCACTGTGTGGGCCTTTTGGGAAAACATTTCAGTCTCCATGGGGAGAACATTAATTTGTCTTTCTTTGCCTGAAATCCATCCGGCCACAGATGACGTGCAATATTTATGTAGTAGATACACATTTAGTTGATTGTGTTTGCATTTGTTTTTTTAATAACTAAGGTATGACCATGCTTAATGGTCCTTTGAGGCTGAATTCGAATGAGCACCTGTGTTTCGATGACAGATCTGCATGCCTGCATATGCTGCTGCAGGATCAGACCTCAGCATGGCAGAGAGAGTCAAGTGTATTAAAGTATGATCAAGTGTAATATGGAAAACCCCGTTGTGCTTTGAGAGGGAGCATTGGCAAAGGAGCCTCGGCCACAGCTTGTAATGTGGCTTGTTAAGCAGTAATAGAGGTTAAGACTCCAGCATTCCTCAGGGCAGTCCAGGTCTCCTCACTGCTACTACAACTCAGATAGATGATAATGTCACAGGACATAATTAACTTCCCGTTCCAATAAGTGTTAAATAGCTACATTATACTAAAAAAAGCTATTTCATTTGCATGCAGACAGAACAGTTGTGAAAGTTCCTCCGAGACAATAGGTCAGTATTCAACAGAACTAAAGATACCACAGAAAATATTAATATAGTTTCTAAAGTTTAAATTATTTAGATGGTTTGAAAAGGTGGTTTGGTACTTTGAAAAGAGTTCATAAACAACAAATGATCTGTCGCACAATGGATGTAAACACTTTTCAGAAAAACTCATCTAAATCAACCAGAAATGAGTTTTCCCTTTCTGATTATTTGGTACAGCTCCATTTATCTGTGCTGCGTTCACATAATTACCTCCTTAGCAGCGCAAACACGTTTGAGTTGGAGAGAGAGAAAGAAAGAGAGAGAGAAAGGTTTTTGGGGCAAAACAATCTCTCCCCCCGCTGGGCAAGGTGGGTGGTTGATTTAAAATATGCGAGTTAATGCTCTCCTTGTTGTTGCTGTTATTGTGTGCAGGCTGGAAGTGAAGGTCCTATTTCCATCATGTTCTGTGTTACTAAACCCCGCCTAATGCATTCGTACTTCACTTCAGTTACTTAGAAACACACAATGTGTAATTTATTCTGGTTTAAACAGGAAGTTGAGCAGCATTATTATGCTTATGGATCAATTTTTCAGCATTATTTACATGTAGCATCATGTTAATGGCTACCATTTATGAAAATGTTTTGATAAAAAGCTTTGTCACTATGCTGAAATGCATAATTTCCCCATGTGAAGGATGCAACAACAACAACTGGAATTGCGCTAACCTAGGGGTCATCTGGAATTCGGGCTGTGTGTGGAAATAATTCAAGCTCGGGTTGACAATACATCTTGCATAATGTGTTGATACATTCCTTTGATTCCAATATGGGGTTTTCAGCCATTCCTTGTGTTAACACATTGTGTACAGCATTGTGCAGATATGATACCACAATGAATCTTTTTGTATAATATGGACCCAAAACATTTAATAATGCAAAGAAAAAGAAAAAGAGTTTGTGATATAAGAAGAAGCTTTGATGTACCTCCGACTTCTAACAGATAGGCTTCTACTTGTAAAACACTGCCATGTGTTGCTCGGTCATCATGACATGCTGAAAATAAAATAAACAAAACATAAATAGCAAGACTGGAAGTAGAAAACCACATCAGACCGGCAGACAGATCTCCAGATAGCAGGAAGAAATAACAGTTTTACATCTTCTAATCTGACATCTAACTTTACGTCTGGACTTGTTTCTCTGTTCTTTTTGTCCCTGTATATTTGGCTTCCTGTCGACACATGCTGAACATCATTCCTTTATCTTTTATCTTTAGCGCTGCATGGTATTTATCATTGTATTTTTTACAATTGACAAACAAATATTTTAACAGGCTTTAATAATTAAAAGAAAAATCCATATACTTAAAAAGATGATGTAATGTGTATGTTATAATCATCATTTTGTATTCAAATGTTTGCTTGATTTAAAATGAATGATGTGTACAGAATAGCCGCATTCAACATTATATTATATTATTAGACAAACAACAATAGTCAAATCATCATCAGCATTGCAAATCCAAGATGTGCAATGAACTCAGCGACCCATTGCTCGTGAGATGGCGAGTGTTGTCTGCAAGCTAAAAAATGATTAACCCTCAAATAAGTGAGGAGCACTCAGGCCTCTGAAGAGCATATGAAATCTGTGTTTCCTGCTCACAACGCTGCGTGTAATTTGGTCAGTGTTGAAGATGACTGAGCTTTCTGGCATTTATTAAACTGAGCCAAAGCAAACAGGCTGGAATTGGTCCTTAATGAAGCAATATGTTTGAAGAGTAGTGAGCAACAATTACACAAAACAACATTAAAACAAGGTTTATTAGAAGTTTCTAAATCATATAAACTCTTCATGAACCCCTCTACTGAGAAATAGGGTTTTTAGGTTATGTGCTTTAATTGGTCTCATTTCATCCCAGTGTTGATGTAAAAATTATCCCTAATGCAATTTGGGATTAATGAGTAGAAATAAATATCAATGTGTTTTTATTTTAGGGATATTTGGTTCAGAGAGATAGGATAGTTTGTCCCAACGCCAGAGCTACTAATGATGACTTCAGAAAATGAACTGGGTCAGTGTCTGGTATTCTGTGTTAGCTGTACGCCAAATGAAGGTGATTATGTACTGTAGGTCTTAATAAAACAGAACGTTTTAGCAAAATACAAAAACATACTCCAGCAGTCAGTTAGCTACACCAGGTTGATACATATAAACTCTAGTTTATTGTTCTGTCCAGCAGAGCGTGGTTCAAATACTTAGCTGAGGGGATCCAACTCATGCTTACCAAACTACCTGACCCTACAAAGCGACAGGGACTGTGGGATGTTTATTGTTTTCACTTATCATGATTGGCTGAAAAGTGTTTTTAAAGATAAACAGAGAGAATCAACCTCTGCCAACAGTATTACAAAAATGAATCAATGTCAGTGCCTCAACAATGCAGCACAATAACCTTTTGACATTGCACGTATATCAGCCATAAAGTGTCTCGATCCATAGGAATGCTGTAATGTCTTCCATTTTCTCGAAAGGGTTGTTGACAGCTTTTATCAGAACATAAATACAGAGCAGGGTTTCTTGGAGTATTGCTCCATAACTGTCGTCGTCAGAGCCTTGACCTTTTCAACTTTACTTGATACTCATGTCTGCCTCTTGAGATGCCGATCTACTCCTGTCTGAATGCATATTTGTTCAGTTCTCTAACAGAAACAACTCTTAAAAATGTCTGTGATTTAATAGCATGCGGTGTATGCAAGAGGGACATGAATCTTGGCAAAACCATGACTTTCACAGTACATCTTGCCAACATGTGATAACAAAGGCATTAACAAGTGCCAGGTGTTTTTGAGCTTCTAACAGGACCACTGTAAAATAAGTCATTGTTATCTTGAAGTTAATGTGATGTAGTGATATAAGTTTCAGCAGTGAGTCAGAATAAAGTCTCAGCTGTGAGAAATGGGGCGAAGCCTGCGAGCTAGTTCAGGCAGTCAACTTGAGCACTTATGCTGCATTCATACATAACGCCCCCTTGCCACTCTACAACCAACCAAACAGAGTCTCCTTAATATGCCGCTCTATTTAACCTGCCGGATCTCTCTCCATGCTTTGCTTGCTGCTGCTATTGCTGCAGCTACCTCTACGTCGCTGCTGCTTGCTGCCCCACCACCACCCCAGCTTCCACCTGTAGGCTCGGGGGTTAGTTATTTAATCATCTCTCATCGTGCTATGTATATCTGTGGAGTAATGAGGCCCGAGCCTAGTCGCCAAATTCAACTATTTGCTGCTTCTAATAAACATGTTAAAGGAACACGTGAGTTGTCTGACTGAACTGGACTTCTTCACTCGTACTTTGTCGTGACCAGGCGTCATGGATGAGTTTTCCTCAGCTCATTTGTTATTGTGGATAGCACTCTAATCACATGCACATGCTCACAATCAAGCAGTATCTGGAAACACACACACACACACACACACACACACACACACACACACACACACACACACACACACACACACACACACACACACACACACACACACACACACACACACACACACACACACACACACACACACACACACACACACACACACACACACACACACACACACACGGGTGAAATTATCCATCAATTTACTGAAGCGGGACAACGTGTGTGTTTATCGTCCGGGTCTGAAACAGAAATAAATGGCCACTTTATCAAAGTTGGCCTTAATGCACGCAACCATCCATTCAATTTGCCGAACAACATGCAAACATAGATACAAAAAAGTTTGCTCCACAGTAATAGTCACATGTCAGGAAGAGTAATACATCATTAGTGCTAGATTCCACCAGAGTATTACAAATCTGTGGAGCAAAACAACGCTTCTTGCCAATGGGGAAAGTCGATAGTCCAAATGAGTGATTATGCATATATCAGTGCCCGCCGTAACTGCAAAGTAATAGCTTCAAGTTAAGGTTGACCTATTGGGTGGTGAAACATGATAAATGTACTTTTATCTTTTTCCAGGGAAATCAGAGAAACCCACGCATGTTTAGGATTATTCATTATTTTCGACTGGTGCTTCTTCAGGACAGAAGTCTGTATTAGCACGACCGCTCATGTGATTTCACTTGATAAATCAGGACAGAGGCTTTTTATATCTGAACTTGTCTCGTACTGGTTCTCCTCCTACAGTATATACATATATTGGATGTTATCTTGCTAACTTCAAAAGAGTTGTTCCTCATTGTAATTACTTCCCTTAGGACATCACAGTTATGAATGTACCATGTTAATTCACTGAGCTGATGTTGTGAAGATATACATTAAAATAAAACCAGTGACTTCAAAGGTGCGTCACAATCACAACTCCAATGATAATCAAAAAGACAGGAGGTTCTACTACCAGCCTGAATCGCCCCTTCACACAAATTCCGTTACTTCTGGTTCTCCTTGCTGCTAATATGACGTTTAACCTATAATCACGTTTCTTTAGCTCCTTGGTAGAAAGCAGAAGTTAAATATGAATAAAACATTGACATATCACCTTTAAAGGTAATATTGCACATACAGCCCTATAGTACCCTCTGAGACAAGACAGGACCCTCCATTGTAGCACCAGCAGGCCTTCTCATGATCAATCAGTTTCGCTGTGAGCTGTGTAAGAGCAAATCTCTCATCGTGTCGAGGTAGCATAAGGAACCACTTCTTCCCCTCAGCTGTCACCTTGCTGAACTCTGCACCTCTGTGACTCAGGGTCACCAGTTTTGATCTTTGGCTGTTAACAGGGTATATAGAAAGCCTAACTGCACTGTAAAGCTAAAGTGGTAACACTTTACAATAAGGTACACAAAATGGGCTTATTACTGTTTAGTTACTGAGGAACTACTAGATAGTTAATGGTTAGTTAATGAGTATTTCCTCAGTGGCTGCGATTGAGGAACTAATGGTTAGTTACTGGTAAACAGACTGGGGTACTGTATTAACGAATCATTCGTTAATGGTTAGTTAATGAGTAGTTCCTCAGTGAACTGATGGTTAGTTACTGGTAAACAGACTGGGGGGTACTGTATTAATGAATCATTCGTTAATGGTTACTTAATGAGGAGTTCCTGGGAGACTTTGATTGAAGCAATGGTCCGCTGCAGCAGGGCACTTTTAAACCTGCCATCTTCGGCTGGCTTGGGTCCCACCCTGGATCAACTGGTGGAGGTGGATCCGATTTACCTTACCATTACTTAGGCCGTTTGGGTACGGTAAACTCAAGGAACGCAAACAAAAACAGTAGTTACCCATTACCTAATGATTACCTTACCGTTACTAAAACAGTAGTTACCCATTAAGTAATGATTACCTTACCATTATCTTACCATTAGTTAAGCAGTTTAACAAACAAACAAACAAACACTGTTGATGACAATTACGGATCTACAGCCACTGAAGTTTTACATTTTTATTCAAACAACAACGATGAACATAAAATAAAATGGAAATAAAAAATACTTTTTATAAAAAAAAACTAAAAACAAGTGCAAACCAAAAATACATCCATTCCTTCCTCACTTCCCCTTTGGATTAATGGATAAAAGTCCTCCATTGGTCTTCAAGTCCTGAACCTTCCCCTCTACATTTTGGTCCTTTATGGCAGCTTTACACATCTCCGAGAAACGGAGAAGGGTTTCCCCCTTCTTCGGTGTTCCTCGGATATCTTGGTAGATGCCCGGGTTCACGGCATGCAGTTCTGCAATTCCTGCAGTGTCGGCAATGGTTTTGCGGTCCACTCCTACCGCTCTGTAAGCCGCCGTTTTGTTATTCCCCTTGTTTACCGCCTCAAGAACACGCTTGTAGCGGCTTCTGGGGTCAGGACTGAAACAGAAAAAAAGACACATATTTAACTATTTAACAACAGTACTTTGTTTTTGCCTATCCTAATGATGTCCGTAGTTGCAGAAATCAGTTTGGATATGGGTTTATTTATTGATAATATTGTTATACTAGTGTTATATACAAAATTGTGTAATGAATTGGTGTAGTGTAAAGGTATTACTAGTCGTGTAGCTTTGCTCAAAGTAATGTTTAAATGTTAGTTATTGTGTTTGGGGTGTGTACCTTTATATACAGAAGTTAGGTTTGGGCAATCAGCTCTACTTTTATCCAATCGTGAATTGAACTCAATTTCTGCTTAACAATTCTAAAATCACAGCCCATTCCTTTTGCCTTTCTTTCATGCTGTGCAAAGAAAAAGCAACCTCTTAATCCAGATATTTTACCATGACTGCATGGTATGCATGCATACACGGTTGTGGCATGACCACCAACACAGAAAGATATGGACACAAGATGTGTGCAAATTTGTTTTTAAATGTTGAAGTTAAAAGCATCAATCTGGTGCACTTCGAGAGCAAAATGAAGAGATCTATGGACACATCTCCCAACACCCATATGAAACAGACCTGTAAGCAGATTTCTCTTTTTCTTTATCGATATTTTACAAATCACTCCCCTTTTAAACTGTATTCTTGTTTATTACTGTCAACGTATTTTATACCTGTATACCAAAACTACAACTCTTCGCTTCTCCACGAATTACACAAGTCACCCAAATCAGCGTCAAGGTTAGCCTGTTTTTAACGCAAAAAACAATGCTGTGTTTTGAATATCGGGGCCTTAACACCAGTGGTGTAGTGGGGATTTTTTTACTGGGGGGACACTATTTTAATTAGGTCATCCCAATCAATGCCACACAAGTGCGCATGCGCGCAGTACACTCACAAAACGGGCAGACAGGTCCACAGAAACTACCGGTATGCTTAGTCCTACTTTAGTTACTGTACTGCAAAAATCAGATGGCGCTGCGCTCAACAGACACACACAGACTCAAAACCATGGACACACTGGCACATACGTTACATAAACAATGTATAGGCCTAAATTGCATAAGCTACAGTATTGCAACTAAGCAGACAGTGCTGCTTCTCTCTCTCTATCTCCACTTTCAAAATCTATTTAAAACTCATAACAAACAAACAAAATGTCCAAAGTTGTCCTGAAATTAACTTATTAAATAAACAAAACGAAAAATATAGCCATACTTATGCAAACAACATTGAATCTGGACTTGACATTTTAATCTGATTAGGCCTAGCCTACATTGCAAATAAGCAGACCACACACACACACACACACACACACACACACACACACACACACACACACACACACACACACACACACACACACACACACACACACACACACACACACACACACACACACACACACACACACACACACACACACACACACACACACACACACACACACACACACACACACACACACACACACACACACACACACACACACACACACACACACACACACACACACACACACACACACACACACACACCTTGGGTTTTGAAGACTGATAAATCCGAAAAGGATGAACAAACTTTGCAGCCCAGTTTCCCAGCTTTGCAGTCTATCCACGGGTATGTCTCTTGTTTCCTCCGCCACATCTCCTCCGTCCATACCTCTGGGAAAGGTGAGCTTGAGCTAGCCAGGGGAACGTTGCTAGCGCAGCTAACGTGCACGTTAGCTAGCATTATCCACATTAGGGCTGTGCGATTATGGCAAAAATCATAATCACGATTATTTGGGTCAATAATTGATATCACGATTCTTCATTGACCATTTATTGAACTTTAAAACAAATAATATTTGACCAATTAACAAGATCAACAAATATGTTGGAGCGCACTTCCAAAACCATACTAAACATATATTATTAATATGATAAATAAAAATAAATTAGACCAAAATAAATTAAATCAAATATGATGCAGTGCACTGTCACAACCTACTGAAAACTCCTTAACATATAGCCAACATTTTGGTAAAACATATTCAACATATTCCACTCAGTTAAACGTTGAAGGCTGGCCAACCGTCATGGTCCAGAAGTAACAGGAAATAAATGTTTAACTACAATTCAAGACCAAATAAAAAAATGTTGGCCACCATGGCAAATGCTGGTAGGGCAGCTCATGTCATCTCTTAAAGATTTTTTGCAAGAAACACCAGCCTGTTGACATGGTCTGGTTTCAGAGATGAGCGCAGGCAGGTGACAAGCCACCTGTACTGAAGACCCTCAGCCACGCCCCGACACATGGGGTGACGCCGGCCAATCACAAAGCTTTGATGCGTTCAAGTGCATTATTCTGGCACAGGAAGATTATGTTACAGGACATTAACGATAAAACAGAATATTGTTGTTCTATTTTTAGACACATCTCGCGATCGACTGGTTGGGCACCCCAGGGCTAGACCATAGGTCCGTTGTGGTCGCAAAGTAGTCAGCTGAAGCCACATCTCTCTCAACTTCCCCACGGCATTTGTCACATAGCGTAGGCAGCGCAGACCTGCTGAAATAATACCGAGACGGCATTGCGTAACGCTTGTCCAACGTGTTGACAAGTTGCTTAAAGCCCTGGTTGCTACCAGTGCTAACTGGGCACATATCTTTAGCGATGTGAAATGTAATGGCACCTGTAATATGTCTGTGTCTCTGCGAGCTCGTCGCGTAGGCCGTTGCTCTGTACAATGCGTCCTGAATCGATGACTGTGATGATGTGGTGGATGAAGTCAAGCGGGCATCTGCTTTTTGTTGTATTATTGCCCGGTCGTATTGCACTTTGTGGTTGTATTTCAGATGATTAAAGAGATTGGTTGTGTTAGCGTGTGGTGCCAACACAACCTGCCTGGTAACACATCCTGCACTGTACTTTGTTTTGCTCCACATCGGACTCCTGAAAGCCAAAGTACTTCCAAATAGTGGAAATAGTTGTACCCTTCTTTTTAATGAGTTGCTGCTCTTGTTCTGACATCTTCGTTCGCGCTGAACACTCACAACACATGTCACTCCCACGTGGCCGAGTGGGCTTTTAGGGAGGGGCGAAAGCGCACCCAGCAAAATAATCGTATTTTGTCAATTATGCTGTTTTCATAATCGTCGCAAGCCATAATCGTAATCGCGATTAAAATACGATTAATTGCACAGCCCTAATCCACGTCTTTAGGCGGCTCTTCTGATGATGTATTACTAGTAGGGGTGTAACGGTTCACAAACATTTCGGTTCGGTACGTACCTCGGTTTTTAGGTCACGGTTCGGTTCGGTACGTTTTCGGTACAGCAGAAAAAATGATCACAAAACATAACATATTTTTTTTAAATTATTATTAAACTGTGAATAATGTATTCACTCAAATAAATACAAAATATAATAAAATAAACATTAAGGTGCAGCTTTTCGATGAACTGAAATCATCTGTATTTGAACTGTACTGTACTAGTACCTAAGCAGCCAGTTTGACATTATGACTTGCTTGTATTTTCATGTTTTTTTTTAAGAAAAATGTACTTGTCCACATTGCTTGCCAAAAGGGCAGATCTGCTGCACTAGCAATGTCTCCTGTTGTGGAGAACACCCTCTCGCTAGGGACAGAGGTAGTAGCAGATACAGCCAGGTAGCGCTTTGCTAACATGGCAACATAAGGATATTTGGCGTTTGTAATACCTTTGGCTTGGTGTTACAGCTGCTACCTTGTGCCTTTAACTGTGTGTATATGCAAATGAGCTGTGCCTTCCTATGCTGTCAGTGGCCGTCTCGACCTCGCAACATTCGCGGGGATTGGACAGACGTCACTCAAGCCCTGCCCGCGTCCGCCACGTCATCCGGGGGAGGAGGATAAAGGCTGGGCACGAACATCAGTCTGGAGGCTCTGTATTGTGTGACAGATGCCTCAACCCTCTCATTGTGACAAAGCCTTTGTTCTGTGCTTCTGTAGACTGCCTAGCAGTGTATTCTGTAGGGTTATGTGCGAGCACACTGGTTAGCAGTGTGTCGTGGTATTCTGTGTTTAGTGTAGGGTTTGTGTGTGTGTTGCTTAGCTCCTGTAGAACCGCACTTAGGATAGTTACATTGTGAAACAGCTTAGACCCAGGTGATTAGCACCTGGAGACCAGCATTCCTGTGTATATTGCGTAGATCCAGGTGATTAGCACTTGTAGACCCGCACCAGCTGTGTTTGCCCACAGTCCCGTTTTGTTATTGTTTGTTTCCACTTTAGAAGTGAGGTATTTTCTTTCCTTTGTATAGTACTGGGCTACTCTCTTTTGGAGACCCTTGTTGTGAAATAGTGACAGCTTGACCCGTTGTTGGGCCAAGCTGTTTGTGTGCAACGTTTTGCTCAGTTGCCATTACGAAAGAAACCACCGGTAACAATTACCAATTCCAAACTGGTCGTGTCGTTTCCCTTTTGTACCCCTAGCCAAGAGGGAACGTAACACTTGGTCTGAACTTTTTGCGAGTGGTGGAGGCTTAAATGCTAGTGGGAGTTGGGTTTGCACTTCAGTCTTTTGGTACCGGTGATATTCACATTCGGGTGATGCCTTTTCAAATGAGTGTGCAAGTTTGATGTATTGCCAGCCGCGTAACCAATGTTAGTTGAACAATGCCGACAAACAGCTTTGGTTCGGTCCACCTGTCTTTGTCCGTCATCCTTGTACGTAACTGCGAAACCAAAATGTTCCCAAACCGGAGACTTCAATGATGCTGGAGGATTTTCGAGCTCAACTTTATCTGTGTTCGCCATTTCGACAGTTCCTCAAATTACTGACTACATTTGAACGCATCCCTCTGACCAGCTCTCATAGTATGCCTCTCGTCCAATGAAATGACTTGCTCGCTCTATGACGTGTTGAACACAATGTGAGCAAATTACTCTGAATGCTGCGACGCAGCACCTGAGATTACTTCCAAGAAGTTGTTCACGTTCTCAATTTTTTACGTTTAACGTTATATTCGTTCGGTATACTTCGGTACACACGTGTACCGAACCGAAGGGCCCGTACCGAAATTATTCGGTACGTGTACCGTTACACACCCCTAATTACTAGCAGCTTCACTTGTAGCTTTGGTGCTGCTAGCGTCTTTCTTCTTGTGAATTATATTCTTTTTAGAAAATAAATCAAGTAAAACATGTTAGCCTGCCATTATAGAGCTTTTTCGTTAGTGTTCTTGAGAGAAATAGCTGCCGCAAAATCGGCGGGCGCGGCGAGCTGGCTCGCCGTGGGTGTGTCAGTGACCACGGGGTCACGAGCGTGATGATGTATCATACTTTAAGGAAATCGTTTTTATTTTTTATTATAATTACTGTGAAATGTATTATGTTTTCGTCATTATTACAACAAATACACACTTGCAACTGATAACACTGGCAATGATTTTATATTTATTAGACTTAAAAAAAAGTCTAATAAATAAGTAAGTGGGGGTACAACGCACCCCAGCGTCCAACGCCCACTACACCACTGCTTAACACCAGGTACCTCCTACTTCAAATTTCCAGCGTTCGTTGAGCAAAGATGGCTGCAGAACCCAGGGTGAGGATGCTCGGAGTACATAGCCCGAATGACACCTCTTTTCCCATCTCCTACACAACACAAAACAGAAGGCTGTAAATGTAATAATACATTTGATTTCGATCATTTGTATGTATAATGTTATGAATGATCTGCTATCTTCAATACTATGGTTAAGTGATATTTAAATTAAACTTAAAAAAATCTATATACAGGCTGTCACCATATTTTGGAATTGTGAAAAGACTGGCAAGCCACTTCCCTTATCAGCTTTACAGTTACCTGAATTTTATTCCACCAGCCCTGCAGATATTACAATAGCCTACAAACCTCAATAGGCATGACTCCTAAAATCCCTAAATCTGTTGATTTTTTTTTCACACATCTTAGTCCTTCTTCTTAAAGTCCTTAAAGTTTTAGTTTAAAAAAGAGATAATTTTTAAATGTTCTATAATGATTAAATGTCAGTGAATAACAAAATGTTTAATTATATAACTTTTACATCTCATTTAAAAAAGGTGGTTGCTAATGCTAACTTGATCAGTGGCATACTGTGACAATAACTGGGACTTCAGCTCAGCCAAACTTAGCAGACAGACCAAAAAAAGTGTCAACAGGGAAAAATATTTAGCTACGGATAAACGGCAGACTACTGTGACAACAGCAGCTGGCTATGGAGTGCAACTGTTGCATGAAATGGCGGCAACCACCACACAATTACATTACAATTATAAATATATTAATTTAGAGTTTGTCTTTAACTGTGTGAGACTACTGATACTCACATTGAGCACTAGATGTGTATAGTGACAATAAAAGGCTTTAACTTTAACTTTAGATAATTGTCTGTTTGGAAGCTGCTTTAATATATTAATGTGAGTCAAAAGTCAATTTTACACATATATTCCTGCTTACATGATGTAGTGGGACATCCTGGTATTTTTAGTTGAAAGTGCAATATCCAAATTGCAAGAAGCTGCAATTATTATTTTTCAGCTAAATTTGAGAATACAAAATGATTTCCTTTTTCTTCAGTAAAATCTGGACTTTCACTCTCTCTAGATCAGGGGTCTCAGACTCCATTTACCTGGGGGGCGCGGGACGTAGAGTCTGGGCACGTCTGGGCCGCTTCAAGTATTCCACAAAAAATGTATTAAAAAATACAACATTGACAGTTCTTCAACATCTTCTTAACATGAACGGTTCTTCACAACATAACTATTTACAGTTGCTCTTGCCTACTCCTTGCTGATAGAGACCTGGCAGCGCTTCCTCTCACACAGCTGAGCCACATTTGGTTTGAGGGAGGAAGCAGTTGAAACCCTTAGTATGGCTTGAAGATGTTCATCAGTAAGTCTGGACCTGTACTTTGACTTATTGAAGTTCATGGTGGAGAAGAGCTGTTCACACATATATGTGCTCCCAAAAAGGCACATGGTCCGCTTGAACATCCTGGAAAGCTCAGGGAAGGAGGGGGGCAATTCTCTCATGAACTGTCCAAGCTTGTCTGCTTTCCCATTCACTTCCCTGAACTTGGCTTTGAGCTCAGAATTGCACTGCAGGTCAATGAGCTCCATTTGAAGCACACCAGGGGCATTTTCCGCATCAAAGGAGAAGGGGTCTGCAAACATTTGGAAAGTGGCTCTGTGTGTCTTGAAGTCTGCAAACCGCTGATCAAATTCCTCCTGTAGCTTCACAATGGCATCAACATACTTCTCACCACTGAATGCTGTGCCCTTGCCCATGAGAGCCTTGCATGCTGGGAAATGGCAGAGGTTTTTCTGAGGGAGCTGGGCTTTCCATAACACCAGTTTTGTAGAGAATGCTTTGACATTGTCATATGCTGCACTGACAAGCTGGCCCTGGCCCTGCAACTTCTTATTCAGTGCATTCAGCTCCTGCGTGATGTCAACAAGAAAAGCTAAGTCCATGAGCCATTTGGGATCACTCAGCTCGGGAACAGCCATCCCACCCTTCTCCAGCATGAATACTTTCAGTTCTGTTCTCAACTCAAAAAACCTCTTCAGGACATTTCCCCTGCTGAGCCAACGCACCTCTGTGAAGTAGAGCACATCCTCATATTCTGACTCAATTTCCTCCAAAAAAGCACGGAACTGGCGGTGCTTTAAGCCCCTGGATCTGATATGGTTGATGCATTTCACAACAACAGACATCACATTGTCAAACTTCAAGCATTTGCTGCAAAGGGCCTGCTGATGGATAATGCAGTGCAGAGCAATAGCCTCCTCCACACCCTCCTCCTCCAGTTTTCTTTGAACAAGTGCCACCAGCCCATTTTTCCTCCCTGTCATTGATGGCGCTCCGTTGGTCGTAATTCCAACAAACCTCTTCCATGGCAGACCAATATCCGCAATGGCATCACACAGTTGCTGGAATATCTCCTGAGCGGTGGTCTGGCCATGCATTGGTTTCACTGTAAGCAACTCCTCTGTCACTTCAAACTTGTCATCAACACCACAGACATACATTGCGAGCTGAGCGGTGTCAGTGATGTCCGTGCTCTCATCAAGAGCCACAGAGTATGCACAGAAAAGTTTGGCTTTGTCGCACAGCTGATCATATATGTCACTTGATAAGTCAGAAATGCGCTCTGCCACTGTGTTAGCTGACAGGCTGATGTTGTTAAACTGACCGTTCTTTTCCGGACAGACTATACTTGCAGCCTGCAACATGCACTTTTTTTATAAACTCGCCTTCCGTAAACGGCTTTCCCGCCTTAGCAATCATCTCACTCACCACATAGCTAGCTTCGACTGCTGAATCAGCCTCATTGCGTCCTTTCTTGAAGAGATTTTGTTGCTTCCATAGATTTTTTTTTAGCTCTATGACTCTTTTCTCTCTCTCGTCTCCCAGGTATTTTGCATACTCTGCATGTTTAGTTGAGTAGTGACGTTTGACGTTATACTCCTTGTATACAGCGATTTTCTCTGTGCATATAAGGCACGTTGCATTTCCCCTGTACTCGACAAAAAAATATTCAGTCTGCCACTTCTCCTGAAATCTTCTGTGGTCATCATCGACTTTTCTTTTCCCTGAAAGTTTTGATGTAGACATGACTGGGCGATATATTTTCCTTCCACTCTGTCACTTTTGGATCACTCACTGCACGCATTTGATTGACGTGGCGGAGTTCCCTCGGAGGGGGGAGGGGCGAGGGGCGAGGGAACTGCGCGCAGCGGGATCAATCCAAAAATGTAATTACAATTTGAAAGCGTAAACGCGCGGGCCAGATTAACACTATTACATGATATCTGTTGATATCATGTAATAGTGTTAATCTGGCCCGCGCGTTTACCATGCGCGGGCCATGAGAAACTGTCTCGCGGGCCGCGTCTGGCCCGCGGGCCTGGAGTCTGAGACACCTGCTCTAGATCGAACCAATTACAGGTGGCAGCCATCTATAGTTTAGGTTACTTTGAAAAAAACAAATGGTGACAGCACTTAATTGTCTAAAGCTAACTGTGAGTGACGTGCACTGATACATTTTTGAGGAAATATAATCTATCTAACAATCTATGTAAGCACTGAAAGCATCTGAAGCAGAAATACAGAACTTCTTTATCTACAGTATGTCATTGTATGCTAACCTGAACAATCTTTGAATTGCGTTCTGCAAAACTGACAAGACGAAATGCAAAACATGGTGGACATCTCCTCGCGATAGGACTCGGAATGGTCAAACCAATTTGTGTCCACACCTGTAATAAGAAAGTATAAAACAATAAGCCTAAGGTTTAATTTAGCAAGCTTATTTAAATTGAATTTGTAAAATACAATATTTCTTACTCAATATCCACAAAAAGTGTGCCTTTTTCCGGAAAGTGTCCTGGCTTATGGTATTTTTTACTTTCCAACAAACCAGAGAAAGCGTCAAATACGCCATGTCTCCGGCGTCAAGAACTACCTCCAAAAGAATGTTCTGCAGCAATTCTTGCGGTAGCTATGGACATATTTTACAAGAACCAGGTTAACAACAGAACTGAATTTCAAAACAAATATTTGTGTATATTTATATATTGATATGCTCCTTCTTCATAACCAACCAAGAGAAGTGGTTACCTTAAGAATCCAGCAACATGTCTTTCTTGTGTCCACCATATTTTTTGGGCGCTCAGCTCTTTTATTGAATCCAACCACTTAAAAACACAAAAACAACCAGAAGATGATGCAGGGCTGGCTAAACTTTACTCTAGTTATGGTTGGGCTGATGGACAATGACATCGTGCATCAGCCATGTATGACAGCCATCGCCGTTGGATACCTGACCATCATCACATCATGAGTTAATAAGGTGCCCTCCCCTCCCTGACCCACAAGATCGGGTAGAGTTTCCGTTTCGGGAACAGTTAACTGCGGTACTCACATTACTTTAAACAGCCATAAAGTGGGAGCATAAGCTCGATGTATAATAGTTAAACAGCTGACTCCATTATTGTAACACGTATTAAAGCAGAAATAAACAAAAAAGCATTGGTAAATGAAGCGCAGAGTTTAGTTTGAGCCGTGGACCCGGAGCTGATCAAGCACTGCCGCAGAGGACATCGTCAATGTCCAGTTGGGTACACATCGCCCAATTGTAACTTGAACATTTGTTGAAATTAAAGAGTTAATGCATACTAAAAGTATTTATTGAGCTGTAAAATACATTGTACGACTGTACTTCAACACCAGACTGCATTCGTTCCCTTAATGATCCCCTTGATGATAACAAGCTAAGGCATGTAGCGACACTCCCCCACTAATTAAGTTTAATGTACTTTAAGTGCATGAGCAAATCTGTTTGAGTTGAGTGTTTTCAGTATGAACACAAAGTCTGACAGCACCTGCTAATGCAGGTTAGCCCTGTTCACTAGCTGTTCCTTCTACACTGAGCAATGGTCAGTCTGTCACATAATTAACTGTAGTCCTACCTCCTTACTTCCCAAGTCAGACACTGTAGGTGGCCAACGTACCTTTCTTTGCAGTCTTTCCTTTTGTCTTCTTCGCTTTTTTTCCTCTTTTTTTCTTGCCGTCTTTGTTTTTCTTGTTTTTCTTCTTCTTCCTCTTCCTCTTCTTCCCTCTCTCTGACAAAGAGGATGAGGAGGAACTGGAGGAATTGGAGGAGGACGAGTAGTTGGAGGATGAAGAGGAGTTGCCTGCCTCTATTTGGTCACCTTCAGAAGTAACTGGCGCCTTAACTGATGCCATTTTTAGAAGGGCCAAAACTGAAACAAGAGGATTAGATTAGGATTAGAACATAACTATTGTTACCACTAAGGGTCAGAACATTTACAAACATCTTTAAACCTATACAGCTTGGAAACACTTACTGTTCCTGAAATTCTCAAGTCTGTTGGGCATCAAGGACCTGAGGCAATTGTGGCAAGCATGGCATTGTCTGAGGAGCAACAGAGGGCAATTCAGGTGGCTACCACTGGTCAGCGAACCAACCCAAACTGGCATTTGTTCAGGAAAGGAAGGTTGACTGCCAGCAACTTTGGAGCTGTCCTGAGGTCAAAGCGTGTGACTGCTTCCCTTATTGCCAGGGTGCTAGGGCAACAACAGGCCCGTGATGGTGTTTTGTCTGTACAGTGGGGGACTATGAATGAATGTGAGGGCGTCAGGGCATTCACCACTGCAACCCAGATGCAGGTCCATGAGTCAGGTTTGTGGCTCTCCCAATCAGGAGTGTTGGGGGCATCTCCAGATGGTCTGTGTGAAGCTGACAATTGAGCGGCCCAGACCAAGCAAGGAGGCAGAGGCAGCACGTCCCAAATATAACCCGGTGTGGGCATTTATTAAAACATGAACACATTACACACAGCCTCAATCCTGCTGCTGCTTTTCACGTGGGCACAGCCTGCAGCCACCAGGATCTCACACACACTACCAGCCTCCAAACAGACAGGGCAACAGACCCTAAATACACACACTAATCAGCAATTCGACACAGGTGGGGGGAGGAGACAACACAGGGCACCAGGTGCACACAATGAACAGCCACAGACATGGGGGAAGGGGAACACTTTTAACATGAAACCAGGAAACAGAGACAGACAAACTTACATAAACTACATATATTCCCATGCTTCCTGTGCAATGTTTTTAGTGCTATATTACCCGTAACGGAGGCCGAGATCTATGGGCCCAGAGATCACTTCCGTTACAGTCTGGTAGGGTCTTCCGCTGTGCTGGAGGTAAAGTGTCCCTACGGAGCCAGGGAAATGACAATTAGTGAAGCATTGCAAATCAAGGGCTTCTGTGTCAGTAAGGAGGGAGACACATTCAGCCTGCGTGAGGAACATCCTTACTGGCACCAAGTGCAAGGTCAGCTTCACCTCACTGCAAGAAAGAAGAAGAAATTAAAAAATTGTGAATCGTTTTTAATTTACATTTACTCGCCTTTGCAATGTTCTGGTTGTTAGAGTGTTAGGTTTCCTGTCAGCTCGTCTGTTGGGAAGATATAAAATATTAGTTTCATGGAAGTCACACCGTCACATATAAGACATAAAGTACATAGGCTAAAACAAAACATCTAAAGATATAACCTTGCACTTTGTCTCGTGAACATTTTCACTATTTTGACATTTTTATAGATGAAAATGTAACTAAAGAAATAAATGGTAGATTAATCCATATTGAAAATAGGTGTCAGCTGCTACACTAATTATAATAGTTATATTTCTTAATTAATTAAGATAAGATATTATTGTATTGATCCCAATTTGGGAAATGTTTGTGTTGCAGCAGCATAACAAGAAAAACAAAATATAAGTTATTATATATACAAAAGTATGTGAGGGATGGAATATTAAATTGAATATAAATGTAAAATGTACATGTGATTTTACTTCCAAGAGAAGCTATGGAGCAGAGTTCTCTGTCAGCCAGAGGTGATTTGTTATTAGTTCAATATGTCAAACTGATTTCCCTGACTACAATCTTTAGTTACATGGTGAAACGTTATGCTGCTTGTACTAATTAGACTTATCATATAAGCCACACAGGTTTTAATAGGATGTATTCATTATCTTTACTTATGTTGCGGTCTTTTCAGCAGCGCCATCTCTAAAACGGCGATACAGTCACTACCCATCATTTACATTTCACCGTGACATGGACAACAATGTAACGTCAGCTTACCTCATAGCACGAATCCAGACTCTCCTTTGAAACACATTGGCCGGGAAACGATAGAACGAGCACGTTTCATGCGAAGACCTGTGGCTGCAACCCGGAGCAAAGCAACAAACCATTGGGTAGCTAACTAGTAGCGCTAGCTTTAGCTAACGTTAGCTAACGAAACGAACTGCCGAGTAAATTTGGAAAACACTGGTAATTAATTCTTCTATAATTTGTAAAACTACGGTGTTAAAAACGACAACTTCAAAAATACAGATTCTAATGGTCAGATATAGATATACAGATACTAAAGATAGGCAGGTACATGCTTTCAAGCAGAACACGGAGGAAAACAAACTTAGCTGGAGTGTTTACGTGTTCGGCGTAATGACGTACAACGGCCTCAACAATTTCTGTAGTCCTATTCAGCCACTCGGTAACAACCATTGTTTTTCAGACACGTAAACTCTTCAACAATCACCAGTGGGGTCACTGCTGATGTATTTAATGTCGTAGAACAAAACGTGATTTATCTCTTAAATTTGTGTCAACCACAGACCTTATTTCGAGCTATTTTCCAAAACCCTATGGAGAAAATGCATTGCTTTTTTTGACGAAGGAACCGGAAGTGCTATAAATGCTAACTTACTTCCGGGTTTTAGGACGCGTCACTGCGGGATCGTGGAGCCTCTCAATCGTTCCCCGGAAGTTAGCGCCAAGGCTAGCAGAGCTGTAGAGTTGCAGCATAATAGACCGTTCGCAGTGTTGGGAAAGTTCACTTTCTACATGAACTAGTTCAGTTCACAGTTCACACATTTTAAAATGAACTAGTTCAGTTCATAGTTCATAATTAAAAATTGTGAACTAAAGTTCATGGTTTCAAAAATGAACTAATTTATAGTTCATAGTTATTTTTTCAATACGTTGCTGCGAGCTATTATTTGTCTCCTGTACGATGTTAATGGGCCATTTCAATGTTTACAATATCCTCAGAGGGCCGTACAAGTTATTGACCTCTGCTTAAAAAAACTAAAATCACAGCCCATTCATTTCATTCTGTGCAAAGAAAAAGCAACCTCTTAATCCAGATATCTCACCATGACTCGCGTATGCATGCACGTGCAGGGTGTGGCGTGACCACCAACACAGAAAGATATGGACACAAGATGTGTGCAAATGTATTTAGTTTCCTATCCATGTGAACATGATTTAAGTGGGGGGGACCTAACCTCCTCTAGAGGGGTCCGGGGGGCATGCTCCCCTGGCAAGATTTGTTGCACTTTGAGAGCAACATTAGGAGATCTATGGACACATCTCTCAACACCCAAACACAACAGCAGATTTTCTTTTAATTTATGGATATTTGACAAATCACTCCCCTTTGAAACTGTATTCTTCTTTATTAATAACTGTCATATAGTATTTTATACCGGTTTACTTTATTCTCTTGTTTTTTTTATAACTATAATGATCATATAAAGATGTGCCTTTACCTCACTGGTTGTAGACAAAGCTTCTTATATTCGTTAGCATAGCTAGCTAACCAGATGCTAATGATAACAACACAGTTATTGACAGTCTGATCAGTATGACAGATGAGCAGATCGCCACTGGGCTTTCAACTAAAGACACAGACACGCAGAAACTGCGGCATGTGTATGGACTTATCGGTACTGCAATTTCTGAAGTGCTGGAGCGGCGTTCTGGTGCTCTCCGTCAGAACTGCACCCTGTCAGTCGAGACATATACCACGTGAAGACACGTTAGGCTCGTGTTGTGTTCAAGGACCCTGACCTTGGCCAGGAAAAACAGGCACTAGCTTGTTTAATTTTTTTGCGGTCTAGATTTCTTTCATTTTTTTATTCTTTGCGTGTGTTTATAAATTACCTCGAGGGCCGTACCAAATTGTCTCGCGGGCCGGATACGGCCCGGAGGCCGGAGGTTCCCCACCCCTGCCGTAGAGTCTCACTCTAAGCGAGTGCTGCTGCAGCTGCTCTTGGCTTCGTCCATACTAATTCATTCATTCAATGCTTGCCGGTTCCGCGGTTCCACATTGTTTATTGTGAGGAGTCTGATATATTTAATATATTTATATTTTAGTGCGACAGCCAGGGGTGACAGGCGCGTACGCGTCACAGGCAGCTTGCTGTTGCCAGATTGGGTGGTTTTCCGCATTATTTTGAAGCCTGTTTACGGTGTTTTAACTGGGTTTTCGGCTGAAAGGCATATGAAATCTGGCACACTTTTGAACGCCGTTATAATACAGTGCTGAGAATGATCGCACTTTTGAACGCCGTTATACAGCGCTGAGAATGAACGCGTTGTGGTGACACGTTATGGAACATAATAGGCTACATGCACTAGGGTCTGAGACGTACTTCCATAGACATATAAAGAGTAGACGCCGCATCGACCGCTGCTGCCTATTGGCGCTGACGAGCCGTGGGGCCGCCATCTTGGACCGGTCACCCGCTCCACTCAGTGTAATCTGTCTGGCAGGCGCAATGAAGTGTCAGCGCATTTTATCAATCATAACTCGCTGAATACAAAACTGATTTTCACGGGGGGGGGGGGGTTTCTGCAAACGTCATATATGTAGGCATGATACCGGACACACGATTCGGCGTATTTTAATATTCATAGTAGGCTTAACAGCAATAGAATATTCTGGTATTTGATAGCCTATGTTATGTATGATAGGTATTTTGCAAAAAACACACGATATATAATATATACACACACACACATAAAAAAACACTAATGGTCTATATATGATAGAGAAGCATATTGTGTAGGCCTATACTCAGCTATTTTAATAAGTTGAAAAATGAAGAAACAATAATACATTATACATAGACAGAAGTTATATATCAGTAAAAATGAATATCTATGTCATAAAAAATGAAAATGTACTTCTACATCTATATAAAAAATGTAAATGTTCAAGTTAAACACAAGAACATGACACCACCCCGCCCAAACCATATTTACACAAAGTTGCTCATGACACCCGAATGCCCCGTGCATGCGGCTCCTCCAAAGCATGACTGAGAACCTCTTTCTCATATCTTTGTCTTTGGGAAACCATCAAAATAAAAACGGGAGATTTGAGAGTCAACACAAAAACATTTTAAGAAGGAGGTCAAGCTTATTTTCTTCCTTCTTCTTCCTAGATAGATTAGATTAGATTTTAGATTTAGATTAGGACCCTTTGTGTTTCAGGTGACAAAGACTTCGTCAGGTAATATGCAATGGGAGCCTTCCAATGTCCGTGTAGGCCAACCACCATGAACACAAGAGCCTCAGTAGCAGCATCGGTCTCATTGTTTCCATCACCCATGTCTACAAAAGCAGACATTGACTGGTTATGTGGATTATATTGCACATGTTTTCTGATGGCCATGTCATCCAACATGAGTGAAACACATCCATATTTAGCCTGGTCGTCCTGGCATCTTCTCTCCAGCATATCCAGCATCATCTTGTTCAGACCAGGCTTGCCATCCACCGAACACAGCCACCTGTAAAAAAATTGAGAAGTAGCTATTTAACGTACTTGCAACCGTAATTTCCAAAAATGAAATTGAACAACATTAAGACTACCTTTTTGTTGTAGTCTCTCTGAGGTATTTGTATGCCTTTGGACCATGTAGATGGAGTGTGAGGGCACATTCTCTGTGGTCCTTGGAGTACTCATGGCCCTGCTTTGCCTTCAAGTCTATTTGAAGATCTGAAATTGTATGAGAAAAAATTAATAAGTCCCCTTCATATAATAACAAAGGAGTTTAATAAAGAGTGTAAGAGTAAGATGTACATGAATCTCAAAGTGCTACTTTCATCTTCCCTGAGTAGAAATCAAGCCTCTTTGAGTTCTTCATTAATGAGGTTCTTTTCCCTCAAATCCCCCAAAAGAGTCCTCACTGTGGTCTCTGCCCTCTTTTCTCTAGCCATGGCATTCTTCCTCTCTCGCTCTCCACTCTCCACTCTTGCTAAAGCTTCATTGAGTCTGGCCTTAAGAGCAGTAGGAGAAGCAGGCGAGACATAGCTATGATCCCAGTAGAAAGAGGGATGAACATGGTTTGAGTGATGTTTCACTTCACACACATCACTTTGACACAACTAGAGTATGGCCCACATTCTTTCTTATAGTCATCACCTGTCAAAGCCACTGCCAGCATCATGCGTGTGTGTGTGTGTGTGTGTGTGTGTGTGTGTGTGTGTGCCAGGAATGCATGTTCAACATGTCTTCAATTGTGTGTGTATGTGTTTATTTGTGAGTGTGTTTAATATGAGTGGCAGCAAACAAGAGAGATTTGACTTTGTCTAGGACCATTATGATATGATGTTGAAAATAGAAATACTCACATCATTAGGCTGAGGTTGAAGCTTCTGGGTCGTCCTGAGGGGCCACAGACAGGCTCTCTTCAGCTTTTCTGGAAGTAGACGTAGTCCTGCCCTTTTCTGGCTAAAATGAAAAAGCAGAATACCCCACACACACACACACACACACACACACACACACACACACACACACACACACACACACACACACACACACACACACACACACACACACACACACACACACACACACACACACACACACACACACACACCACACACACACACACACACACACACACACCACACACACACACACACACACACACACACACACACACACACACACCACCCTGCCCTGTTATTGATAATAGAATATTTACATTTATGAATGCTAATAACCGTATGATGATACACCTACTCTTTGGAGGTGAACCGAGAATCTGAAGATGGAGGGAATAACACCATCTCTGAGTCGGACAATCTGTCCTGTCCTGTCAAACTCGTCCTGCTTACAATGCTCACTGCAAATCACGGATGACTCGCTTGCAGTGAACCCTTCCCTCCTCAAAGCAACTTCCCACTTCGTTCTCATATCTTTGTCTTTGGGACACCTTCAAAATAAAAACGGGAGATTTGAGAGTCAACACAAAAACATTTTAAGAAGGAGGTCAAGCTCATTTTCTTCCTTCTTCTTCCTAGATAGATTAGATTAGATTTTACTGTATTCATCCCACAACGGGGACATTCACTTGTTACAGCAGCGATTTATAAAGTCTCAGTTGGCCATGAACATAATGTTTGCTGGCTACGATTTCGCTGGCGGACATCAATACAGTACAATAATATTCTATTTACAAAATACAACCAATTATAATGTTGAATCTTACTTGTGAAAAGTAATCCCCCGACCCCTGTTCGCAATCGTCCGCCGATTTGCACAGCAATATGCTGCACAGTGCTCTGGCATCTTGAAACCTCTGCTGTCTATGGGTAGAATGTCTGTAGGATGACCGGTCCAAGATGGCGGCCGTATTTCTTGCGCCCCAGCAGCCAATGCGGCGTCTACTCTTTATATGTCTATGCGTACTTCCGCCTTAGCCGTAATACTGCTTGGGAGCTTCCGGTTTGCGTAGCTGAGCGTCCACAAATGTTTTACTGTTTAAATCTATGGTTTAAATATGAGTCGACGGAAGATTTTCAAAACGGAGCATTTGCAAAGACAAGTAAAGAACTACTCCGAGCACTGCTGTGTCCCACTTTGTACGGCGTCAGCTAAATTTAACGGGGTCCTAAGTTTCCATGGCTTTCCGACCGAACTCGAGCTGCGAAGACAGTGGCTGGTTAAAATACGACGCGATAACTTCACAATCTCCTCTCACTCCAAGGTCTGCAGTCGTCACTTCGCTACGGATCAACTAATAGAGCCAAAAACCCTTGATGGCCGTAGGAGGCTTGTGAAAGGTGCTGTACCAACTCTGTTTGAGTGGAATCACTTCACTGCTCAAACACCGCGGGCTAGTGTTTGGGAGAGAAGGGAGCGGCCCACTGAACCAGTCTCTCGGGAGGAGCAGGAAGAGCACATCGATGTCCGTGACCATGATTACTGCTCAGCCCCTGAACCAGCTTCACTGGACATGTCCTCTCAAGCTACAGAAGACGACTCCAAAACAGTGGAGGATCTGCAGAAGCAACTGCAGGAGTTAAGAGTCCAGCGAGAGTTTTGCTTACAGCGGTTTGCTGGCTCCGACGACAACATCCGATTCTATACCAGGTAATGTTTTGGCTAAATTCTATCCAAGTTTTTGAGATGGGTTAGCTTATAAAGAATCCTGTTTACCTGCCGTTTGACTGCTGACTATATGCATGCAGTGTTGGAATAAGTAGGCTACTCAACTTAACTGAAGTATAAGTACAAATACTATGGTTTGAAAATATTCCTGAACTGAACATGTAGAATCATAAATCATGTGTTTTTATAAGTAACTAGAAACTATGAAGGTTAACTAAATGTGGTGGAGTAAAACATACTAATACTAACAACATACTGATAATACTTTACTACAAGTGGAAATCTTCAAAACCTTACCAAAGTAAAAGTACATGTCAATATCCACTGCGTTTCTCCCAGTTGCACACTTAAGAAGAGTAAAAGTAGTCATTCTGTGTAAAATGTTCTCTTTATGTTTTAGATTATTATTACTGCTGCTTTAATGTAGTGGTTACATGTTACTGCTGTATATTACTATACCTGCACCAAGTGCCTTCTTAATCAGTCTATTTGAACTGTAATGTATTATAGCAAACAAGAGGAAAGCATTAGCCCATGTGGTACAGTTAAGGAGTCAATTAATGACTGACATGTGTCTTTTGTGTACAGATTCCCGAGCTATAACCACCTGATGGCCTTCTGGTTTCTGATTGAGCCTTCCATTTATAAAATGGTTCGTGTCACAAGAGCGATATCAGCTGCCAAGACGAATGAAGAAGTGGTTACACACGCACGTCCATCAACGGTAGGCTACGTTTCTGTTAACACACACTCTAAACACAAACTGAAGGGAAAATGTTTCTCTGACATTTCATTGCTTTTGTGTTGGCTAAAAGGCTATAGTACTCAATCATTTTCGAATACATCAGAGAACTAAAACAACTTAATGTTTTTCCCATGGTGTGCTACACTCATGACATTAATATAGTACCCTTTTTTGTTTTTATCTTCCAGAGACAGCTGCTTCAGCCAATTGACGAGTTCTTCCTTTTTCTCTGCTTCCTGTCGGTGGGTTTGAAAGAAAGGGACCTCGCAAACCGCTTCAACGTACACCAGTCCACTGTGAGCCGCATCATTGCAACATGGACAAGTTTTCTTACAACTTTATTGGGGTCACAGTGCATCTGGCTTACACCTGCAGAAGTTCAAGCCCACCTCCCAGAGGCCTTCAAAGATTTCCCAGACACACAGGTGATCCTGGATTGCACAGAGCTGAGGTGTCAAACACCATCCTCACTCCTCCTCCAAAGTGAAATGTATTCTACATACAAATCTCACTGCACCATGAAAGCCCTGGTTGGCATAGCCCCACATGGCGCAGTGACATTTGTTTCCAGTTTGTACGGTGGTTCTGTCAGCGACAAGGAGATTTTCAAACAGTCTGGAATAGCTGCGTTGTTGACTGAAAACATGGCAGTGATGGTAGATAAGGGCTTCCTGATCAGCGATTGCTGCAAATGCAAAGTGTACTGCCCACCTTTTCTGTCGAAGCAGAAGCCAGCCTATCAGGTGAGGGAGACACAGGCCATTGCCAGACTGAGGGTTCATGTGGAGCATGTCATCAGGAGGATAAAAGAGAACAAACTTTTTGATGGCGTCATCCTCCTGTCCCATGCCTACAACATAAACCAACTGTTTGCAGTAGCATGTATGCTGTCAAACTATCAGAACAAAGCACTGGTCAAGAAATGGGTGAAATAAGACAAGATGATGACACCTGTGCAGGTAGCTGTGATTAAGCTGGGCGAGCACACCGTGTTGCCTGACACACGCTAGTGTTTTGTTTGAATAAATGGTAAATAGCAAATTACAATGCGTTGATGATTTCTTACAAATGCAATGATTTACTATTCATTACAAAAAAATCACTTCACTTTATTGTCTTTTTAAATACAATTGTATATTTATTTACATATATGAAATGTGAACAAACAAACAATATACAATATAAACAATATATATCAAAAACAAAATATTAAAATCACATTTTGTTGTCATTCAAAATACATGATTGAGGGATTGCCTCCTAAAAACAATGACGGCTGAGCCAGGGTCTAGCAGCTAACTGCTCACAGAGTTATCAATGGCTGCAGTGCCAACTACTTTTGTAATGACAGGTACTTCGGCATGTATGTGTAAAAAAAAAAAAAAGTCTACTTTTTCTCTGATTGCTCTTTGCACTTCTGGATCTGTGTATATTCTTTGCACCAGGTATTCCTCCTGTGCCCACACTACAAAGTCACACCACTGCATCCCAGACACAAGAAGTTGACCCTGTACTTGCCAGTAATAGGCATGGCTTTTCTTGAGCTTAGGGGAGCCACATTCCATCTGCACATATTTGCAGTCGACATAATTTGGGACATTGGGACATTTGAATTCAACAAGGCCAAATTGGGGATATTCTGTTGGGTCAAATACAACTCCATCAGGGGAGGCACCAAGCCAGGGCGTAGAGGGGTGAATGACAAGGCCACAAGGGGAGTAGTTCACGTTTGCCAGTCTACTGTATTCAGCTGCTACTGTGGGTTCCATCTCTGCACCTCTCCTCATTTCTGCAGTCTGCCTTGTACCTTTGAGTATTCGCTCTGCAAGAGAGTTAGCAGAGCTCTCACCTCTGACGTGACAAATCTCTCTAAACCTAGAGGCAGTAACCCTGGGTTTGCGGAGCAGATGCCACTCTGAGCTAGAGCTTTGCTCACGGGTAGCCTCCTCAATTTTGTGAGACATTTCTAAATCAACAGATAAGCTGTTAATATGCAGTTGCTCCTCTTCTGAGCACACCAGCGGTAAATCACATGGCAAGATCACATACCCCTCTATGGGCAAGTGCGGTGTTGGTGGTGTGTCAGTGTGAAGTGTGGTGTCCCGAGACGTCAAAGCAGGCATCTGATAGGACAGAACACTGCCCTCCTGCACAATCCCGAAGGCACTTTCCACAAGGGGCTTGTCAGGTCTCATGTTCATTGTGGTCACAAGCGGTCTGTCTTCAATGCTGAACGCTGAGTATGCCTCCGTGACTCTGAACAGGCAGGGATCTGGTAATGGCCCCACCATGCCTCTGTAGAATCCACTCCTACAAAGAATGGCAAAGACAATATAGCACATTAATGTGACAAAGGTTAGGAATACAGCACCAGAATTATGAATTTAAAAAACACAGGAAACACAATTTTCCAGCTAGAATTACCTTACTCCAGTCTGCACCATCCTATTTGGTACAGGCTTGGTGAAGACCATGGAGTTGATGGGCCCTGGCTTCACACCCTTAAGGAAAAGACAAGTACTGTTCGTTGAGTCACTTTAAAACAAAAACTCTGTGAAAAATTACAAGTATTTGAACCTCATTGAAATTACCATTTTTCGCGGCTTGTGCCATTGCTGTTCCGATTCAGTACAGCTATGCACAGGTGGCACAACTGGCATGCTCAGTTCAGTGTAATGTGCTGTTTGGAACAGCAATGCTACCGTGTGATTACACAAAACAGTTCCTGCAACACAGGAGCACTGGTTGTGCGTGAGCACCACTGGTGATGAATCACGAAGCGTTATCTAAAAAAGAGAGAAGAAATACTAGTGATTTGTAACCTCACTTGTAGTAAATGAGCCAGGAGGTTATGAGTAGAATTATTGGTTATTTTTACTGACCCATTATCCTAGAAGAAGCATGTATTCCTGAATGCTTAGTGTTACCCTCTTACCCTACAATACCACAATGAACTTTCTTTGGAAACTAAGATGCCTTGAAAATTGTATTAAAGCAGTTTTGACTATATATTTGAACCCCCATACTTACACATCCATAATCAATGTAATAATATCTGACCAATCAGCTGTGATAAAGCAGTAGGACACTGTAGGACAAGTAGGACACTGTTGAGATTCCCTTAAGGTAAACTAATGTTTAACTGAAACTCAATAAACAGGGGGGAACACAGTGGCAATGTTGCCTGCCTACACTCAAACTGTGTGCTGTCTCGCTCTTCCTCATTGACCTGTAGCACAAGGCTCTCACGCTGCCCTGCCCTGTCAGCCTGTCTTTATTGGACACTGAATGAAAAAAAACAGAGCAACAGCGTTAGATCTATACTCACGTCAAAACATCT
The DNA here is from genome assembly GCF_902827115.2 of Pseudochaenichthys georgianus. NCBI lineage: Eukaryota > Metazoa > Chordata > Actinopteri > Perciformes > Channichthyidae > Pseudochaenichthys > Pseudochaenichthys georgianus. The sequence continues at coordinate 22,894,665 of NC_047512.1, forward strand.
ATGGCAACATTGCTTTACAAAAGCCGATACCATTATGCAGTGTGGCTAACAACAAGACAACCTTGGCTAGGCTATAAGGCTATTAAACGATAGTATTTGTTAGCAAAATGGCTAATGTTTTAAAGAATTAACACCAGAAACAGTACATAGCGTTACCCAGAGCCCTATAGTAGTCTACTATAGTAATAGTATAATAATAATAATAATAATAATAGTAGTTATACTATAGGGCTCTGGCGTTACCTAGCTTTTGACAGCTAACGTTAGCATAACCCGGAGCATAAGCTAGCTGGTTAGTACCTGTTACCTTCTTACCTTCATAGTTGTGTATATATGACGCAGCATATAATTTGAAGCCTTTATCGAGTTTGCTGGCTGGGGCTTTAGTCGTCCGGCAAATCCGATGAACATCCGACATTTTTAATTTCGGAAGCTCTTGTAGACAGCGGGTGTAGAAGGTCGTCATTTTTCATCAACAGGAAATGCAGCGGCCGCTCTGAGTAGAATGCGGAAGTGACTGTGCATGTAGCCTATTCACCTCTCTTATTGTGTTGCCACACGGACCCTTTAGTGGGAACACCTGGAGAGTTAGCCTCCATTCCTGCTAGCTCGTCAAGCAGAGCAGTTGATGTGTTAACCTCTCTGTGATTAATGGATAATAAAGAGTGGAACTCCGTTCTGAATACACCGCCTCCGACTCCCTTTTCCTGGCGCTACACTGGTGACCCTGACGTTTCCGAGAAAGTTTCCGGAAAATTAACGAGCATGGCTGAACGCGATGTGTTCGTAAAGCTGCCGGAATTCTGGGAGCACGCCGCGGAGGCATGGTTCGCACATGTGGAGGCGCACTTCGCCTGCCGACAGGTCCGTGACGGGGACCTGAAATACTACCATGTGGTAGCAGCGCTGGGCTGCTCTACGTCGTCCAGGTTGGTGGGATTCATCGCAGCCCCCCCACATCATGGCAAATATGAGGCGATTAAGGCCCTTCTCCTTAAGACATTTAGCTTATCTGCTAAGGAGAGGGCTCGCCAGTTACTTGACATTCAAGGCCTGGGAGACAGCAAGCCATCTCAGCTAATGGAGAAAATGCTAAATCTGCTAGGGGGGGAAGATCCCCGGATTTTATTCACGGAGATTTTCCTGCGTCACTTGCCTCCCCGGGTCCAGACGGCGCTGGCCAACACGCCTGTCACGGAGCCGCGTGCCTTGGCTGAGGAAGCGGATCGTTTTTTCCTGGCTACACAACAGCCCGGTGCAGAGACGTTAGCCGCGACGCGCAGCAGCCCATCTGCAGTCAAGACAGCATGGCGGGGGCCGGACACGGCTGTGGCAAGCCGGCGTGGAGACACCGGAGAGTGCTCTTACCACGCACGTTTCGGGACAAGGGCGAAGAGATGCATCGCTCCGTGCAGCTACAAACCCCCGGGAAACGGAGGGGCCGGCGCTCGGTAGTGGCCCTGAGCGTCGGCGGCACGTGCAGGCTCCTCTTCGTCAGCGACAGCGTTTCGGGGAGCCTGTTTCTGTGTGACACGGGCGCTCAACGGAGCGTAGTTCCAGCGTCGAGTGAAGACGTCGCCCGTGGGGGGCACGGACCGCGATTGACGACGGCTAACGGCGGTCCCATTCGCACGTACAGCGTGAGGCCTATGTGTTTGTGCATCGGAGGACAGCGTTTCAGCTGGGATTTCGTGACAGCGGACATTTCTTTTCCCCTCCTCGGAGCGGATTTTTTGTGTGCTCATGGACTCTTAGTGGACGTTAAGAATAGGCGTTTGATTGATGCCTTGACGTTTTCTTCCCTCGTGTGCACACTTGGCAGCGCAGCGTACGACGGGCTGTCGGGCTCGCTGTCAGGGGCAGACACGTTTCTCAGACTGTTGGCCGAGTTTCCAGACCTGTCGCTGCCCACTTCTCTGCGCTTCACCACTAAGCATGGCGTGGAGCACCACGTCACTACCGAGGGGCCTCCTGTCTACGCCAGGGCCCGGCGGTTGAACCCTTCTAAGCTGGCTGTGGCGAGGGCGGAGTTTGCAACCATGGAGCGCTTGGGCATTGTCCGCCGCTCTGACAGTCCTTGGGCTTCCCCCCTGCACGTCGTCCCCAAACCGAACGGCGGGTTCCGCCCGTGCGGGGATTACCGCCGACTCAACGACGCCACTACGCCTGACCGCTATCCGGTGCCGCACATTCAGGACTTTTCGGCACATCTGGCCGGTACGGGGGTGTTTTCCAAGGTGGACCTGGTGCGTGGATACCACCAGGTGCCCATGCACCCCCTGGACATTCCCAAGACGGCAGTGATAACACCTTTTGGACTTTTTGAGTTCCTGCGGATGCCTTTTGGACTCAAGAATGCCGCTCAGACGTTCCAGCGCCTGATGGATTCGGTACTGCGGGACCTGCCGTTTGTGTTTGTCTACCTCGACGACATACTGGTCGCCAGCGCTTCAGTGCAGGAGCACCTGTCCCACCTCCGAGCCCTTTTCACACGGCTCAACGAACACGGATTAATCATCAATCCGGCAAAGTGCCAGTTCGGGGTGTCTGACATCGATTTCCTGGGGCACCGCGTCACCAAGGGCGGTGCGACACCTCTGCCAGCGAAGGTGGAGACTGTTGCGGCTTTTCCTCGCCCGCTCACAGCCCGGTCGCTCCGTGAGTTTCTGGGGATGGTGACCTTCTACCACCGTTTCATTGCCCGGGCCGCACACATCATGCGGCCGCTGTATGAAGCGTTGAAAGGCAAGACCCCCGTCCAGGCGATCGACTGGACAGCAGAGGCGGACGGCGCTTTTGCTGAGGTCAAGACCGCGTTGGCTCAGGCGGCTTTGCTGGCACACCCATCATCTACGGCTCCCATCTCCATCACCACGGACGCGTCGGACTACGCGGTCGGCGCAGTGCACGAGCAGTGGGTGGAGGGCGCTTGGCAGCCGCTCGCCTTTTTCAGCCGCCAGCTGACGCCCAGAGAACGCAGGTACAGCGCCTTTGACCGAGAGCTCCTTGGACTTTATTTGGCCGTGCGGCACTTCCGTTTCATGCTGGAAGGCCGTGAATTTACGGCGTTTGTCGACCACAAGCCGCTCACCTTCGCCATGTCAAAAGTGGCGGAGCCTTGGTCGGCACGTCAGCAGCGGCAGCTTTCCTACATATCAGAGTTCACTACGGACATTAAGCACGTGGCTGGCAAGTCGAACCTGGTTGCTGATTGCCTCTCCAGAGTCGTCATCGGTGCCGTCCAGTTGGGCCTGGACTATACTCGCATGGCGGCTGACCAGGTCACAGATCCCGGCGTCCAGGCTCTGAAGGTGGAGGGCGCGGGGCTGCGCTTGGAGGACGTAGTGTTCGGCGACGCGGGCATTACCCTCCTGTGTGACGTTTCCACGGGCCTGGCGCGGCCTGTCGTCCCTGCCAGCTAGAGGCGCTCTGTGTTCGAAGCGGTGCACGGCCTATCACACCCCGGCGTTAAACCTTCGGTGCTGAAAAAGGATGTGAGGACTTGGGCCAGGGAGTGCGTGGCTTGTCAACGCGCTAAGGTGCACCGCCACACGAAGGCCCCGTTGGAGCGTTTCCTGGTGCCTGAGAGGAGGTTTGATCATATCAACATTGACCTGGTTGGTCCGTTGCCTTCCTCTCAGGGGTTTTCCTACCTCCTCACCATGGTGGACAGAACGACCCGTTGGCCGGAGGCAGTTCCGCTCGTTTCGACATCAGCCGCAGATGTTGCCCGGGCCTTCATTGCAACGTGGGTTTGTCGTTTTGGCACCCCGTCAGACATTTCCTCAGACAGGGGCTCTCAGTTCACGTCCGAGCTCTGGAACGCTGTGGCAGGCAGTTTGGGGGTCAAGCTGCACAGGACTACCGCTTACCACCCTCAGGCTAACGGCCTCTGCGAGCGCTTTCATCGCTCCATGAAGGCGTCCCTCAAGGCCGGCCTTACGGACGGTAACTGGGTCGACAAGCTGCCCTGGGTGATGCTGGGCCTGAGGACCGCACCTAAGGAAGATCTGCAGTGTTCTACAGCGGAGATGGTCTACGGTCAGCCGCTGAGAGTTCCGGGGGATTTCCTCCCAAATGCATCAGCTCCCTGGTCTGCCACGGCCCAGCGAGTTTTTCTGCGTGACGCGGCGGAGGCTTTCGCTCCAGTCCCGACTACTCAGCACGGTGCGCCAGGGTCTCAAGTTCCCGCGGAGCTACGCTCGGCTGGGCACGTCTTCATCCGTCACGACACACACAGAGGCCCCCTGCAGCCCCCTTACGACGGACCTTTCCGGGTTTTGGAACACGGTGAAAAACACCTGGTGGTCGACATGGGCGGTAAGGCTGAGCACGTCTCGGTTGACCGGGTGAAGGCTGCTCACTTGGACGTGGACCGGCCGGTGGTGCTGGCTCGGCCGCCGAGACGGGGCCGACCCCCGGCTTTGATTCCTGTCAGGGAGTGTGGACCTGTTGTTCCGGTCCCTCCTCTGTCAGGGGCCGCACGGGCGGAGGTCGCTGTACCGACTCCGGTGCGCAGGTCTCGTGGGGGCAGGCGGATTGTTCCTCCCCGCCATACGGATTTTGTTTACACGTGAATTCTGGGGGGGCTTGTGTGGTGACACGTTATGGGACATAATTCACCTCTCTTATTGTGTTGCCACACGGACCATTTAGTGGGAACACCTGGAGAGTTAGCCTCCATTCCTGCTAGCTCGTCAAGCAGAGCAGTTGATGTGTTAACCTCTCTGTGATTAATGGATAATAAAGAGTGGAACTCCGTTCTGAATACACCGCCTCCGACTCCCTTTTCCTGGCGCTACAGCGTTCTCAATTACGTTCATCTAGCGGAAATACAGTACGTTCAGTTCACGTTCGCCCAAAATATGAACGCGTTCATGAACGATCGTTCATTGAACGCGTTCAGGACAGGTACATCACTGACCGTTCGTGACGGACTTTTAAAGTTTAAAGATTTATATTGCGGATATTATCAGTAGTGATGGCGAGATGAAGCCTTATGAAGCTTTGAAGATTTCCAGCCAATTGGTTCGCAAAAGGGTTCATCTCATGAGGCTTCATCTGAACACAACCCCCCCTGTTGGTCAAAGTGTGTAAAACAGGCAGATTGGACATCTCAACAGTGTGCTCTATCTCATACCGAGGTTGCGTTCCGATAATCCAAAAATCAGCTCCTAAATTCTAACCCTATCTCCTATTCCTTGACCTCTGAGTGAAACGTCACGGGGTTAAGGGATAGTGGATAGGAGAATTCAAAAGGACTTAGGAGAAGAGACTGCGGTACTTGAGAGAATCCGAATGCACTTTCACTATCCGACGTGTTTATGATGCGCCAGCGGACGTCATGAATGTGCATCTGCTGCTGTGGGGAAACTATGGAAACTACAGTTCTCATTCATAACACCCCGTTCGATGTCTCACTATGGGATGCGCCTCATCGCGGAGCAAACAGAAGCATAAATCTCATTACGCCAATCCTGATTGGCTGGTGATCTTGACGTCAACGTCAGGGGAAATCACCCCCTATAAGTAGCCTGTGCCACGACGCATGCGTCATTCAAACACCTCTTCTCGCTTCAGAGCACATCTCTAATAGTAGCCGGGCTAGCTTAACAGTCCACAGACTGAACCTAAGCTAATTTTCGGTCGACGGGCGTTAGCCGGCTACCCTATTCTGCCTCGCAGAAGAGTACGATACTAACACACCAGTTAGTATTATAGTCAACCTCGCCGTTCTTCCTCTGGAGTTAAGGTAAGGTTTTGACTTCAAGTTAGCAACACACCAGTTGCTAGCTTGTGTTTTTTTCCCCTCACTACCGACACCACGGTAGCGAGGACGCTTTTTTCTTCTCTCTTCCACGGAGGAGAAAAGGATTACAGGAATATTACCATTGTTAGAAATTAAAATCAATGTTGATATGGCGTAATTTGAATTAAATACACTATTTAATTTAAATCAGTTTTATTCTGAAAAACCTGAAGTTCACTAACTATTAACTTAATACTTTTATTCTGAAAATGCTTCACTTCCGGTTAGCATTAGCATGTGGCGAAATGCTGCATGTTCAAACCACGAATCAACGGTGAAATGACATGTGGTGTTGTACATTGAGCACACTGGGGTTAGCACTCATTTATTGCCGCTGAATAACGTTTATTAGGGAATGTTTAAATAACCACAGACACCAGAATGATGTAATTTAACAATACAACAAGGCAGGAATTGCATTGGACCCGCCCCCGACGACGTCGGCCAATAGGAGAAGACCTCAGATGACAACAGGAAGAGCAAGCCAAGATTTTACCTCTTCCTCCGGCTGACCCGGACTGACCGGACGCATGGGGAGAGCCGCCTCCACTCGCACATATGTACACCACCGCATCTTTTGTGTAATTAAATGCTGTTAACTTTTATAAGCTTCCCTTGACTCTTTTCAGTCTCTCCTGCCTTCAGGGCTCTAGAATTCACCAACACCATACCAGGTAATATCCCTTGAGAGAAAAAGACCCACGCTGTCCTTTTTCCCCCGGATTAAAGACAGATCGGTAAACACTTTTTTCTCGACATACCTGTTACGAGCGGGCCCTCTCCACGCCTCACGGCGAACGAGATGGACGCCTCTCTCCCTCACATCAGAGGAGTCAGGAATTCGGAGGCTCGGCGCTGCGGTTGCGGGTTGAAAGTGTCAGGCACAGACTCACACCAGATCTGTTCGTCCTGCCTCGGGCTGGAACACGCCCAGGAGGCCATTGACAACCCCGGCTCGTGCGGACATTTGCCCGCCTCAACGTGAAGAGCCTCCACCGAAGGTTAGCACAACAAGCTAGCCTGTCGGGACGGGACCCCCTCATGTCCACTGATCTGCCGACCGGCAATCAAGACACGGGGGCGTCCGCCGCAGAGATGGAGCCCCTCACTGCGGTCTGGGGCTCATCGACAGCGGCACCCGCAGAACCGGAATCCCGCGCCATATCAGGCCGAGATCCGGTGGCGGCAAGAAACGCGGGAACGGGGCCCCACATGGATCCACATGGATGTTTAATAAGAACGACGGACTCATCTAGAGCAGTGGTTCCCAAACGGTGTGCCGCGGCACACTGGTGTGCCGTGAGTCAAGTCCGGGTGTGCCGTGGGATTTTGTGACAACCATACGTTATTATTGCAATATACAACTACACAAAAATAATTATTTTTTAATTTACTAGATCAGTACTTTGTAGGTTTATATGTACGTAATCTGCGCGACTTGCGCGTCCACATCTCCACATGCAGTGCTGCATAAACATGGCTGAGTCAGCGATAACTTTCGAGGGGTGGGGGTATGCCCATTATTTTTGAGTTCGTCCGAAGAATAGACAGGAAAGTGACGATGAGGTGCAAACTGTGTCCGGGGCAGAAGCTGTTATCCACTGCTGTAAACACCACGTCAAACCTCAACAAGCACCTGCAAAGAACACATGTTTTTTTGTTTATATCACGGAGTCTGTTCTTCTTCTCTGTCTTCCGGTTATTGCCTGGTTTGAATGACAAATACACACTACCGCCGCCTGCTGGTAAGGAAAGTTATTGCCACTCACGCATGCGCAGTTCGCACGTGCTCGGTGAGTTACTTTATGTAGATAGTAACGAAGTAGTGTAATATATTACTTTTTTTTAAAAAGTAATATGTAATATATTACATTTTTGTAGTAATGACCCCATCTCTGGAGTTGGCGTTCTCTGTCTGGTTTAAATGAGTGTGTTGCTGCTTTGATGAAGCCTAATTTGATAAAGTTTCAAATTAATTTCTGAAATATTTTGTTAATAAATATTTCATGAGTAATATAGTTTTTATTTTTTTATTTGGTAAATAATTATGCACATTTACAGATATTTTACATGATATGAGTGATAACACGTGTTATAAGGGCTATTTTGCACAATAGGTGTGCCTTGAGATTTTTACTTGTCCTTTGGTGTGCCTTGGGCACAAAAAGTTTGGGAACCACTGATCTAGAGACTCTGCACCGTGCTCTGATGCTGGTGTTTTATGCTTTATGAACGTGGACAACAGAGAAACATATTCTTCATGACCAAAGTTGGAATTGAAATAAAAAAGGAAAGTGAAACTTATGCTCGTCACCCTCTCCCTCCGGTCCACATTAATACAAATGATCCCAATACGTATGATTGTATGAACTAAAGATCTTAACATAAATACAAATGTATTTATTATAAACGTTAGTCCTTAACATCTATCACTGTGTACATCACCATTCAAACATCTTTTAAAAGTTGAACAAACCCCACACAGCTCAGTAAAGACTGTGAGATGTTGACTTTATTTGATCATTTCAGTAAAAACTAACGTTCATATTTCTCTTTTTGAGTATAATACTGATGAACGTTCAGAAAAAAGCACTTTGGCAACTTACCACATACGTTTTAAAATGCTTAATAAGCACCGTAACTTTCATGATATAATCTCTCGGTCATAATCGGTTGTTTCCGTGAACGGCCGACTGTTGAGTGACGGCAAATTCTGCGGCTGCAATGCATTGTGGGGCAGCATTTTCTCCTCTCCTTTCGGTTAGGGTGGTCCAGTGGTTCCTAAGCTAAAGGAGGTTATAAAGGAAGTTTGAAACCTCCTTTCCTTTCATTTGGAGAATTGGAACGGCACTTATCATGGCTGCCACTGAGGGACTTCCGGGTCATTTCACTTGGTTAGGAAGGTTCCTAAGCTAAATGGACTATTGGAACGCAACCCGAGTTCCCAATGAGTAAAGCCTTAGAATAACTCTAAACAACGAACATTAAATCATATTTTCATGTTAACAATATTGTATTTATTCCAGTTTAATGATTGTGATTGAAAAGTCTAAGGACGCTGGTAAACATTGCAAAGAGGGATTTGTATTCCTTAATAATATTCGTAAACTTAACCATGTTGTAGCCATAGACTGTATAAATGGACGTAGTGTCCGTGACATCACCCATAGGATTCTGCAGAGTTGCCGAGAAGCCCTTAGTAGGCGGAGTCGGCCACTAACGGCTCGACAGCAACGTCAGAGTCTAATCCCGCCTGCTCCAAATAAGGGCAAAGAGGCGGGACCTGCTGCCTCCGAACTGGAAGTAAACAGAGCTAGCTCAGGCTAAGAAGCTAAGCTAACATGAAATACATGCATACCAAGTTACTGCTAAGAGTGTAGTTCCCCTATATAAACGTTACATTCATAATCAAATGAGACAATCTGCAAGAGAATTAGCTATATTTTGTTATTCTTAATGCTTGTCATTCACACGTTGAGAAAATAAGTACCGATACATAGCAGAACAATTGTGGCGATGTTCAGCTTAATAAGCCTTGTTCAACATAATTTATTTAGCTAATACTACAGCAGGCGAACCAAGTCTGCATTTCGCTGCATTCCTTGATCTCCAGTTATAACGACAGACTCCACCGCCCGGACCTAACGGAGCCGCAGTGGGCTAGCTCCGGGACGCCGGCTGGAGCTAGCCCCCTGCGGCTCCGTTAGCTCCGGCGGCCACCACTGGGATAATTTGGTCCCCTATTAACATTTGCTCCCGTTTAGCATTATGGGCGTCATAGCCATAGACTATAAAAGTCTTACCCAAGGCTGAATCATAAACTAAAATGTATATGTATGCATAAAGGGTTACGTCTTTAGCTGGCTAATAAGTAACAAGCTAAGCTACCAAGCACACAAACACCTGCGAACGGGGTTAACATGTATAATAATATAATTTTAGACTTCTTGGAAGTTCTGTTAGTACATTCAAGCGCACAGCACGACATTTTAATTGTCTGGTATTTGTAACAATATTCCCTAAAAGGCACAATCACCACGAACACGGATAAAGGGTCAAGTACAGTACTATGACTAACTAACGTTGTAGCCTAGCAGAGTGGACACGTTGCTGTTAGCTGACAGTGAGGCATGTACATGCCCATCAAAGTGACCACGCCCTAATTTATGCAAACACTTTAAGACCTAATATAAATAAAACAATTCACTCACAGATTCATAATCATGAAGGTGGAATCTAACTATATCGATAATAATATTTATTGCATCCATGGGTAGAAACATGTTTTTTCCTGCTGTAAAGTTGGGCATTTTAACATGGGGGTCTATGGAAATTGCTCCTTTCTGCAGCCAGTCCCTATCGGCCCATGTATGAACTGCAGTGTGTGGCACTTCCGTATTGGCGTCCCGGCTGTTCCCCAGAGTTTGCCGCTTGGTTGTAGCCTGAGAAATGCTAAACCATATCAAAGAATACATTTATTAACTACATTATCTCATTTAGCTGTAGCTTTTATAAACAAACAAAAAATACGTATTGACCAGTCGTTGAACCAGGGACCCTGCGGTCGTGAGTCAACTGCTTTCCAGCTGAGCCACAGCACACACACTGAATTCATCTGAAAACACTGCACGCTATTTATTCCTGTATTTATTCATTTATTTGTTCATTGATGTTTTTATTCCTACTTTTATTTATGCTTTTATTTATTTATACTTAAAACATGTTCCAACCTCTATATAAGTGAGGGTCTGAGCTCTCTTAATTCCATCGTGTCACCGGGCCCGTGTACAGGAGGGGTAATATGGTTCTTATTATACATCCATGGGTAATATGAGCGTTGTGGTTCAACCGATCTAAAGTACTTTCTGCTTCCAGCAAATCGGTTCACAAAGGTTCATCTGAGGCTTCATCATGGGCTTCATGTTGGCGAACAGGTGTAAAACAGCCAAATATTATTTGTAATCTTTGACATACTAAAAATACTGGAAATAATGATACAAAAGTGTAAAAGATGTAAAATGTATTTGTAATCCTGTATTAACAGAATGTTGCACCAGTAAGTGTTTTAAAATGACTGTATATAATAATAATAATAAAAACAATGTATCAATACAGTATCTTGTTGTTATATCTATACATAAATAAATGTAAATGTCTGCTGCCTTCTATAAAGACAAAAGAAGCAATATATGTTCGAAAACTGGAAAAGAAGAAGGGTTTAACTTTCCAGAGGGCAGTGAATATGCTTGTGTGACTTTGCAAAGGGCAGTGAATATGCTTGTGTGACTTTGCAAAGGGCAGTGAATATGCTTGTGTGACTTTGCAGAGGGCAGTGAATATGCTTGTGTGACTTTGCAGAGGGCAGTGAATATGCTTGTGTGACTTTGCAGAGGGCAGTGAATATGCTTGTGATTCATGGAACAATTGTATTGGTTTTTGTTTAAAAACAATATTTTTTCCACAGTTTTCGGGCTTAGACGATTTATTTTCTTTGACACAACTTCTCCTGCCTTTAAAAATACCCTTTCACACGGGACTGAGGAAGCAGGTGTGCACAAAAAAGTGACTGCAAGTTTATGCAGGTTTGGATAAACATGTTTTTGTGTCTGCCAGTAGTTCAGAGGGTCCTCCAAGCGTCCGATATTTGGTTCGAACAGTTGCGTCAGCTGTGCATTCTTGGTCTTCCTGGACATCTTCACAGTCTGATCCAATTTATGCCAGAGTTTGTTTCCTGAAAAGTATACACAGAGAGTGTCAGTGGATGTAGTAATGACTTCAAATGGCTTTGAAATTAATAAAATCAAGCTGTGTTAAGAATGAGTATCTTGTAACTTTCTTTTATTTGCATGATAAAGTGAAGATAACATGGTTAAATTATAAAATATATTATTCCAAAATATTAAATGACAAACCTTTAGCAGGTCCACCTCCATGTCCCTCCTTGTTCTCATGTATGGTACGATAATGCCTTAGCATGGAAGAAGTATTGTTATTGTATCCCAGTTCCCTGGAGCACAATAACCACTTCACATTTGAATGAAATAGAAAAAGTAAAAAAATGAACCATACAAAATCTAACATAATACATCTGTTGTAATATACTATGTATGCAACCTACCTTATTGGGTGAAATCAGATCAAAGTGTTCCCACACAGGGGAAGTCCTTCTCTTCTTTGCTGGCTCCATTCTAACGAGTTGCAAAAATATCGTACAACCAAAACTGGCAAACGACAGTGTTCTCCTCTCACAAGGTTCACACATCTTGATTCGAATCCCATGGGTTTTTATCATGGTTTTTATCTGTCAGAAGCACGCGCCAAGATCTGAAGCGCTTCCTGAAGCAGTCACGTGGTATCGACGGGCAGCGAGGCTTCGTTTGTCATCGATGACGTCACTGGCCCAAAACGATACCAGGCTTCACAAAAAGCTTCGGGGATTACTCGACACACGCTCCGAAGCCTCGGCGCAATACGTAACATCACTAATTATCAGTACATCTGATTCAAATGAACATGTGTATTAAAGGATGTCAGTGGATTATCCCTACATTAGTAGATTTAGGGAACGTTCACAGATAACAGATTAAGCTAGCATACCGAAGCAAGTTAGCAACACACATTGAACAGCCTTTTAATTGTAAATTCAGTTCTCTTAATGTCATTTCGTCCAACGTTGTTGAATTAGAAAAGAGGGGCTTCTAAACGGGATTGTATGCGGGGGTGGAGGGAGTTAAATATTAGATAAATATAACTTTGGTGCGTGTAAGAGTGAGTGTCTTTAGCAGAGCCATATTATGTCTTTGTGATTATGTTGATTATTACCTGTCTGTATAATGTTGCAGCTCAGCTGATTCTGGATTGATGGCAAAGGGAGAGGCACTTAAGTGAGAGTGAAAACACAAGGTCAGTTTAATACTACTGTTTTAAGTAAACACGTTATCTCCCCAAGGCAATTTCCCATCCAATAGGTGTGCTATATAGGTGTGTATAACCCTTTCTTCTGTCTGTTGCTCCCTCTTTCAGCACAAGAACCAGAGGGGGATTCAATGGAGCCTGAATACCTGCACTGAGACCCTCACCCTGCACCCTGAGTCTCAACTCTCAGTGTTTTTCAAGCCTTTCCCTGTTTTTTTGTATTAAACAAAACATTAAGCTTTCCCAATGGTGTGGTTTTCGTTTTGTGAAAGTGCAAATGCAGTGTTTGTATATAATTACATCACATATTTTTTTGCTGTTGGTCGTGAAATTGCTCCTGCTTCCTCCGCTCTGTGTCAGTGGGGAAGCCGTACATTCGTACTCCTTTCTCGTAGCGATTTGAGCATCCCCAGGCAGTACAGCAAACCATGGTGGCGACTAGGAGGCAGCACAGCAAACCAGGACAACACGGAGGAAAATGCACCGACAAACGGCATGATATGCTATTCAATGTTTATTTAATTCCATGTATTTGCAATGGATGTTCCTAAAACAACACATTTAACATCATCATCATATGCTGCTGCTGCTGCTGCTAGTCCTTTGATAGTCACCTGTCGGTCTCCTGTCCTTTCTGAAAGCCATAAAGACGACATTAGTCATTTAGATAGCTTGTGTCCTAAATTACCAGGGGATTACTGAAACTACCATGAATTTAAGAAAATGGTAGACATTAATCTAATCTGAATTTTAAAGCATTACTTTAGATCCCCTCCCTCTAAATGTATCAATAAACATTAGAAAGTGATCCTCCTGACTACCATACAAGTTTAAGAAGATAATATTGGTTTGAAAGAATTCAAAGCTATAAATAAACAGCAACAGGCTCTTTAACCAAGGCACTGTTAGTAACATGTAAACTAGTTGTTCACACTAATCCTAATATTATCACTTAATATTAACAAATTCTATTTTATTTTTTAAAACATATTGATGTAAATACATACACATATCGATTTGTTGTATAAATATTGCAAATCAAAACCTTTATTCACTAATAATTACCAAAAATCGTAGTTCTATCTCCTGTTATCAATGCATTCACATTGCCTGCCATGAACTTCCGGGGAACGATCCTCGTCTACATGAACCACGTGACGATAACCGTTTTTGGACTTCCGTTGTCGTAACTCTTCTATCTATATGGCGCTGATTAAAACTAAGTACCAGTTCTAGATCCTTGACTTTAGACAAACAATTAAAAAGACAAAATGTATTTAAAGACCAATCTTTATTTGAAGGGGCCTCTTAACCTGAGATATTAGTTATACAGTAATAGTATTGACAATCTAAAAAAACGGAGCAACTCAACAGTCAACTTTATATTTCTTATTGTCTAAAGCATTTATTATTTTCATTTCCCCCTCTCATATTCAGTGTGGACGGATTGAGACAGCGTGGTGTCCAGAGAGCTGCAGAGACTTCAGGGAGAAACCTCCGTGTGATGGACGTCCTGTCTGTTGGTTTGGAGAGGACTGAGGGTCTTTCCTCTGCGAGGAGGACCAGGGCTGATGGAGGAGCCCATGCTGGGCAAAGCTGATAGCAACTGCACAGGCCTAGTCTGTCACGTTATTTGACTAAATGTGTTTACTTATACATTTAATAGGTTTACACCTTCTGTCCATATGTGCTATGTTTGATTAACTTTTGGTTCACATTTCAATAAATTGTATGTGCACTCCTTTTGTCCATTATTCTTACTGAAAATGTTAGATTACACATTCACATCTGACTGAAGATTGGCCCCATTTATTTGTGACGTTGCAAACTGCGGTACAAGGCACAAGTGATGTGAAGCTCATAAAGTGAGGCAAATAGAAATAATCAGCTGATGGAGTGTAGATGTGGAAATAGCTGCATTCGATCAGCTGACTGTTTTTACAATAAAAGTAGTTTCTTGTGTACTGGTCTTAAAATCTCATAGCATCAGCTTTTAATGTTCCACTTGGATGTTCTTCTTGACCCTCAGAGAAGGAGAAAATGTCGTGTCTTTCAGGCATGTCCTTTCCTAACAAAAATGACAGGAAACATAAAACATATTATTGCAGAACAAGTGTGTTATTTATGAAAGCAGTGTGTTTGTGTGTTTAGGGGCTCTAGATATAATTATTTTGTAATTGTAATGTTTTTTTTTTATTTCAACTGAGCTACAAAGACAATCAGATTATGAATGAACAGTATGAAGTTCATCAACATTGAAATATATGTTATTATCAAAATAATATTTAACTGTTATCAAAACGTAGTGCAACTGTAGAAGCTTGCTCTGTTGTCTCACTGAAAGAATAACTTTTACCACATTTTTACAGACAATATTGAGAGATAAATAGTAGCAGTTCTCACTATGTGTTAAATATCTTTGCCTTCAATACATTAAATTAGAAAGCTGACAAAATCATATTGCTTGTTAACATCTAAATGTAACTTTTTGCATGGAAAAACCCCTCAACTTAACTGATGTGTAGGTGATCGAGTATTTAGTATTGTTTAATGGAATGTATATCAGTGTATTCAAGTCAATACTTCATTCATTTAAAACCAATATCTTTCTTGATTCTTTGTACAGTATGAAAAAAGAGTCTTAGTACCTGTGCTGAAGTTCACTGCTGTGAGGAGTCCAGTTCTGTCTCTCACTCTCTGGTCCAGCCTGTCTGCATCACCTGGACACCTTAAACAAACAGATATTATGTAAAGTACCATGTGTACAAACAATATAACTGATTCTCTTCTGTTGAACATGTTGGATTGTGTATTGTCCAAGGAAGGAAACTTGAGAAACTTGAGTGCACAGGGTTTGTTTGTTTGTTTGTTTACTGCTTAAGGAATGGTAAGGTAATCATTAGGTAATGGGTAACTACTGTTTTTTGATGCATTACTTTACTTGAGGGGACACACAATGCTTAACGAATGGTAAGGCAATCATTAGTTAATGGGTAACTACTGTTTTAGTAACGGTAAGGTAATCATTAGTTAATGGGTAACTACTGTTTTAGTAACGGTAAGGTAATCATTAGGTAATGGGTAACTACTGTTTTTGATGCATTACTTTACTTGAGGGGACACACAATGCTTAACGAATGGTTAAGTAGGCATTAGGTAATGGGTACTGTACTGTTTTTCATGCATTACTTTACTTGAGGGGACACACAATGCTTAACGAACGGTAAGGTAAGCATTACTTAATGGGTAACTACTGTTTTAGTAACGGTAAGGTAATCATTAGGTAATGGGTAACTACTGTTTTTCATGCATTACTTTACTTGAGGGGACACACTGCTTAAGGAATGGTAAGGTAACCATTAACGAATGATTCATTAATACAGTATCCCCCAGTCTGTTTACCAGTAACTAACCATCAGTTCACTGAGGAACTACTCATTAACTAACCATTAACGAATGATTCGTTAATACAGTACCCCAGTCTGTTTACCAGTAACTAACCATCAGTTCCTCAATCGCAGTCACTGAGGAACTACTCATTAAGTAACCATTAACTATCTAGTATTTCCTCAGTAACTAAGCAGTAACTAAGCACATTTTGTGTACCTTATTGTAAAGTGTTACCGCTAAAGTTGTGCCTATCTTCAGGGAAAGTATTTCCTTCAACATATCACAAATCTGCTGGTAATGTGTCGGCTTTTAAATCTTAGTCACTGTTTACTATTTTATGTGTGCCCTGTTCAGGGGGACCTAGACATAACATCACATCTGTAACTCCCCACTCTTCCCACTGCTTAGAAAGGACAGCTACTCAGTATCAGATTTTGAAGGTTGTAGTTTATAGAATAAAATATAACATATTTCATTCGACTCAAACACACACCTTTAAATAGTAAAACCAGAGAAAATGATCATTTTGCAGCGGTCTCTTTATTCTATTAAAGCTGTATGTAAATGTTGACAGACATGTCTATTTGAATCTATTTTAATGACCATGTTCTGAACAGTAATGTTATTATTATTGACATTTTAAGTCATCTTTGACCTCATTAATTTCTACTGACTCGCAGGGGTCTGCAACCTTTTTGACCAAAAGTGCCATTTTGCTCCTTATTCCAAAAAACTTTTTTGTCTGGAGCCGCAAAACATATTTCATAGATTTTTATTGTTATATCAGACAAAAACTACAGTTTTTTTGCATTTATTAGGCTATTTATTACATGATATAAAACTGTTAACCTCTAATAAGAAACAAAGAACTCTTATAAGGAGAATTAAAAATAATACACAGGCCTACTTTAAAATAAATTAAACACAGCACTTGGGGAGTCCTCTGCACATTTGAAGGGAAAAAAAATATTATTAAAATGGGCCCACTTTGAAATAAATAAAATATATAGCTGTACCCTAAAAAGAGTTAAAGGTAGGGTAGGTAAGAATGGAGAAACCAGCTCGAGTGCGCTAGAATTTGAAAGTACACAACCGGAAAAAATATGCCTCTTCCTTCAGACTTTCTTACAGAGTCCCTCCTCCAACACAGTACACACGAACGCGCACATGACCAATGAGGGCACGAGATAAGTTTGTGCACAGATGGAAGGCTGACAGGCAGGTAGGCCATCCAGTTATTTTAGCCGGGCCGGCTCAGATGATTGGTCGTGCTTTTTACAGCGCTACGGCTTCCAGAGATTAATTTTTGTATGTATTTATTATCAAAGCATTTAATATTCATTGCTATCGGGACGTTAAGAGCATTCCATGGAATATAACAAAGTGTTTTCTGAAATAAATTACATACCCCATTGAATTATGACTGAAGATCGTCAGCTGTCTTCCTCTCCCTTGTTGTTCCTCGATACGTAAAGGCTGCACCACCGTTGACAACTTCTCTCTACATATCAAACATACCGGTAAACCAGCATCGTTTGCTGTGAAAGCAGATAACTCTGTCCACACAGAATTAAATCCTGTGTTCCTCCGGTACTTTTCTTTGATTTATCCATAGTTCGCTCATCGAGCCGGGGGTCAGGTTATTCACCTCCAAGAAAAGGCGCTCGCGCGGGACCCTAGCAGGATGTGACGCATATTTTAGTTGACCTAATTAAAACCGTTTTGTTTTTTATTTATGTGTCACAGTATCACCTCAAAATACAAGATACGAAACATTTTCAACCATGCAACAAAATATAAATAGTCCTACAAATACTTTTATTTTATTTCCTCCTTATTTTTGTCTAAGCTCAAGGGAGCCAGAGCAGAGGGCTGCGGGGTTGCCAACCCCTGGACTAAAGTGTTGTTTTACCCACAGCAGCGTGTAAAGTGTTGTTGTGTCATCCAGTCTCTCTCAGGAGCTCAAGCTGAGTGCTCTTTTTTCTTTTAAATTGATCAGAGGATAGACCTGACAAGTCAAGTGGCTCTGTCTGTCCGTCTCACTCACTTCGTCTAGTGAGAGAAAACTGAAGTTTGAGGTTTCAAAATGTTGCAGAGATATATGTTGTTTTCCTTGTCAGATAGAGCCATAACACAAGATCATTAAGAATGCAAATGCTAAATATAGACACAGATAGAATATTTTAATCATTTTACACGCAATTAGTTTTGTGTACATCTTAAAACAATGACACACTGTAAAAATATGTGTCTAGTACAGTTTGTTATTCCACCTCCACCTAATCTCCCTTTGTCTCTGTTACCATTCAGATACACCAACAGACAGATGGAGGGAGATGTGAGTTCTCTTCAGTCGCAGCCTGTTGCTTTTTTTAGTCCCTCTCTCCCTTTTGTTGACAGTTTGTTGGCTGCTCTGGTTGGATAGGGAGTCTGATTACTTTCCCACATTTTTTTTTTAATGTTTTCCAATGCAACCTGGTTGTGATGTGATGCGACTACATTGAATCCATCCTCTATTAATGGAGATCTCTGTGTATACTCATCGAAACAAAGTGTGAATCATTCTGGAAGTTCTTAGGTTCAGCAACCTTAAAGAGATGTATATTTCAGAAACATTCACAGAGAGTGTCTTTTATTGACTCAAAGATATATTTTTTTTTCCTCCACCAGTTAATTCCTGGCAATGTTAAGAAGGCAGTTTGTAAACCTTGACTTTTCAAACTAAATTCTGATATAACAGGTGGCTGACTAATGAAATATGAAACATCCAAATGATTAAATGAAAAATATAAAAAAGTGCCTCCTTAAGCTCAGGGACAAGACTACAAATAGATTGTGGTGGGTTGAGAAAACAATAAAAGAAAATAGATTAAATCATGACAGATAAACATGTTGGTAACTGCAGAGTAACTTCATTAGTTTAAAGTTTAAGTGTGATTGGTGAGGATTCCGAAAAGCACCAACATAAAAAGAATTGTGTGTGTGTGTGTGTGTGTGTGTGTGTGTGTGTGTGTGTGTGTGTGTGTGTGTGTGTACATGTGCGTGTGTGTCTGTATCAAGCCCCCTGGAACAGTGCTAAGCATTGGAAACTCGTTGCATTTTCAGATTTAAACCCATCAACCACTTCACAAGGCCCAAAAATAAAGACGCCTGACTAGTTAATGAAGTAATGGGTGTGGTCAGAGGTCATCATGAGATTCCTTCGGGAGTCATTTCCAGTCATCACCGAACAGTCACCGTGAATATGTGTAAAACTAAACAACAGACATTGATTAGGAGCAGCCTCACTACACTGTGTGTCTGAGTCTTGGTGAAGAATCGTTTTCACATATAATGATATCCGATACAAACGCTCTCCACCCTTCTCCTCGCCTCTTATGCTCTCCTCACGCTCTTCTCCTAACCTCGCTCCCATCCCTCATTCCTGGGTTGAAGTATGTGCACAACGAGCAGAATGAGTCTGTTTTAATTGACAGGTTCCTGTTGCACTGTGGCCTGGATGTGTGCAATGGGTAATGCATGGAGGATCTACCTGGTTTGATTTCCAATGAGGAATGACAATTTAAGGAGCTAATGGCGTTTGTGTGTGTGTGTGTGTGTGTGTGTGTGTGTGTGTGTGTGTGTGTGTGTGTGTGTTCGTTCGTGTTCACCTGTATGTGTTGTGTGCCGATCGGATGACATGTCAGAGTGTTTATTGACTCATTTGGTTTTGCGCTACAGCGAGCTTGAGTCATGAACAACATCACATACGGAAAACCCGTCACTTTGTTTCTGTCTCTAAATCATGATCACTGGAAAACAAAACGCAGATAGCAGATTAGCTCGTGTTGAAGTGAGGCATTTATCTGATGTCAAACAGCAACTGAATCGTAAGGTAATCATTAGACATTGATGCCCGTTTAAATAAGGGACTTAAAAAGATAAACACAATGACACTATTTAAAAGAGATGAGTGATATCAATTGGGATATCTGAGTGCCATTTCCCTTCATAGAACAGTAAGATAAAATTGTGTAAATGTAAAATGTAATCCTCAAAGTCCATCAACACATGATACTGGGTTTTGCCTTACAGTAAAGACTGAGCTAAAGCGGTGGATTTGCATAAACCAAAAGCATTAAAGATTCATGCGATTCAGACACGATGATAGGCAGGAAAGAATCAGAGTTGTAGAAGCAGCGTGTCTCATTTCATGGAACATGTTGTTTTCTTTAATGAATTTTGTATTTTTTTGCAGTTTTAGAGATTTGCGCTGTTGAAACAGGTGCTTCACCGCTGATTGCAAAAGCACGGTGGCATAGCAGAAGGGCCCCATTACAACAATAGGGACTATGTTTCTGACACATCATAAACAGCATATTGGTTTACATAAAATCAAGGCTTATTGGGCTGTTTTTTGGGCTGTGTGCTGGCTGTTGGAGCTGTTAGCATGCTGCTGACAGAGACATGAGATATGTGAAATTGCACAAGCAAGAGGCTGGAAGTGTACTGCTGGGAGAGAGGAGAGCTTTAAAGGACAACAATAGAGAGCTTGACTGTTGGGGGAATTTTATGATGCAAACTGAAAACTTTTTCACTTGGAATTATGTTTTTCAGAGGGGAAAACTATTTATTTTATTCGTCACTAAAGAAACATTCAAACACAAGTAGACAATAAAAGTGTGGGAAATGACTCGGGGGCTGTATGATCTGATCACATCATTTATAATTTATTAATTTTTATAGTGAATGACCCGTTTTGTTTTTGAGACGGCCTCTGTTATGTTCACTCACACACAGTCAGTTTAGATGTTATAGTCAAACAGAAGAGTAATTCTCCCTCACAATATATAACGGACATGTTTGCCTCAGCAAATCACACCTTTCTTTAGACCAAGTTGAGGCTATTCTAGTACATGTATTGCATGGCTGTCTCGACTACCTCTCTCGACTGTCAAAATGTTGCTCCCCATGTTTGTGTAAAACTGTCCAGTGTTGGTGGCGGTGAAACCCACAGTGACATAAATGTGAGATGTGCTGTGAAAGCTCAGCGTACAATTGGGCTGTAGCATTCATAGCATTTTGTGCCTCTATGCTGATTCTTGTTTTTGATGATTGCCATGTTATGAATTCTTATTCTATATCCTTCGGTTTTATTTAGAAGAATGAGACGCACACAGAGAAGTGTTTACCCATTGTTATGTAGGCTGGTGCATTATTGTGTTTTTAAGAAGAAGAAGAAGAAGAAGAAGAAGAAGAAGAAGGACCTTTATTAAACCCCTGACGGGGAAATTCAGTTTCCACTCTGTCGTACACACACACACACACACACGTTTTTTACAGGTCATACAGTACACACTTTTTAGAACATAAAAATACACACGCAGTTATATGCACACATGCACATGCAGTTGAGAGGTCAGAGCGGAGGCAGCCAGTCTAGCCGGCGCCAGTGAGCAGTTCGGGGTTAGGTGCTTTGCTCAAGGGCACTTCGGCAGTGGCCCAGGAGGTGAACTGGCCCCTCTCCAGTACCAGTCCACACTCTGTATTTTTTGGTCCGATCGGGGACTTGAACCGGCAACCCTTCGGTCCAAAGTCCAATCCCATACAGACTGAGCCACTCCCGCCACTCTTTAAGATGGTGGGGGAATTTTTGGTTGGATGTAAATGAGACTTCTTTCAGCCCTTGTGTTTCAAGTTAGTTAATATAATATAATAGATCCAGATAGTGTTTTCGATTCATCGGAAGGATAATGTCAATGTTTTGTTTGAAATGTATTGATATATCTAAATAAATGCAGGCAATAACACAAACCTCTTTATCACTGCTTTACTCATAAGCATTTAAAGATGCTAAATCCCGTAGTTCCCTAAACAAAAAAATAGACAAACTGACAAAAAACCTGTTCACATATTTATGTGATTATCCAATTATGTGTTTTTCAAAAAGTAACTCAGTCTGTGTACCATTTTTTTTACCGAATCTATTCGGTGCAAGCTCTGACATCAGCTCACCCTGAATACATTTGCTGTATACCCTCATCAGCAGCCACTGGAGTTCTGTAAATATAAGATTTCCGGCTGGCGTTGGGTTCAGTTGGGTTACTCTTTATAGTGCGGTTCACTGGGAGGCACAACATTAAAAACCAATATGAGTCACTGTGGGGTTGCAGCCAGCTTCCGTCTAGTTTCGTTCAAATCAGCGAGGGGTCAAACTTACATCTTCCGCAGCTAAATCCATTTTTAAAGATGAATAAGTCACCAAGGCAATCTGGCTTTCTTGCCATGGCTTCTTCTGCGCATAGAAGTTGTTGAAGAAAATGGGAAACTGATGAAACCCCTGAAACAAGATGGGTTGATACAAAATCATTTATTTCATATTACAGATAACAACACATGTTTTGTTTACTTTCTTACAGTACTTTAAGAAATACAAAAGCGTTCAAGACAAGAAAAACTATTTTCATCACATACTAACATCTGACTGACAAATAAATGTGTTCTCGTCAGCCAGTAAGGGTTGATGAGTTCACTTTGATAGTATGCGACTCATGTGTTCCTGTTATAAGAATTAACACGGAGACGAGTATGTTTACTGTACGGCAAGGTGTTTATCCCCAGAAACACATCCATATTCACAGCGACTAACACCGTCCACCTTATAGTTTTACACTGTTACATTTATGTATTATGCAGAGCTGCAGGATTTACTCAACCTTCATGGAATACCAGTTGCATAAGAAATTAAGCTTGTAAGTTAAATTGACATCGGAAATTAAAACACCAGCTTTGTGCTGCCAACTGAGAACATGTAATTATTCTCCTTTCTGTCATTGTCAGTGTCATATGGGACTTAAATAAATGATATTCCATTAGGGAAGAAAAACAGCAGAGGCTTATTAACACCTAACTCCCAATATGTGACTGGAAATGACAGGTACACACACCTTTCCTCCTCCCTTCTCCTCTGACATCCAGCTCCACCAGGAGCAGCCGTCAGCAGCATCTCAGCTCCTCTGCCTCTGCAGGACATGCCCTGTGATCCTTTGTGCTTCATGGGACGGACAAAGCTCTTTGGAGCCAGGCTACTCCCTGAAGATTATAAAGACGTGGCCATATTTCAGCCTCCTCTCCTTAAGATACACAAAGAGCATTTCAAAGCAGAAGACACTTGCTTCAGTGAAAGATATAATAAATTAATAGAAGTTGTATCTTTTTTCAGCTAACGTGATAACTACTGGAGGATGTTAATTTCTTATAATGAGCTGTTGAAATGTAATTGCTTTTTGCGCAGTTCTAAAGAAAAAGTTCCAAAAACTAATCCTAACTAACAAGTATGAAATCCTCAACAGTGGAGGAGGTATATATCTCTATACTTTAGAAGGTACTACTTAGTTTATCCAGTAAGGCTTACATTAAATTCATATTGTTAACGTGGCTCAGTGGTTTGAACTACTTCACTGCTTCAACTTCCTTGAAATACTAGCATTGCCTTTGACACTCTCCTTCTAACCAGTATTTTCATACTAAAAGCCTTCTCTACATGCCCAAAACCAAACAACCAATACAAACATGAGCGCATTCGCTGGCACATTTAGAAGCTACAGATACACACATATATATTTAAATCAGTGTTGGTGGAACTGAGTTTTCACAACTCCAAATTAAAACGAATGTGGCTCTGTTTCTGCTGGATGCATACTAAGTGATGTGCAGGTGTTCTTTAGGACACCATGACTGTTGGGTGTGGTAACAAGTGAAGCAGAATACACTATTGTTAAACACAAATTGATTTTGACACTCGTCAAGAGTAAAACAAGACTGTTATTGTGTTGATTGTTATTGTGTTGAGATGTTCCCAAAACAAAATGTATCCTGCTGCCCTGCCTTGGGGCAGTTGTCTTCTTTTCAACACACACAGAAACCATTTTTTCCCTGTTGGTGATCCATCTTTCCTCGTACTTCCAAGGAAACACAAAGAAGCTTTGAGTCATTTATTTTTTCTACGACTACTATACACATTAAACATGTATTCGCTCTGAACTTTGTGACTTACACACACCAGACACTGGATGATGGCCCTGAGGCTGCTGCAGCACGAGCATGTCCGTATGGGATTGCTGTCAGGATGAGGCGGGGGCCTGCGACCCCTCTGCTCCACCAGCTGCGTTGTGTCTCTCCTCACTTCCTCTTCTTACACCAACAAGCAGAGTGAGAGTTCATGCTCACATCTCACAGTGACATGTATTTGTTAATGCACAGTATCTCACATGGTTGATTGTATCTGTGTATGTTGCTCTGCACTCATTACTTTATAAAAACGATGTGTATCTGTCTGCATTAGTTGGTTTTATATATTCACTAAAGCTTCAACCTTCGGTAACAGTGTCGTCTATGCATCTTGCCTGGTTTATGTTTCAAAGCTGTACATTTTGCTGATGAAAAGCCAAAAGATCGTTATCCTCGGAAGAAGCCTTTTTTCTCCAATGATGTGTTTAAATCAAAAGGCCAAAAACATATTTTTGTCCATTCAGTTTTGAAGACATGTTACAAGACATGTTACAAGACATGTTACAAGACATGTTACAAGACATGTCAATACAACAAAGATAATACTAGAGCAGTTACGCGTATGAGAAAGGACCTCAGACGTTACAAAAGTAATACAAAATACAACTTGTAGTGAAGTTTGAATCAGGTTCCAGGTGCAGGCTTAGTTGGAGAGCTGAGAGAGAAAACAGGAAGCCCGGCCAACATCACCATTTACCAAGTGCCAAAAGGCTTGAAAACTGTGACACTTGTATCATACACTCACATATATAGCGTCAGAGAGGATACTTGATATACAGGAACATCTGCGGAGGCTTTAGATCTGATGAGGATTCCTGTTTGAGGGCCAGTAAAGCACCCATCAATGAGCACAGGAGAGGCCGAAGGCGAGACTTCCCATATTCAGAGAGCTGAGAGCAACATGTCGTATTATGTTTCTTTCACTTTAACACTCCTGTGAAATGTGACATGACTGCACACAGTCTAATTAACCAGGAAAGCATATGTGGTGTCTAATAGATTCAAAGGGAATGTGCTGCAGATGTTCAACTGTTGTTGAACATTGGAGCTGGATTCATGCAAATGCCACTAAAAGCCTTCTGCTGCCTGGACGCAGATGTCTTAGCACAGTGATGCAGTGTGTTTGTGTCTGTAACAGGACACGCGCCCTCTCCATCACAAATTCATAAATTCCCATTTGCCCTGTAGTCTTAAAGTTTGAGCAGCTTTGAATCTTAATGTGGGAGCTGAGTGTTTTAATTTTGCAAAACAGAATTCATGGTTTCCTTCCAACTAAATGCTGCAGCAGCTAATTATAGGCTCCATCCGCTAACTGGTTATTATTGTGATTGTCAGTGGAATCGGGTGCTTTGGAATTGGTTTGGAATGAAGACTGTAAGGGAAACTTCTGCAGCAATGGAGAGTCAGGACTCAGAGAGATACGAGGAGAGCAGGAGCTTTGATGTCAAACACTGGTGGTTTATTTGGAGTTTCGGCCGGAGAGTTGACAAGACAGGTGGTGTGTCACGAGTTGACACAGCGGTTGCCAAACCAATTCTGAAGATCTCTTCTGCAGCTCGAGGTTTTAACTAGTTCGGAGTGTAATAATCAACATTCTTCATCAGCGAGACTAAACATTATGGACCCTGAATCTGAACTAGAGCTCTCGTCCATAGGAAAGAATGTGCGCCAGGGAACCTTCGTCCCTGAACAGTAAACTACCTCATGGCGGCTTGTGCTCGGTCATAGACTAGCAACAACAATGCGCCCAGGCTGCCCCTCCTTAAGAGAGATAGCAGCAATACCCAAGGCCGGCGTAGACCTATGCCGTGGGAAAAGAGACAGTGAGAGGAGAAAATGATGAACTGTGTCGAAGGTCGAATACCTAAGCAAATTATTTCCCTAACAAAGACTACCTTGACATTTAAAAGAGATTATACGTTTCCTATTACACTTACATTATTCATTTGACTTCCTTTGGTTTCCCCAAAAGTTTGTTTATTTCTTATAGACAAGAGAGAGACATTTTATGGTGTGCTATGTCTGTCTCTCTATATTAGCGAAGACTGAGTGAAGACCTGTCCTTCACTGCAAACATCGCTGCTACAACCCGTTGCGGCAGATACACGCTTTACAACATCAGGAGGACGCGTCCCCAGCTGACCCAGAAAGCGACGCAGGTTCTGGTCCAGGCTCTCGTCATCTCACGCCTAGACTACTGCAACTCCCTCCTGGCTGGTCTACCTGCATGTGCCATCCGTCCTCTGCAGCTCATCCAGAATGCAGCGGCTCGCCTGGTCTTCAACCTTCCTAAATGTTCCCACACCACGCCGCTCCTCCACTCCCTCCACTGGCTTCCGGTAACTGCTAGAATTCACTTCAAGACACTGGTACTTGCGTACCATGCTGCGAATGGATCTGGCCCTTCCTACATCCAGGACATGGTTAAACTGTACACCCCAGCACGTGCACTCCGCTCTGCATCAGCCAAATGACTCGCTGCACCATCGCTGCGGGGGGGACCCAAGTTCCCATCAGCAAAAACACGTGGGTTTGCTATCCTGGCTCCAAAATGGTGGAATGAGCTCCCCATTGACATCAGGACGGCAGAAAGCTTACACACCTTCCGGCGCAGACTGAAAACTCATCTCTTTCGACTCCACCTCGAGCGATAGAATTACTAACAAAGAACTGCTAACAGAGCACTTATATACTAATAAAGGACTGGCTTATCTAAAGCCAGTTGAGTAGCACTTGAAATGTTTGGCTCTATGAAACCTGATGTACTTTATGATTCTGTTTTCTTCTAGGTTGTGTCTTCCTGGTCGAATGTACTTATTGTAAGTCGCTTTGGATAAAAGCGTCAGCTAAATGCAATATAATGTAAATGTAATGTAACCAATGTGTTGCAAACTGAAATATCTTAACAACTTTTGAATTGACTGCCATATAATTCTATACAGATGTTCATGGTCTCCAGAGGATAACGCCTATTGACTTTGGTGACCCTACATTTTCCTCCAGTGCCACTGTAGTGGGTAATGCTCCCAAAGAGAGTGCAGTGCTCTTGAATGCAGCTCAAAGCCTGACTCCTCCCCAAACCACTCCCCTAATTAGTGCTGCTTAGAAAAAGCACCTGCTAGCCTTTGGTCTCCCCTTTGGCCCTGTCTGTCATGGTCAGTGGTTCAGGTAGGCAGTCTATTTGTAATACATTGATGAATTGGTCTCCTCAGTCTGATATGCTATGCTATGCTTACTGCTTTCTTACAGTTAGTCCTGCACACCACTAGTTTGTCAAAACCTCATGCATGTGGTGAGTAGGGTCAGAACATTTCACTTGTTTGTATGCCACATGGCGAGTCATATTTAACCCCAATTTGACCTTTTTGTAGGATCACCTGCTGCCGTTTTTGCCTATAACTTTTGTTTATAATCTCCTCATCTGTGTTTAGCTTTTAGTTTATGCTCTGCGGTTTTGCTTGGTTCAGTTTTCGCGTATACCTTTTTTGTTTTGCTATTTATTTTGTAAATGTTTACATGGTTATTTAAACCAACTTGGTTGTTTAACTTTTTTTTGTTGACTCCTTTGACTTGAGTGGAGCTGAGAGTCAGTCAGGCTAGTCACCATCGATGTTCACTGTGGTGAAGAGCACTGTGGCGCATGAGTGAACTGTTTGCTGTGACTGCACGTGGTGAGCAAATGGTAGCTCCCTAGTTTCACTTAAAGTAGCCTGCCACCCAATGTACCACCTTTTTAAAATTGTATTTTAAAGACAGATTTTTAAAATTGGATAATTTTGACATTGTTTTTGCTTGTCGTTTAACTAACTTACAATTTTATCTTGATGCAATACTTTTCTAAGTTTCCTAATTTCTGATTAAATGTGACTCTGTCCCTCAGTAAACAAACCTGTGTCTTGATTAATTGTTAATTGAAGGTTACATTAAGGGTTTTGGAAAAAAGGTAAAGCCTTGCTGTTTGCTGGGGTGAAAGCCCCGACGTGGCGTCGTCAGTCCTCTAGCATCTAATATACTGTAAATACTATTCAAACACGACACACACAACATTAAGCCTTTTGTCTTTTTGCTAAAATATGTTTTGCAAACTACTAGATAGACGACATAAACAAAAGGAATGTTAAAGCTTGGAGGACAAAGTTTAAGAAGAGAAAGGAGAATAAGGAATCAGATTCAGCTTCCTTTACTAATTAAGATCGCTCAGACTAATGAGAGCTCATCAACTAAAGGTCACATTTTATACATGACACCCTTAACTCCACTTGTGAGACTTTTATAAAACAGGAGGCTATGACGTGCATTGGCTCTGTAGGCCTCCTCCTGAGCCTCTTTGAAGTCTGACAATTCATGGTTGGATGTTTTATAACAAAAACATAATGAATGCCAACAACTGGGACACTTACACTTTCAAAGACTTTGTTGAGATGGAATCATTCTGAAACTTCCGGTTTATATTTGCCATTCTTTATTCTCTGTGTATAGAGGGGGCTACAACTGCATTTCAGTATTCAAGTTTGTATAATGACATCAAAGCTGAACCAGAATCTCAAACCTTAATTATTCCATAATGACCTTACCTGGAAATCAATAAGTGGCCTTTTGAGGCTACAGCAATGCTGTACAAATGCACAGTAGTGTTTTGAGCTCAATTCTAACTTGTATATGTCCATACTGTGATCAGCCCTTTCCATATTCCCTTATGTGTATGCCTGTGTTATATAGCTTCGCTCAAATTATATGGCTTTGACCTGAGGCTATGTTTACAGGTAGTTTTGTCTTAACTGAGAAGTTACGTTTCCCTGGGAGGCAACTTCAACGCCAAAGTTAGATCCCTAAGCTTCATAAAAAAAAGAATGAACTCTCAAAAAACAGAAGCAAGTACATTTTCACACACAGTTCATTACTCCTACATCTGTGAGTCATGTGACTATGCTATAAGTGTATCTAACTTTTACACAAAGGAACATATGTGGCACACTCCCAGTCCCTGAATATAACAAAGGGGGACTAACACTTGCACCAATCAAAGACACAGGGAGTTGACATGACTTACTAATGTAGTGCTATACAAGCACATGTGACACATGAACTCACAACATGATAACCACATGTTCAGGGACACACATGTTGAAAGAAGAGCACAAGTTTCCCCGTTTAGTTTATTAATATAGTCATTATTGTTGAGTGTGCGGCTGTGTGTGTGTAATGCATGGGTGGTTAATATACTCCCACTCACTCAATCTTTCGCACCCCATGAGCTTAATTGGCCCACGGGTTGTTCATAACCTGTGCCTTCTGATGCTTATTAGCAATTTAACAGTATATCAAATAAATGTATCTCAAATAGCACTCCTCTGCTTATTACCAACTCAATCTTCAGCCGCTCACCTTTTTGTCGGGTGCTGGACGTCCTTCACTACACATTCAGTTTTGTTCTAATATCAGATCGACACTATGACATAGCATTTGAAATGTTCTGTGTTGACTGTTTTACGGCCACCTGGCATAACCGTTTTTAATATCATATCAGATAAAACATTGTGAAATTGAATGAAATGAAAACCAAATGTTTAAACAAAAAACACCACTCCACGCAGAACATTGAACTTGTTACAGGTTAGGATTGGAACCAAACGCAGGCCCGTCAGACATGACAAGGTTTGTTAAAATGGCACTTAATTCAAAGGTTAGGCTTACAGTCTGTGACGTGTCTGCAGGCCAACAGAAGCATGAACGGGCAGAAACAACTATCACACTTTTATTTGGCACATGCAAACATATATGATTCAAGTGAAATGTTATCCTGTAAAATATAACAATTTATGCATTCAAAACTGAGTGGCGTTCTTAGACATATCCTAATGGCTTAAGTGGGAAATCTCCTTCTGAACCTCCTGAGTTGCATTGTGTACCCTGTACCTTTTTCTCAACGTGAAGAAAAGGCTCGTACCAGGGTTGTTTGTATCAACGATGATTCTCATTATTGTTCCTCTTTCAGGTAATGCTGACAACTAAGTAAATACGTGTGTACATTTGTTTTTCATTTATCTTCACTGCTTTTATAATTGTATCAGTTCTAACTATCAATAGACCAGATATCAATGTACCATTCTGTATCTGACAACACTTGCACTGCTTTAAAAAAAACGTTGCTTTAACTGACAGGTGAGTGAAATGCAGGCCTTTCTCCCAACACACATTGTCACTTGTCATAGTAGGAAATGCACAGCTGTTTTCATATATTTATTATAAACACTGTTGTTTTTCCTACTTTCCTGAGTCAAAATACCTTCTGTGGTAAAAGCCCTATCTCCCACTGTCATGGTTTACTGGGACATCAGAATAGAACAGAGCCATCGCTAAACTAATTGGTTTCACCTGTCAGACCCCAAAGAACAACAGACCATCACATGCTTGAAAAGGCTGACGAGCTAATGAGGCTCAGCTGTGCAGACAGGTGATCACCAGGAGCGGGAAAACTTGATGAGGACATCTAGTGGACAGGTGAAGCATGACCATCAACTGACAGTGCGTAGAAAGAAAACACCTGTCTGGTAGAAGAAATATTAAGATACGTAATTTATGTAAAAGTACCAATACTGCAATATTAAAATACAACTAGAAGTAAGGTGTGGAAATCATCACTTATATCCTGTGTCTCAATGGGCCTGGACCCTTTTCATTCCTTGAGGCAACACTCACTCAAGGTCTGTGCCATTTTAAAATGAGAGCTTTCTTTTTTACTTCATTTGGAGGACATGCAGTGGTCAGTATCTTATATCCTAGTGTGTCAACAAATGCAGTTTTTTCCCCCCAAAATATATTTGCGAATATGGACAGCAGAACTATTTTTAGAAGAATGTAACCTTCAAATGTAATTTACGAAAAAACCACTCGATAAAAGCAGCATTATTCACGGATAACGTTGAATAATTTGTTTGAAAAATAAAAGTCAAGCCAAGCACAACTTTATAACACCAAGCCGATCAAATGAAAACGGTTGAGGTGTGAAAATTGTACTTGAGGGCAGTACTTACTATATGATGTGGCCCAATTTGGTGCTGGACCCTCTCAATTTCCAATTTTAGACCAGCAATACCCCTATAAGGCCTTTCCATTTAAAAAAAAAAATCAAATAAAAGTGGTTAATATATTTTTATTATTTTGAACGTACTACCCCCAACATATATTATAAATTATAAAGATGAGAGGCTAACAATGCTATGCTTTTCATTTTCTTTCATGTGACAACCAGCAGTTACATTTGTATTGTGGTAGTGTACAATTATGAGCATTTCACTTGCCTTTACACCAGCTCTTTTTTATACATCTTGAAATGTGGATGCTTAAATTATACCATAATTACTCTTCTTATAATTATGGTTGTGACAGAATGGACATGGCTGATGAATGGGTTGAGGTATTGAAGTATTGAAAGCAAAACGGTTTTTTTTTAGCATTTAACCTTCAAATGGCATTATTCAAAGGTGATGTGGATGAATTAATTTTGATTGAAAAATAAAGCCAAGCAGAACGTTATCATAATACCAAGCTCATCATATAAAAACAGGCGAGGTGTGACTTGGTGAGATGGGTTGGTTTTCTTGAATTTTTCCTTTTGTATTCACGCAGCAATAAATAAATGGTATAAAGTACCAAGCCAAATAGTTTATTTCTCCACCAGTTTCCTGCATTTCTTTTGAATCGTGAAGTCTGATGCGCTGTCAGACCAACCTCCAAAGGTGATAACCACAAAACTACTTAGTCACCCAGTCTTTCTCAAGCAACCCCTAAAGCAGTGATCAACTGGCGGCCCGCGGGCCACATCCGGCCTGCCAGACATTCTGATTCGGCCCACATGGATGTCCTGACTGTGGCGTTGGCGGAGTGGTTAGTGCGTTCGCCCCCCACTCATGTCACTTCGAGACACACGGGTTTGAGCCCCACGCTCGGCTAAAAACGTTATGTCCTTTTGCAACAGCTTCCGTTTCATTGCAGATAAGGCAAACAGGTGTAGCCTTATTGAACGATGGCATGATGAATGCGTATTTATCATAGGTATTTATCCGTCCATTCCTCATTAAAACTGCGGCTTTCCACGTCAACTTTACGCTTGAGGCTCTTTGACAGTGACAGTTTTGCGTGCCTGGCAAACAATTTTCTTAAATCCTGCAACCGTTTCCCACCAATCAGGACACGGTATTAATAAAAAAGTTGATTCCTTTCCCTGCCAATCAGGACTGCTTTCAGTTGTATTACCCCGGATACAGGCTTATAAAAAAAATGATTATTTTTTCAATAAAGTGAACATATTAATTTATTATGATTTATAAATGTATATATAAAAATCACTGGCCCCCAAAAGTGTCTCTTGGATTAATTGTGGCCCTTGGACAAATGTAGTTGGTGACCTCTGCCCTAAAGAAACCTTCTCTAAATACCACCTTTTATTTCCTTAAGTCAAATATGTATCTGCTGTTGATCTTGAAGTTCCCCATGAACCTTAAATACCTATAAATAAAATCAACTAAATGTTTACCTCTTGAATTGAAGCAGTTATTTCAGCTGAATTCCAGCACGTTCTGGTCCTCTCTCAAATAAATATGTAGTCTGGGTCAGTTTACATTTCTTTTACATCCAATATTTTGATATTTTGATTGAATTTCTTTTTTGATGAACGTTAGACTCAACGAGTGCTCACACTTGAAACATTGATATATTATGTGAAATATTTTCCTTAATCAAGCGGTGAAGCTTGATGGGATACTATAACAGGATCAAATGAAGTACAACGTGCAGAAAATTATTAACTGTCCACACAAAAAATGTCATCCTTTAAAAAGGATAGCTGAACAAATGGATGAGCGAAGAGGGTGGAGGTGAAGAAAGGGGTCAAAGGTTATGAAAATAAATATTCCCAATGTTTTGAAAAGTTTGGATTATTCCTTCTGCACAACATCAGTACATTTCCTTTGGGTGTCATCAGCTAATGTTTCACTACTCCTGTCATTTCCCCCTGGCTTTCCTTTGATGCCGCAGAGGGATTGTAATCTCCATTACATAATGAGGGGCCACAATCTCGCACAGCTGTTCTCTCTTCAGCAATCACTTTCAATCTGCCTCCTCCTTTGATTTATAACTTCCTGTTGTCCTTGGGGTTGCTACATTTCACTATACTTTCTGTGTAGCAACAATTTGAAACTCCAGCTCATTTGGGACTTGGGAGCACTGACCGCAAGGCCTGGCTTTAGGGTCTAAAATAGTTTGGAGTCAGGGGGTGAGATAAAACGGTTGTTGGGATGGAAAACTAAATGACTTTTCTTGCTGAGCTTGTCTGGTTGTGGGCAGGTTTGAGGCCTGTGAGAACCGACCATTTTAGGATGATGTTTGTGCGCGTGACCCGAAGTGGGTCCCCTCCCTCAGGGGCCAAATGTCCCATTAGCTGTCGTGGATGGTGGGTGGGGGCAACACTCGAGTCATTGTTCCACAATCTTGCATTTGGATTAGCGCAGTTAAAATAGCAAATAACCTGCGTATCAGACAAGGCTGTCTACACATGATGATAAATAAGAGTATGAAGCTGATACATAATAGCCAAATCTCCGCTGGGTGATTGTGTTGTGGAGTGAGCGTCAGTCCTCATTAGGCTGCATTCATCTCAGGGTTACTGAGGCTGAACCCCCCTCAACCCTTCCCACATCTTCCTCCACTTCCTGTCCCAACAGATGGTCCTCCCACATCCTCTAGAAATGTATCATTTCAGTCTATTTCAAATGTATAGAGAATTTGTGCTAAATATAAAAAAATTCTTTACAGTCAATCTGCACAATCATCATTTCAATTAGCAAAGGAGCTTCAATCCAAAAACAGGAAGCCCGTGACTACAGAAGCACAAAAGTGCCGCGGGAATAATAAAAACATTTATAACTGAATTTTATTGATTCCCAAAAAGCGAACTACTTTGTTTTACGCTTTAACTAGTGATTATGTGTTCCTTTGTGTATCCTCTTAATAATTATCCTGAAAGAGTGGTAACTTGTAATATATTCATTTATTGGCTTCTTCGGGGAGTCACAGCTGTAAACGCATAACTCACATAGTATACATTTGTTGTTTGGAAAGTTGTTCCAATTACCATCTATTTGGAATTCACCTGGGGATTATTGATCTATGTTTTGGTCTCCACCGACTCCTGAGGGAAGTATTTGGTTAGCAGCTAAATGCTCCACTCTGTTCACCAGCTGGTCACTGACTAAGTGTCCATGTTTGTTGCTTAGCACACGGTGGGTTTATTTGAGCTTTTTAGCAGGAAAGAGTTCAAAATGTATCCCACCAACCAAAAAAATCTAAAATGCTAACTTACTAGCCTACTCTTGGGGACATGAGTAAAAGCATGCTATCTTCTTTTTACTGTAGCTTTGGAAATCACATGTTATCTTAAGATTTCATCCGTGCCAAGCTCATTGCAACAGAGCCGGAACATGTACACACTTTTTGGAAAGGATTTATACATTTGACAAGAGAAAACCCTTGCAGCGAACGTTTTGCTCTTGTCAAGGCTCAGTTGCTCCATTTTACAATCTGAAGCCCTTTACTTGTTGCAGTTGTGCATTTTAAACAAACATACTAAGCTTTAGTTAGTCCAGTGTTACTGGAGATGGTGTTAGTTTATATAATTCATTCCTGGTTCAACATTTAATAAAGAAAGACTTTTTTTTATATGCGCAGGAGAGTTGATGAGTCAAGTTTGCAGTGTTGTAAAACAATAAGTCAACTTTCTGCATCAAGTGCTGGTTGAAAGCGTTGTTACTTATAATAACCAGCTCATTGCAGATGCTATTCACTGTACATTATTGGCCTGAATACAATATGTATGACAAGAACAATTAAGTCAGCATAATTACAACACCTCCTGCTGTGAAGTGCCCGTGTCCCACCAATGGGTGCACTCAGCTGCTTGGAGGCCCAAGGCAAAGATAAGCTCTTGAAAAGCACCCACCCTTCCAACTCATTGAAACTGGGTCAGAGCAGAGTATGCATTGATGGGCTGCTGTTGTGAAGAACACTCGAGCTAGAAAAGTACACACACTGATTGGATCATGATGGAATTACTTATTATGTTGATTCAGCATTTACATTCCTGCCTTTTCTCCCTTGGCTCCTTACATTAGTTAAAGTGCACCTACAGTATCATGCTATTTTTAGGCAATAGCATAGGTCTCATATATATATATATATATATATATATATATATACAAATATATAAAAAATATATCTATGAAGTGTTTTGCTCAAAATACCAAACAGATCACCCATTCTAGCCATGCCTCATATCCCTCTATTTCACTTCCTGTTTCAAAAGTGCTGATTTTTGTGTATAAAGCTTTCTCTCTTGCCGGTTATACCACAAGGTGAGTTCCTTTTTATTTCCTGCTTATTCACACACATGCTCTCCAGTACAGGTTAGCTCTGAGTGTTAGCGATGCTAATGTAAACACTAGGGGTGTAACGGTACACGTACCCGTACCGAAATTATTCGGTACGGGCCCTTCGGTTCGGTACACATGTGTACCGAAGTGTACCGAACGAATATAACGTAAAAAATTGAGAACCTGAACAACTTCTTGGAAGTAATCTCAGGTGCTGCGTCGCAGCATTCAGAGTAATTTCCTCACATTGGGCTCATCGCGTCATAGAGCGAGCAAGTCATTTCATTGGATGAGAGGGCATGCTA
Organism: Pseudochaenichthys georgianus; assembly: GCF_902827115.2. Lineage (NCBI taxonomy): Eukaryota > Metazoa > Chordata > Actinopteri > Perciformes > Channichthyidae > Pseudochaenichthys > Pseudochaenichthys georgianus. Next base: position 22,930,559 of record NC_047512.1, read on the forward strand.
TGAGAGCTGGTCAGAGGGATGCGTTCATTTTTAGTCAGTAATTAATTTGAGGAACTGTCGAAAATTAATGGCGAACGCAGATAAAGTTGAGCTCGAAAATCCTCCAGCATCATTGAAGTCTCCCGTTTGGGAACATTTTGGTTTCGCAGTTACGTACAAGGATGACGGACAAAGACAGGTGGACCGGACCAAAGCTGTTTGTCGGCATTGTTCAACTAACATTGGTTAAGCGGCTGGCAATATATCAAACTTGCACACTCATTTGAAAAGGCATCACCCGAACGTGAATATAACCGGTACCAAAGGAAAAAAGACAGAAGTGCAAACCCAACTCCCACTAGCATTTAGCCTCCACCACTCGCAAAAACTTCAGACCGAGCCAAAGCTCTTACAAACGCCAAATATCCTTATGTTGCCATGTTAGCAAAGCGCTACCTGGCTGTATCTGCTACCTCTGTCCCTAGCGAGAGGGTTTTCTCCGCAACAGGAGACATTGCTAGTGCCAGCTGATCTGCCCTTTCGGCAAGCAATGTGGACAAGTTCATCTTTCTTTAAAAAAACATGAAATGACAAGCAAGTCCTAATGTCAAACTGGCTGCTCAGGTACTAGTACAGTACAGTTCAGATACAGATAATTTCAGTTCATCGAAATGCTGCACCTTAATGTTCATTTGATTATATTTTGTATTTATTTGAGTGAATATTCACAGTTTAATAATAATTAAAAACCCAAAACTAATAGTTTATGTTTTGTGAGTACTAGTACAGTAAAGTTCAAATACAGATTATTTCAGTTCATCGAAATGCTGCACCTTAATGTTTATTTTATTATATTTTGTATTTATTTGAGTGAATACATTATTCACAGTTTAATAATAATACAAAATAATATATATATATGTTTTGTTTTGTGCAAAAAAATTCTGCTGTACCGAAAACGTACCGAACCGAACCGTGACCAAAAAACCGAGGTACGTACCGAACCGAAATGTTTGTGAACCGTTACACCCCTAGTAAACACCGACCATATTACGTCCACAACAGTCGGGCATTGTTTGTTTGATAGGGCCGTGGGTCCACATTTCCGATATTACGTCATATCGGACGCAAATCTGTATCAGCTCCGTTGTACCCCCGTTTTTAGAGATTTGGGTACGGAGGAAAAGAGAGGATTTTTATTTTTCTGACGCTGCGTGAGTTCCCTGACACACCGGGGACACATATTTATGTATAAAAGACATCAAAAAGTGCATTTAGCATGATAGGTCCCCTTTAAATGGTTCCTACAGAGGTGATTGTAAATATATGATTTCATATTTTAACATGGCCCTGTTGGATACTGGATTCAAATGTTTTTTTACTTACTTAGAGGAAGCAATTAATCCATTTTTAAATCAGTGTTTCTTTATCAAAATTTGAATTTGTAGTAGCCTTGTAATAAATGTGATAATGTACATCAAGTGGGTCATCAATGTGAAATGAACCTATTTGGTAGATGTAAGATCCCTTCCCTGTCCGTGCTCATTTGGAATTAATGACCCATTCGCTTTACATTTTGCCTTACATATTGTATTTTTAGTTCCCCTTTTGTGCAGTTGTGACCTACCTTCACCTTATAGTAAGCCCAGTCCATTTACTGTTTTTAGTTATTGGATGTTGTGTAGTATCACAGGTCAAAGGTGAGCCTTTAATGGTGTTACTTCTATGCCACAAAGTGGATAAATGGACAAATATGTCAGAGCAGGAGATGTATGTCTGTGATGATGTCAGGAATAGATAACAATAGGGGAAGAGAGATGCATTATGGTCCAGCAGGGCATCATCCCATTAACCTGCCTCTGTAGAGAAACAGGGGAAGCACTGGAGCGTACCAAGAGCAGTCCCTTCAACCAGAGATTGTGAGAGGAATACAGTACGCAATTATTCACTAGAAAATTAATCACAAAGGTTTACTTTGGATTTAAATATTGCCTGCAAATGCCTGCTAGAAATGAAAGGAGTTTTATTATCACACAAACTGCTGAGAAAGCACATTGACTTTATGGAATAGAGTGTGTGGGGATGGATACAATATATTCACTGATTTTTAAAGACAGACAACAGCAATACTATGATCGGGAAAAACAGAAGCCTTAATGTCTACAATACACATGTTTTTATGAATGGCACCATCTGTTTTCTGTCGTCCTTTCATCACACTCAATTCTGTATGTAGTGGAAACATTGTGAACATGTTGAAGCTGCGAAGACTTGAATATAAAGTAGAATGAGATTGGATGGAAATATTTTGTACACTTTTTTTTTTTTAAATAAATATACAATGCTCATTCAAGAATGAACAAATTGTGATGAACAAATTGTGATAAACAAATAGACACAGCCACATCTCCCTTTGAAAAACTACACTTTCCTGAATATTTGTGTGCCTAATGCAGGAATTCAAGCAAAACAACATGAGGAGGAAGGTCTATGGATTAGGTGTCCATGGTTACACATGGTTTACAGGTTTTCCAACGCACCACAAATAATCAACTACTACACAAAGTTGTTTCTTCAGTTTCAGTTTGTTTGAACGATGTTGAGCCAATAAGCCTTTTAATAAAAATAGTTGTAACCAAACCAAGAGATTTCAGTTCGGTCAGCTTGTTTATCTACTTCAAAATACAAAGGCTGTCAAAGTTATTTGTCTTAATTTCGAGGATGTGTGCATGCAGAAATACAAACGCACAGCTCTCTAATTTCCTTTGACACCTCAAGTGTGATTGTGTTTAACGGGGCTGTATGTATTTCTTAGAACGACCTGGAGGGAGTGAGCTCAATCCCACCAGCTGATTTACACTAATGACAAACTGGCTCTTCTTCTCAAGATACGCAGCTTCCTGGAATTGACGCCACTTTTGGCCTTGCTCGCCTTCAACCCTTATCTTGTTAGAGACGATTGACAAAAGCAATTACCTGCATATGCAGCATTGTGCCTGACAAACAAGGTAACGTAGCAGAGGACAACAGCTCTCGGCATCCTTCAGCATCTCTCATCCTCAGATGCTGCCCTGATTTTGAAACATTTTAAGCATCTTTCCTTTGGAGAAATGTGACTGCAAATAGCATTGCCTTCAGTACTCAACAGCCCTGGCAGTCTGCACTGACCATCCACTCCTACCCTCCTTTAAAAAACTGCCCAAAATAAAACTTTCCCCTCATCTTTCTCCTCGCTCTCTTTAAGCCTTTGGATTGAGATTTGAGAGGTTAGGGGGCGTCACAGCTCTGCTTTCTCTTCCTGAACTAGAGTCTCACACTTTGTTTACAGTCTAGGATGAATAAAGAGTTCGGTATAATAAGGCCTCCAAATAAACAGACTACACACAACACTCATTTGATCTTGAATACAAATACAATAACAGAGCATTTATCTTGAATAGTGGGGGATTGTGAGAGATCTGTATTTGAGAACAACCATTACATAACAAGATATGCTGTTTTTACTTGTTAGTACTCTCACTTTGGTCGGAAAGATGCAACTGAGCTGAACTGTGTCACGAGAAATTCCTTCGAGAGATTAAACCCAACTGAAAGCAACATTAATACAGCATTGTGTTTCATTTTGCTGCAACAGAGCATATGATTGGAAAGCTAATTGAATTAGGAAGTGAGATTTAACAAGGGAGTTGGACTTCTTGTCAGATGGTAATCGGGAAGAAAATGACATAGTACTCATGTAAATATTTCCTCCTCAGGGAATGCAACAGGCTTTAAGAGTAATGACAGTGCTGTCTAGAGAAATGACATTATTTAACATATACACAACAGTTTCAAATTACATTAACACCACTTCCATACCAGTAATTGTTCAAGATGAAGATACAATGCTTTTTTCACTACTTCCTGTTAGTGTGTCTCGACCCAGACATTTAATATGTTTAGAGAGTTTATGAGTCCCTTTGAGATAACATTTCCTTCCTCTAACCTCTCCCAGACTGTCTGATAATCTTCATGAATAAAATAGTGCGGAACGTCAAGTGGAATAGGAAATATATCAACACCTTCACTCTTTTTGCCTTTAGTGATATTTTAACAACACCCTCATGAATATGTGCATACTTCACAGAAACAAATTCATTAACCTTCTTTAAAATTCCTTCAAACAGGGTGATTATCTTTGGCAGGCGCCAGTAAGCCGTAAGATGCTTTGAAGACATTCCTAAGAGGATATAAATAGTCTATCTATCCGCAGCACCCCCCTGCAGACAATAGGCTGATATGGAGCTGGCCAGCCTTCTTTTCACTACTTTTTTTCCAGAAGAAAGTACAAGAACTTCTCATGCATGTTTCGAAAAAAACAAAAACACATTACATATACAGTTTTGGTCCCAGATGCATCATGAAGCAACCAAGCCTGTGAGGTAAACAGTAATGTGCAGCAACCAAAACATTTCCTGTTCATGTATGTCATAGCTTTCTTAATATAGATTACTTTTAATACAGTTTTATAAAGCAAAGGATTACAGACTGAGGCGTGTGGATATTAAGCTCTCGTATTCAACCAAGGAGATTTGATGTTGATGGAAGTGGGACAATATCTGACAATATCTGTGCGACAATATCTGTCCTCTGGCATGTTCAGGAGTATGACTACAGCTAATGAAATCTACTGAAATGTGTTTTTTCTTGCAGTACCATGAATGAAACCAAAATCAGGCTGTGTAGCAGAATGGGATCTTGCATGGCCTTAATCTTGTTCAGTTATTGTGAGGTGTTGAAATTAAACACAGATGTATTGAGTTTTTGCACACACAGGCCTCAGCTTGGACATTGTGTTCTGGTGTGATGGTGCGGTGGGGGTTTAAGATTATACTCTTATGTAAGTTTGGGGGTTCACTGATAAGAAATGGCCTTGCTGTAGCTTAAACAGCAGCAAGCTTAAATACATGTGTGTCTAAAAATACTTGTTATAATACCAATTTGTACCACATGATAATAAACATAAATCATTTAAACCATAGGAATGTATTCTTTATTTTTTCCCCATGGCATGGGAAAAGGCATGCTACTATCCTGCTTATCCTCATGCTCATATCTTATATGATGGAGAGTAATCTTCTTTTATCTTTACACAAAACACCCACTGTGCACCAGCCTCCAGCTCTGGAATCACGCATTTTAAACTACATTCGTGACTTCAATTTCACCCTGACGTTGCTCTTTCCCCCGGCTTGCTGCAGTACGAAATATTGATCACATCTATAGAGGAACTTCTTCAAAGGTGCGTGTTGCAGGACTTTTTATACAATGACCTATATTACAACTGTGTCATATGCATCTAATGATTGATTAACCATGACCATGTTTGATGCATGCTTGCATCACATTTTAGACTTTGATGAACTGAACATATGTATCTGTACTTTTGTTTTGCAACTTCACATTTTATTCAGACGAGTTATATTAAAATGAATGTGGGGAGGGAACACAGTCAGTAGAAGAAGAATGAGTTCTTATATATACCCCTTTTTGCCCATTGAGTGAAAGTGGCAACCACTTTTGCCCACAGGATTCCTTTGCTTAAGTGCGTTTTGAAGTTCTGCATACGATTTTCTTGAAGGATTTCCTGAAATCCCTGTTGAAAATAGTGTATATTATAGGGTTCACAGAACTGTTGCAGTAGCCAATCCAAAAAAAAAGGTTGAAAAGTGCACCAGGGATGTAGCAGCTCTCTCTGCAGATAGCATGCAGGCTGTAGGTAAAGAAGAAGGGGAACCAGCAAAGCACAAACACCCCCATCACAACAGCAAGCACGAAGGTGAACCGTTTTTCCCTCATCTGGGCCACCTTGGTCTTGTTGGCCGCGGCCAGCTGTTGTCGCGCAGCTGGGTGATTCTGCTCCGGGGGGAGCTGCAGCGCCCGGGCTGAAGCCCAGGAGAGACGGCAGTTCTGAGGCGGGCAGCAGTCTGACCCCTCCACCTTTCTCCGCTTGTTGAAGCGATGATTGCGGGGTTTAGTATCCGACGGACAGCAGCTCTCCTCCAGGTCTATGTCATCCAGCTCCCCCTGCCTCCTCTGTTGACTCCCGGAGCTCTGGCTGCTCGGGCTCTCCGTCTCAAACCGGTCATTCCTGACGAAACATGTCTCGGACTGTGAGGGCTGCCTCTCCAGACCGTTTTTGGCCACGAATACGGTGGAGGAGCGCTGTTTGGCCACCTTATAGATCTTACAGTAAACTAGAATCATTATGAGACCCGGAGCGAAGAAGGACACCAGGCACGAGGAGAGGATGTACCAGGTCTCATCGTTCAGCAGACACTCCCGTTCATCATGTTTGGTCATGAGGAGAGGAGGGAAGGAGATGACAGAAGATATTACCCACACTATAGCGATCATTGACTTGATGCGCTTAGGTGTCCGCTTCAGGTTGTAGCTGACCGCCTTTGTCACTGACCAGTAACGGTCCAGGCTGATGGCGCACAGGTGCACGATGGATGAGGTGCAGAACAAAACGTCCAGAGCCAGGTAAAAAGCGCACCAAGTACTCCCAAAGTACCAGTAGCCCATGACCTCATTGACGAGGGAGAAGGGGATGACCAGTGTGGCCACCAGGATATCCGCTGATGCCAAGGAGACCAAGAAAAGGTTCTGGGGCGCACGGAGAGCACGACTGGTCAGCACCGCTACAATCACCAACACGTTACCGACAATGGTCACCGAAATAATGATGATAACCACACAAATGATGAGCGCAGTGGCTGCCCCGGTGTGTGGCAAGCCAAGCGGTGCTTCCGTGGTGTTCTCATCCTTGGATACGTTCCCCATCAACACATCAAACTGATTTAAATCCATTCTAGCGCCAATTTGTGCTTTCGGATCATGTTCGATGTTTGCCACCGTTTTCCATTCCAAAACAGCTAAGACTGGCTGTGCTGAACAGCCGTTCACTAATGCATGGTGATATGTTGTGCGTAACGCTCCTGGTCAGCACGAACAGAGTGTAGCCCACATAAGGCGCAGTACCTGCACACATGCATCTCCTCAAACAGCAACCCCATAACATAGGTTCTTCGATTTCTCCTGATGAGCACACAGGGTCCAGACAATATCAAAGAGTTTTGTATCCAACTCTCCACGAGCAGAGTCGCTCCTCTTCCGTCACATCGTGGTGCGTAATGCTGCTTTATTTGCGGTTCGTTGAACAGCTTCGCTTTGGAGACACAGTGCTGCTGCTATGAATGCCCACACAGAAGTGAGCTGACATCATTCCAACTTCAACCCATCTCTTAACTTAAAGGAGGGAGAGAGAGAGAGAGAAAGTAGGGGGGGGTTGGGTAGAGAAGAGAAAGAGAGAGAGAGAAAGAGAGAGAAGGGGTGGGGGGGTGAGAGAGAGCTATGGGAGGGGGGGGGCATTACAGGCAGTTGGAATTGAGATGTCTTTGAAATGTATCTTCAGGCTAGCCCCTGAGTTTGTTGCATTCGCACTCAGATGTTTTCATTCTTTTCAAATCTAACTTTATTAGTTGTCTTTTTATTTGTTTTTTTCTCAGCATTATAGGCCTTACTTCATTGCAGGTGAGTTGGAAAACACCAACAGTTTACACAACGTACCACTTTAGCTTTCCATTATAATCAATTGTAACGAATATATTGCAACATGTTCATAGCAGATCCATGACAGCGATATTTATGGTAATAATAATAATAATAATAATAATAATAATAATGATAATAATAATAATAATAATAATAATAATAATAATAATAATAATGGGTTTCATTTATAACGCACTACATATTTGAGTTAAAATCCCGAAGTGCTAGCAGTGAGCATGGAACAAAATAAAAACAGTATAACATGGAATGAATAAAAAGCAGTAAAAAACAAACAATAAAAAAACTCTGACATGGAAGTCGGAGTTCCTGATGGAAATAGTGGTTTAAAAGCACAGCAGGAGGTTTCTCTGAACTTTAGCAGCCCTGCATGGTTTCCAATTAGAATGTCATAGTGTTCAAAGCATAATTGACTGACCTGCTCTTACATTTTGTCTGTGAATTTAGTGGTACATTTGGTATTGTCCATCTTTGTAGGAGACCTATGACTTGTAAGGCACATTCATTATGTTCAGTCCATACACTGTTGTGAATAATGGGGGTGACCATACCTTGCTGAGAAGCTGCATCTGTTTGCTCTGAAGGTCTGGTTATATAACATGTATGCAGCCACTCGTAGAGCCAAGGGATATTTACCAGTCAGGAGGGATGCAAAAAGACACACAAGCGCAGTCAGGGGTCATTGTGAAATAAAACTATGGAATAAAATGTATTCTGAGCGGATGAGTCGTCTGTGCTCACCAGATGCACTTCCCTAATTTTGGATTTAAAGATAATCTATTTTGCAAAGTAAATATCATCTGCCAGAAGCCTGTCAGCATGGGATTTGCAGTCAGGCTTAAAGCTGTTCGATGGGCTAACATTGACGTTAGTGTTTGAGTGTGCGTCTGAGTTCATCCTTGAAAGTGAGTTGTCTGGAGGGTGAGCTTTCCTTGGTGGCTGCACTGAGACGAAACACAGATGTAGATTTAGAAGAGGACATGGAGGACGATTGGGACAACCTCGCTTCCCTCTCCATTTCCTCACAACATATAACAAAAACAGTGAAGATCATCTAAAGGGTAAATGTCACCATATATCAGTGTTCTGCAGACTGACCCTTAAGAGCACCTGCAGCAAATACACAGAAAAAACATCAGTAACCAACCACAAACTTTCTGTCTCACTTTATGACCTGAGAGGTATCCAATAATTAACATAATATTATAACTGTAACTAACAGAGTCTTGTTATATAATAATTGAATGGAATATGTTTCATTTAAACCTTCAGCTATTGTAAGCATTTGTTCCAAAGCAGAGAAAGACAGACAAGATAAAGACAAAAATGGACTTATTTTACTTACTATTCCTTTAGATAACCTTAAGGTAGTATAAGTATAAGCAATCTTACACTATTTTCTGCACCTGTATCTTCTCATGGCACACTGGAAATTATATAACAGATTGTTTTCCTGCTGACTTTTCTTTAAGGTCAAAGCAACAACAAAGTGTGCAGTGTTGTGAGTCCACTGGCTTTACTTTACAACAAAATGGTCTGGAGAGAAAGGACAAAACTGTCCCCAAAATACGGTCGTCTCCCTAATCCAAATGCAGAATTAAACTAAATCTCTATTACAGCTAAAAGTCAGAGCAGTTTCATGTGTGTTAACATGTGATACATCTTTTTTTTATTAATTAAGGAAACTATTAAGAGGCATAGGCACATGCAGATACATGTTTGTATCATAGACCAAAAACATTAACTCGTTATTACACACTGCATATCAGAGAAAAAAGCGATCTGAAGAAAGACTAAATATGAGAATTAATTAAGCAGCATTCCGTACTTTCTATTCCGAGAAATACAACAATACCCAGCATCCTGTCACTTTGGATCTAGCTTCCTGTTATGATGCACACACACCACACCTAATGAGCGGCGTACGAGGTCCCCTTTCCTGAGTGGCTTAAGGTCTCAGATAAATGGAGGAATCATACGAACATTAAAGTTTCCATTTTAGAGTAAAAAGCATTAATGAAGGCAACACCTCTTGCCTATTCACCATGATGTGTTTGACATCCTTTTGACACAAATGATCCCTTAGTGACGCACATGCCAGATTCGTTTACTATCACATTTAAAATATTACACAGGCCCTGCAGCCACCGAAACGAGCGGCACAAGCACAGTCATCCGAATAGCTCTAATTTCCGCCCACTACTCATCAATCATTACATTTGCACCGTGATTCGAAAAGTTTTTCCACTGCCAGCAGGTAATGTTGATTTGGTGTAAGTGATAATTACTGCCTCAGATATTCTTTATTAGCTTAGCAGTGATTATCAATAATATTGCTGAACACATTTGTGCCTTTTATAAACTTCACATGCAACTTTTAAAGTGAGAGTGTGGTTTATACACGCAGGCCTGAAGAAGACTGGTTAGTATGCTGACATAAGACAACGCTGATAACTCTGTTTACAGGCCATACACGACTGTGTGGATAAAAGGATCCCTGAGGTGGCATGTAGAAGTGACATTGAGATAGCTGTTTCTCTCACTGCTTCAATTCTCTTACCTTCCTGTTTTCCTCGAGGAGACTGTTTAGGCTGTGAGCAGAACCCACTGCTGCGTTATGTAACGTTCCAGGAATAAATGGCCCGAGGTGGTGTGTGAAAACCTCATCTGAGGTCGCAGGTGACTTGTTATAGTAAACACTTTCTTCAGGGAATTCAGCCAGCAGAAATTCAACTATGACCCAATAGGATTACTGCATAATATAGTGTACATTACAGGATCCTTTGCTCTTGTTAGTGTGTATACTTGTGGTAGATAGCTAACAAGAAGTGGGAGAGGACTTTGTATTTGTGTCACAGCCACACTGTGATTCACATATTCTTTTTTCAGAGATCCCACATCGTTCCTCATCTCCCACCTTCTTTAAGACTTGCTATTGCTGTCGGTAGGCCTGGCATGTCTGGATAAATACACGACTGCTGACCTTTATTGTGTCCCAAACAAACAAGATGTGAAAGTGCTTTCCACAGCTTTGGACAGGAATTTAAAATAAATGAGAATGAATGGGTTATTGAGGCCTTAAAGGTCACACATGTTAGCGGTGGACATTTTATATGAAATTATAGCTGTATCTTCGGATTGGCTTTAATCAGGGAAGTCCTCCAGTCTCAAAAGATATAAATATCGGCAAATCTGAAAATGATAATTTTTGTTATCTTTTAAATATTTCAATACTAAAGCAGACTTGCCATACTTTTCGAGATAATGAAAAAAGACCTCAAATATGATGAAAACATAACTGATCGACTTGTTTCGTCAGCTGCTCTCTGAATTGCACGAGGTATGAAAAGATTCTTCTTTGATAAAAGCTGTAATGGTAGTGTACGCATTCAGCAGAGGAAGGAGCTTTTAAAACAAAATTCCAAGAACCTATAATAAGCTTCCTGCAAAAACACTTCAGTTAATAAAATCCTCCATCTCATTTTTTAAGGATAGGAAGACTGGTAAAAAGCGACACATGTTTAGTGAGATTTGGTAAACTTCCCTGCTGATTGGTTAAAGAGGTTTAAATGCTGCAGCAAACACGCAGGTATGAGGGCAAATCAAGGCTTAGTCTGTCTTATATAGTCGGATCAATCCACTGTTTTTTAAGGTATTGAAAAGTCCTTCTATTTGATATATTTTGCCCACAAAACCCAAAGCGCCACCTCATCTTCACTGAACAAGTGGAGCAATGAGTCAGATATCACTATTGACTCACAAGAAATTATGATTTGGTCACTGTAACAAACATGAGTTATCAGATGATCTACACAAATTGCACATGAGAAAACGCAAACAAATAAATAACAATCGTTCAATGAATGAATTAGGGCCTCATGGGGCCTGTTCAAAGGCACCTGGTGGCCTTTGTTCTTTCCTTTGACCCTGTCTTCGGTCTCTGTCTTTCAGAGGGTACAGGTAGGTAGTTTAATTGAATACATGCACAAGTTGGCTTCCTCGGATTTACGTATTCTCACTTGCTGCTTTCTTACAGTTCTTTGTCCTGCTTTCTCAGTGAACGTCCTGCTTACCAAAGATAAGGTAAGACACCAGAGATGTGGTGTGAATAAGGTCATATTTATAGTCTATGGTCATACAATTTAAAGGAATGTTTTATGTAGCATGGCGAGCCATTTTTAACCCCCATTTAACCTTTTGTAGGCTCACTTGCTGCTGTTTTGTCTTCTGTTTTTGCTCTTTTGTCTTGCTGTTTTGTTGTGTTTTGCCCTGTTGTCTCGCCTTTTTACTTGTTTTGATTATTATTTGTTGTTTTAGGAACCAACTGAGATGTTTTTGTTCAACTTAGTTTGAGTTGTTTTCTTTGATTTTGTGAAGCTGAGTGTCGGTCACTGGAGGGGCCGCACTATTTTTTGTAATTAAATTGTATCTAAATACTTCTTGTTTGTTGCTTACTAACTAACGATCACCTAAGGACCTTTCAACAAGCTCGTTAAATTAACACTGAAAACGTTTTTAAACTTCATACGCTCTACACACCAGCTTGTTGTCAATGTTCTGCATTAACAATAAGGACAAAGTGCCGCTGTGCCTGCCCACAAAGCTGTTAGCATTGCTTTTGTGATAACATCCCAACGTCTTTGCATTGTGACTCTGTGACGCAGAGAAAGTTGTCTCACCAGAGAAAGTTGTCTCACCAGATTAAGTGCTATCACATTAGCCTCATGGTGTCCGTCCTCAAGTTTAAGCTGTGAAAATTGGGTAATTTGCCTCGACGCAATTCTTGTTAACTCCTAATCTTTACAATTTGCCACTTCTCTGACTCTGCTTTGTACACATCCCAGCTAGAAGTATGTTAGTATTCAAGGTATCCCTCTTCAGCCAGCGACCAGAGCAAGTGCTCATTAGAGCATTCATGTTAAATTGGACTTTGGCCTTATTCCCTTGTTATGTTTGCGTTAGCCTGTTTGTTATCACAGAAAACAACTCTGATTATAAACCGTGAGTGTTGTTGTTGGCACACAATGCTGCTCTGCAGACAATTGTTCAGGCCTCCTTACAAAACTCGAAAAAGGAAAAGAGGGCAATTTCTAAAATGATCTTAAGCCTGCTCTTTATTATGATTGATTCACTATAATGTTCTTTCCTACTTGATACAAATTGATTTGGTATGTGGTATAGCCAAGGCTTCCCCTTGGAACATACATTGTAATTTACAAGCTTCAAGTATCCATTAAATAAATCCTATTCTAAGATTATAAAAATAATCTATGCATTGAGGTTTCTTTTTACTTAGCATTTCTATCCTGTGCTGTATTATAGTGAGTTTGCCTACAACAAACCAAGATAAAGGCTAAAGCACTTTCAATTGCGGAAAAGCCACACGGTGGGGGGACACACCTTTTTTCTTGACCAGTGAGTTAAAGCTATGGTTTGTTAGTTATCTAACTGGGAATCTACACTAAATGTTCTCAATATTAAAATATTTTACTCAGATTCACTTATAGCCCAATGGAGAGTTCTTAACAATACTTTTTGTAGGCATAATGAACTTTTGTTTATGTGAGCATCCAACACTGAGCAGTTTGGAAGCAAGTCTAAATGAGACTGTAGGGCTACTATTACCTCAGTACCACAACGTTTACCTGACAAGTTTCTGCCTCAACTGCTTTTACATTCTTATTTTACTTCGGCATGATTTTTCAGTTTTCGGTTTTCCAGGGTGTCGTGTGAGTTTACTTCTCACAACTTTAACCCTATCACAGTTTGTGTTCAGTTCATGTGATCCCATCATTTTGGTTCCTGAAAATGCTTTATTCAAGGTCTGGTTGCACTAAGCTAAATCTCTTGTGTCACTTCTACCAGCAAACAAAAGAGATGATGCCATAATGCTGAAATGAAGGCTTCAAAAAGGCTCTCCACCTATGGATGACCACTTCTTATTTACAGTCAAGTCCTTCGACATAGTGTCCAGCAGTTCCAGCACAGTATATAACTGTCCAGTGAAGTACGCTGGTGTGACATCCCTCAGCATCTGAGGTCACAGATTGCAGGGTGAGTCATCAGGCTCTGGTCCAACATCAGCCTCCTCTGTCTCTGGACCTGGCATGCTCTGCCAATCAAATGAACCTTGTTAGGGGAACTGTGACGCGTGGCACGCATGGACTAAACCGCTTAAGAGAATGATGTAGATGTGGACAGCAAAAAAGCTAAATTAATAGGTGGTTGTTGGATACTTTTCAGACAGCTGTCCTGTGTTACCCATCCCTGTCTAACTATATCAGACTGCTTTCTCTTGTTGTCTCTTGTTCTTGTGCTGACAGCCTCTCTCTCCCTCTCTCTACTGTTGTCACATCTTATATCCATGAGATGTGACTCTCTGCCCGGACCATCTGGTATTGTCTTTTTGGGGATTTTCTTTTTTCTCTTGCACTGCTGCTCTATGGCACCTGTAGCTCTAGTGCTCATGTCCCTTTCTACATTACATTTCTACAAAAATGAACTACCCACTGGCGTCTGTAAAAAAGCTAGCGCAACCTTGGCATAACAAGCCGCAGCAATTGTTCGACTTGAAACTACTATAAGCCTAACTGACCTAATCACAAGGTTTATTGAATAAGTATCTTTGAAAAGGGGATTATGGTTTAAACACCAGGACTTCCAATTTGAGGTAAATGCTCAACATCAGCCTATCTATTTAATGCTACTTAATTTCAATACCCCATTAAAATTCAGAGGGAATTATTGTGTTTCTCCTCTTCTTTATTTAGAGTAATTGTTTGTAGTTACTTGTCTGATAAAGTAATGCATTTAAAATAAAAACAAAAGAGCATGTTAAACATCAAATCAAATCAAATCAAGTTTTATTTATATAGCACATTTATAAACGATTTTTGGTCGAGCAAAGTGCTGTACATATAATAAAAATAGCCTACAGTAGAGACACTTTACAGTAAATACAACAGCACAGTTTGTTCAGAATATCAGTGAGAAAAACGACACCATCTATCCTTAGACCCTGACATCGTACAAGGAAACACTTCCAGAGAAAACCCACAGTTTAAAGGGAACATGGGAGAAACCTCAGGGAGAGCAACAGAGGAGGGATCCCTCTCCCAGGACGGACAGACGTGCAGTAGATGCCGTGTGTAAATTGAAGAGATAATACATTTGACAGCAGACCGAATGTTAGGAAATGCATGTGTCTGTAATAAGAAGATGAATCCACGAGGATGTCAAATTAAAACATAATTTAATGCTGAAAATAAACCAGTGGTGCTTACCTTAGTTGGAATGTATTTCTTCTTCTTTGATTAGCAATGCATATGACAGATTTGGCAAGTAGTCTGGCTCGAAGTCTTAATGATTACATTACATTACATGTCACTTGTTAGACGCTTTTATCCAAAGCGACTTACATACTCAATACTGTGGGCAATCCCCACAGGAGCAATTTGGGGTGAAGTGTCTCAGGGACACAACGACATGCTGACTGCAGTGGGGTTTGACCCCCTGAATCGAACACTAACGCACAACCCACTGCGCCACACACCTCCACAGTTGATGATGTGGTATTTGTGCTCAAAACTGATAAGACAATGTTTTTTATATGATACTGTGGATGTTTTCACTGAGGATATTTGATCTCCGATTGTTTATTTGTTCCTTTTCTGTCAGATGTGATGAGACAGCAGATGTGACCTCGGACAGCCGAGGTGTTTGGCTAACTCCTCTATCGGTGTCACAGAGTCTGGACTGTCTGGCTGAGACAGAAGGGCTACAGTTATCAGCTCCTCAGTTCACACCGATAGCTGTCTTACTAGTTTACGTTTCTCTGTTTGCTTTATCTCAAATCTGAGACTGAAACTACTTCTATCTCTTTTAACAACATTTTCTGCTAAGGCATGTGGTTGAAGAAGTCATACCCTGCTGTGTCCTAGTATAACCATTACTCTTAAAGTAAACACACGTATCTCTTATGTGCAAATTGTTATATTTTCAAGCAAAAACTCTGTTCTTTGAATTGTCTAGAACTGTAGATTAAGAGGTTTTTTTTCAAAACTTTTTAAAATAGTCCTCGTGGAGTTATGATGTTTTATAATAATAATGTTTCAAGCATGCCTTGCTGTCTGTTCTTTTGGGTCTCTCCTAATAAATGTGTTATGGTTTGACTAGTTATTTTTCACTTGAATTCTATTTTATAAATCCTGATTTCACCGCCTGCTTTATGAAGAAAGAATTGCACTTTGTTCTTTTGACAATCCAAAGCTATTCTCAGTTCCCTGAAACATGTCATGTAAAGCCAGCTGGCCTTATTTCAAACATCACTGGTTCCCAATGCATACTAATTTGTACAGATGTGCCTTTGTTCACCTTTTTAAAACAGGAAACTGCATGCTCTATTGCTGATAGAGTATTCCATTCTTAATATGTGTCCATGTGTGGGCAGCCGAGTGCTTGGAGGTTCATCTGGGATTTCAAACACCATCCAGAGCTCTCCCTCTGTCTAATTGGACCACCTTTTCCAGCTGAGTAGGTTTGACGTTGTGGCGATGTTTGTGTTGCCAGAAATAATTATCTGAACACAATTATATAAACTGACTGACAGAACTTATTACATTTAACAGTAGTTGTTGTGCGTTGGATTTTGTTGTTTATATAATAATTTCTTTAAGCATTCCCTTTTTTGAAACTGAAGCCAAATGTGTGTAATCTTGGCAGTGTTAAAGGAGACCCATCATGCTATATTTGAATAATATATTGTAGGGCCGTATAAGGTATATTTATACATTTTCTTTTTCAAAATACCAAACAGATCATGCATTTTAGCCATGCCTCATTTCGCTCTATTTTGACCACGCCCCCCTGCAAAGGAGGGGGCCGAGTTAGGAGTGTCATGTTACCATGCTGTTACCATGCCACGCAACCTCTCTCATTCCCCTGATTGGTGGAGAGTTGGCCATATAGGCGGAGCTCCTCGTCACTGACGTCAGACTATTTTCAAATCTGTATCAGTCTGTATCAGATCCGTTAAAGCCCCGTTTTTACAGATTTTGGGTATGGAGGAAAATAGAGAGGGTTGTGTTTTCTGACACTTCGGGGACACATATTCATGTAAAAGACGTACAAAGGTGCATTTTGCATGATAGGTCCCCTTTAATGGATGATATCGCAAAAAACTAACCTTTATATACACTTATGACTTTGTCTCATTGGCCACCCTAATCAAATCTTCACCATGCTGAATGGTGTCAAGAGTTTGTGTACCGTCTGACTATGATGACTCATCCTGCCTGATATTCCTCACAAGGTTCACTGGTTGGGGCATCTGAGGTTAATTGCATGAGAAAGGAGTAAACACATTTTATTTCTTTTGAAAAACAAGCGCAAGTTACGGAATAACATTTTCTCTTTTCCTGGAATCCCTGCTGGCACAACACGTGTATGTATCCAAAAAGCAGAAAGAGAAATTATACTTTCCAAAACGCACTGATATGATAAACAAAGTTGTAAACTGACAAAAGTTTAGTGGGTACATTTTACGCAGCTTTATGTGCTTGTCACAAAAGCAGTGTTCTTATCAACTCTACACAGTAAGTGAATGTGTCACTGCTCCCCATCAAAAGGAAGCAGCTTTTAGTGATGCCATGCTCCACAAAACACTCAAAATGCTCGTCTATGCTTATAACAGGAAAGTACGCTGAAATAAACATGTAATGTGTCATTTGCGGAAGTCATACACATACGGAAATGAATTATCTGCTCCCTGCAGCCTACTCAACCCTGATACTGTGTTTATATCATTATGACACGAGGGATTTTAAGACACTGTCCGGCAATGCAATGCATCCACATGGATCAGAGAAATAAGAGGAAAAGGGCAGGGGTAACAGAGCCCCTGTACAAACAAGAAAGGGGATGGAAAATGTATTTGCTTTCCTGTGCACATGTAAAGCCCCAAGGGGAATAAGAACAAATAGAAATGCATTTGAATAGTTCTGTCCACAGTCTACTTTAGAGGACTTCTGTGATGAATGCAGATGTTTGATTGCTACCAAACTTGTGTAGGCTTTATGGACACATTTGACATATTTCAAATTATCCTGAATAACAAGAGTGCACTCCAGTGGAGATTGTTGAAACTACACATTGTCACACAATTCAATGTACATGGGGGAGATTTGCTGTTTTTCCTCATTTGACCATTTATTACAGCAAATGTAGACCTATGGCCAATATTAAGCACGTCAATGCAGTGACTTAATCTGGTTAGTGTGACATTTAATTTTCCTCCAATAACTAAAGAAACTAAGGTGCAAACCATAGACTGTATATGATGCAAACACACCAGCATTTATTTTGTTTCGTTGTCCTCTTCAAATTGGTGACACATGTTTATTGTTGCTGTAATTAATTAGTCAAATAACAAAAAAATAATAAATAAATGTTTAGTGGAGAGCCATTGTATTTGTTATTTTATCTAGGCTTTTTTTGTGTATGTGCAAATAAAAGAACGAGATTATTAATCCATTCAAAATTATTAATCAATTCGACAATCAATGAAACAGTCCTAAAGTATTGGTTAGCATACAATATTATGATTTAGTTTTGAATGTATGTAAGTCGCTTTGATTATTATTATTGAAATTAAATAGATAATAGTCAAATGTTTTACATTCTAGGACAGTTAAAGGACTGCCATGGTGGATATTATGTGCAGGTTGAGCCCTTACACTCCAGAACAGTAGGTGGAGATATCTGATGCTGTGCAGCTAGTTGTGATCTGACATACTACAGAAGAAAAAAAGCACAACAAACAACCAGGAAGTGTCCGTTTTTCAGATGTTTTCAGCATGGATGTGTAATGAGAACGTTTTCAGTCGTGCCAGTTATACAATTAAATCAACTATGTGAAAGTCCCGGCATTGGAAATTGTTATTCGGACGTGGCTTGGTTTTAAGCTCAACAATGTGAGATAATATGTGGCACTTCACGTGAATTAAGAAGGGATGAGATAGATTCAAAACTACCGACAAGGAAGAGAGGAACTAAGAACTGCCAGAAGTCCGAAGGTCGACTTAGTAACCCTTCATTACTTTTCTTCTACAAAACATGATGAGGTGTGGCGTAACAAAGTCAGCTCTTCCTTCTTCACTAATGTGGCGACTTTCATGGGTCTGCCTTTGTGAGCTTACTCAACTTTAGCTTCTGGAGTTTGCCTCGAAAGAGTTTGAAGGAGTGAGGAAAATGGACGAACCGATAACTATCAGCTCTGACAGTGATACAGACGACTCTGATGTGGAATTCATCGATTGCTTCAGTAACGTTGTGAAGCTGGATGACCCGCTGACGGCGGCGAGGGTGGATGTCGATACTGTCAAAGTCAACATCCCAACGGTGAGCTAACAAGCTAGCTGCTCGAGCGTTGCTGTAGAAACGGTTGCTAACTGACTGTTAAAGTCTTGGATATGTCGAAGGAGCAACAGCTACTTCATTTTTGCGTAACTTTACCAAAAGCCATTACATTCTCCTTTGTAATTATGTAATTATCCACATCATTCATTTGACATATCGTTTCTGTTTACTTTTCCCTTTTCTAGCTTTACATTGACCTCTCAAATACTAGATGGACTTTTCCAGAGCTGAAGTCGCGCAAAAGACTTGTGGAATTGCCCAAAAGTCTTGTGGAATTGCCCGAGACCAATGTAGTTAACCGGACAAAACCAGCATTGAAGAATTTCTCACCGGATAACTCTGAAACGAAAATACCAAACAAACACAATTTAAACCTACGGACGAGGTCTTCAAGATACCCAACCGTTAAAGCACTGAAGCAGGACTGTGGACATGTAAAGCCAAAGAAGAGATGTTTGGATTCTCAAACACAACTTCAAATGGCCCATTATAGCAAAGCATTTGTCAAATTAAGACGATTGGCTGTTCTTGAAAGTCATGTTGCAGATCTGAAAACATTAAAGTGTTCTGTATTGTTAAACAAAGATTGTACACAAATGTCCCTGCACCGTGGTCAACAAGACCTCAACGTTGAAACCCCAGAATGCAATAGTAATTTATCTACCACTTTAAATGGTCCTCACATGGATTCCTCACTGGCTGAGTCTCCTTCTAAGGTGGGTGAATCTCTTATCAGACAGGAGGAAAACGAAAACGGCACACAGTTAAATGCTGAAATATCTCAGCATCTAGAGGGCCCAGCTGACCCTCCCTGCTCAGATAAAGGGTGCTCTGTTGAGACCTCCAAGGAGCACAGCACTCATGAAGGCGAAAGGGATGACTTAAGCTCATTCATAATGATCTCCTCTCCAACATCCCCTTCTTTATCTCCAGATAAAGCAGAACATTCACAACAACGAGAAGTACTGTGCTCTAAACTAAAACAAATGAAATTGGACAAAGCTGAATCTATGCACAGCTTTCTCGCTGATCCCTCGTTCCCCAGCTCTCCTCCCACTGGACCAAACCCTTGTGAGAATGTTGTCTGTGACTCTCCATCCCACACAAGTCCCATATCTCATAACCTTATGAGGCACATCAACCCAGCAACAATCTCTGAGAATACACCAGCTGGAACTATATCTGAAGGGCAATCAGAGGATGTTAAGGCTGATGACGCCTCAAACCGCTCTGACGTCTTGCTCCATGGCATCCATGATGAACCTTTTATTTCAGTGGCAAATGAGGACATGGATGACACATCTTGGGCCGGGACATACGGAGACTATTGCAGCCCAGGGCCTTTTATTTGGCAAGAGGGGAGTGACGGAGACGAAGTTAACAAAGAGAGCAGGTTTGATTTGGACTTTAGGGCAGCCAGTAGAGAGGACAGGCACTTTGTGTGCCCAATTGAACTCAGGAAAATAATGTTTGGACATGCTCAA
Organism: Pseudochaenichthys georgianus; assembly: GCF_902827115.2. NCBI lineage: Eukaryota > Metazoa > Chordata > Actinopteri > Perciformes > Channichthyidae > Pseudochaenichthys > Pseudochaenichthys georgianus. Next base: position 22,951,051 of record NC_047512.1, read on the forward strand.
GCCCTGGTAAGAGACCGTTTTCCAAATATTTAAACATTTGACACTTGATTATATAGGCTAATTATATAAGATTGACTATTCTTATTATTATGTTTTTATTTTTAGCCTGATGAGGAAGATGAAGATTTTGGAGCTCCTGAGGTGCTATGCCGCCAGAGCCTGGGTGTGGTTTACACTACCATTGAAGAAAAGCTCACAGAAGGCACTTTGCAGCACTTATCTGACCTGCTGCAGCCTGGTTACTATCCCCCCAAGGATATCACCTCCCACCTGCTGCGTGGCGTTCTGCTCGACCACCAGTGTCCTTATCACCGCTGCGTGCAGGCATTTAACCTGCTGATGAGGACACAGAGGTGAGGGAACCAGGGGAATAAGAGTTAATAATATGGTTTTATTTGTTGCCTTTCGTATTTCAATTCTTGATCTATCCTTTACGTCCTCTCTTTCATTTTGTCTTTCTGGTTCCATCTTTGACTTCAGAGATTAAAGCTGCTTTCTGATTGCAGACACCACATGGCTGATACAACTTCAGCTCCATGGGACTGGGAGTTGTTGACCTCAGTCATGGCCAATCAGGTACTAAACTACCAGATAGCAATATTTGTGAAAAAACAGAAAAGCTGGTTGATATATCACATGATATTACACTTTTCCACTGGTGTTGTTTAACAAGACTATGTTAAATGAGATTTGGTTGTAACGTGAGAAGTGGGTTTAAAACAACTTTTGTGTCAATGTATTTTAAGAAGCACAAAAACAAATTGCCAAAGTACTGTTGCATTGTTGATGACCAGTGCATTATGCAGGTCTCCCTTGAAAAAGAGATCATTGATCTCAATGGGATTTTAACTGGATAAATAAAGGTTTTGAATTGAATGACATCATTAGGGAAACATATTCAGTTTTTCTGCTCACTGTTACAGAAGTAAACAGACATATCGCAGCTTGTCTGTGTTTTCTGTGAACTGATATTGTCCCTTTCTGTGCTTCTAAATTCCTAAGGACTGTATACAGAAGTATCGGAGGGAGGTTGTGCGTATGCTCCTGGATTATGTTGTGCAGACTTTGGAAGATGACTTTCAGGCCAAACGCTCTATCTCTGCCCTCCACCACTCCATCGCCAAGACAACGTTGTCATGCGATGAGCAGTTCCCACACATCAGGTGCATACCGTTTTCTGTTGAAACTGTGAGGAAGCTGTAGTTTTATGATGCCCTTGAATTATCGTTTGTCTTGTAACAGTGATCACATGTGGCTTAACAGTGGCATCTGCTATTAAATACACTACTAAATAGCTACGTGTTAGTGGTTGTTTGGCCTAAACCTCACCTCTTTTGTTGTAAACTAAACTTATAGCTGCCTTACAAGAGTTAACACCCAAGCAGTCCTTTTGACAGATTTGATATTCTTTGTTATTTCAGGTTAAATTACAGATTGCTAAATCAGTATTACAATTCGAGAAGCCTGTTAATTTAAACAGAACTACCAAAACTCACTTTTTGTTACAGTCCACATTTTGAAATATACAATGAAATATTACAAAACCAATTTGTCAGCACAATAACATTGTAGTTTATAAAGACATGCATTCTTGTTATTTCTAGGGAGATCATCAAGTGGCTCTTTGCTGCCATTAGGGAATCAACAGAGCCTGGAGACAGTAGAGAAGCAGCCAGAGAGAGGGATGAACAAACCCGGTAATATACACATTTTGAAATATATTTTTTGATTACATTGTCTTACGCATGGATGTACCATTATGGCTGCTTCTATGTTTTTCAAGTTATCAAGTTTTGGTCCCTTTGTCCCGTTCAGAATGGTGTCGACCTTCCAGAGGATGTTGACCTTGGCTCTGGAGGTGGACCGCTCTCCAGCTCTAACCTCTGCCAAGCTGTCCCAGGAGCTCTTCCACATACTCATCAGCAATACACCTCTACGAGCACACAGGTGAGGAGGACAGATGGGATGTTTTGTATCACGACTAAGGGAAAGTTGAGAGGGAGAAAGTACATTGAGTCACTGGAATTATTGTAGACGTATGAAGGTGTCAAATGGTATTTGTTATTTAATTTGTACATCCAGTAAATGATTTATAGTGTATTGATATGGCTTTTAATAAAAAAAGATATAACAATTTGTAAAATATCCTGAAAAGTAAAAATAACAAATGAGTGGAATCAATGTCACTGTCTGATGATTAATAAATCTAATGATGTAAATGACTCAAACTGTTCATAAATGCTGTAAATTGATTAATTATGCAAAATGGATTTCCTCTGTTGAACATGGGTTTTCTATGTTTTAGTTCATTTAAATTGAAAAGATGCTTAACAATAAATATAAGTGAGAATGAAACGGATATACATTTTGAAGTCTATATCATAACATGACACAGGATTTTCTTTCATGTAATAATAATAATTTCTATACAGTTTAAACATTTTAATTGCATTGTTTGAATGTGAACGTATTTCAGACTTCCATGGATAGTCTTTCCATTAATCCATTGAGTAATTAATGGTCAAATAGAGTACAAATTGAAATGATTCTAATGGCACTATGCGTCTCTTTTACCTACTTTTCCAAGCCATCTCTGATTTATCTGTTTCTGACGACCAGGATGTTGTTGCTGGAGAGCCTGCAGAGCAAGCTGCTGAGATGTAAGCTGTTGGAACAACTGTTGGACTATTCATGCCCACTGAAAATCACTCTGCCCATGTCGCTCAGTCTTCTGCTTCACTTTTTGAAACACTGCACTCTGGCACCAGACCCTTCGGTGAATATCACTCTTGCATCTTGTTTTCATCTAAGCTTAACCTCCACCCTTTGCTATTCACAGATGTGAGGGTATTAACACATCTCCTTAACAATAAAAGATTGCTGAATTGAAATGTAAAGATAGTGAAAACATCTTAGGTACATGTCATATCCCCAGTAGGGATTTAGAATGCATATTTTATGTTATTTTGGGGAATCTGAAAATTAAGAGTTTGATACAACATCGTAACTGGCTGTCCATGACTGTTCTCCAGGATGGTACTGAAAGGTGGCAGAGGTGGGAAGAGTTGGTACATCTTCTCTGGATGTTGCTGCTCAGCTACAACAAAGCAATGAAAGGTGAGAAGTTGGTCAATTCCAGTACATCTCATAACAACGTTTGCAGCTATAATCATGACATTTCTCCCTGTAAAGTCTGTGAAATGAAGGAGAACATATATGTTTATAGTGACAATGCTAGTTGTCTGAAGTTAGCTTTCCAGTGTTCTACTGCAAGGAAGCAGACAGTGCTTGAATCCTGTGGGAAACCTCAGATTGCATTGAATATGCAAAATGTGTAGCAGTACCACATTTTTGTGTTTTTTAATCTATAATAACTATTTTGGATTCTCTGTATTGAATACACTTTTTTTTTAGTCATGTTATGCCAAATTTGACCAAATAGGTTCTTGGTGAACTTTGTACATATTTCCTGAGCTTTGTCCTTGATTTTTCTTCCCCACTGTATAAACATTTTTGTATTTTCATTATATTTAAAGTATAGTTGTGAAAGTGTTTTAACCACTGATGTCAGTGTAAATGATTTGTGCAGAAGAATGCTTCTGAGACATGGGTTATAATAAAAATCTGACAAAGAATGTTACAATCTGATGCCCCTTAATACAGTGTACCATAATTCTGACTATTAAAACATTCCAACAATTTAGTAGTAAAAATGTAAATAACTTCACTTGACACTTCCAAGCAAACTTTGATTTTCTACTAACAATTGTATCTGTTATACCCAGGCTATCTGAGCAACTCTATCTCTGAACAAAGAGGCAGGGTTGGCAACTTGGTCTACAGACCAGATGATATGGTATCAAAGCCCGCCATTTGTGATGCCATGCAGGCCTTCCGTTCCAGATCGCAGGCTGACCTCGGCCAAACCTTACCTCTCCATGTTGAAGAGTCCCTCACTTATCTACAGGATCACCTGCTAGATGTCTGTCAGTGTTGAATTAAAAACCGTTTGTTGGACGAACTATAAAGCATTAGGTCTACAGAACAGATGATATGGTATCAAAGCCTGCCATTTGTGATGCCATGGAGGCATTCCGTTTCAGATTGCAGGCTGACCTCGGCCAAACCTTACCTTTCCATGTTGAAGAGTTGCTCACTTATCTACAGGATGACCCGTTAGATGTCTTTCAGTGTTCAACAAACTATTCTCAGTTTGTTGTATGGACTATAAAGCATTAGACTAAGTTATTATTTATTTATTTATTACATTTATTGGTTTGAATTCAATTGTTTTTAGAATCTGAATAAAAGCCGAGCCTTGTCTGGTCTAATGCAATTAAACTATATTGACTACTGTCATCTCTTAATAAATTACCATCATTTTCGAACCTATATCTGCTTCTCATCAACCACAATATTTACTTTATCTTGTCATACAAATGCAGTACACATTATTGATTCCACTACATGTACTTTAACTCTGCTAAGTATTACAAATGTGTAAACACGCAATGATAAATTAAACTGCTACTATTTCCATCCATTTTATGATCGATCACTCATCACCAAAGATTGTATTTACTCTGGTTCAACAGCTGGTTGGGCCGTCTACGCGCCGACCAATAGGATCACGCGCTGTTATCGGCAGAGAAAAAAAAAATCCTTCAGTCGCCATGATACAGCAGCGGAAACGGGTGCGAAGTAGCTAGAAAACAAAAGAGAACACGCAGTGGTCCTCGCTATTTGGTATGCTCTTGCAGGTAAAAAGGCAATTCATCCTGTTGGACCTAAACTGTTTTCACTAATTTCACCCAAATGTTATGTAGATGTTCGAAGCGTGTTTGTGGTTTTCCGAAGTAAAGACTAGTTTAAATGGGAAGTCGGTCAGCTTCGAATAATTGGGATCTGATAGCTTATAGCTAACAAGCTAACTCAAGCTAAGCTAAATAGCTCACAATTGCTTGCAACCCCAGCGTTGTGTAGCGTTGTGAGCTTGTTAGCTCACAGTTTATCTCAATCTCAATAGTGATTCTTGCTACTGGAGGCTAGCTAGCAGCAGCTAACTAATGCGCTATTTCGTGGCCTAGTTACAATGCGCAAGTCAGTGCTTTGCTATTATGTAAACAATATTTGTGCAGTATATTTTTGTCATTTAGCTTCTTTTTAGCTTACCCATTCGGACAAAGCATTACAATCAGTGAATTGATTGGTCAATTTACCCAATTCCGCGTGTCCGTTTGCAATCTTTGGTAATTAGCAAGCGAGCTAGCTTCTAGCTATTTTAACGTTAGCGTCTGTTATGTATAGTTTGATAGCCAACGTTACCTATTTAGGTTAAGCTAGGCTAATCAGTTAGCGACCACCGAGAGGAAACATCTACCAATCGTATTTTGTCCTAACATGTTTACTGTTTTGGAATATGGCTTTTAAGTTTAGCTCTTTTAACGAGGGAATTCTTTGTCGTTTATTGTTAACACAGTCAAGTAGTTTGCTATCTTGCTACGTTGCTGATTTAATGTTTATTATGTAACGTTAACGTAAGTAATGAAATCACAGCCTCATAAGAAGCAATTTAGTGTTGGTTGTCAGTTTGATTATAGTACTCCAGGCGGTTAAATTACTGTTTTTATTCAACCATATCTCGAACAAACGTGTTGTTTGTGTTTGAATATGGCAACATTTAGTGCTAACATGTGTGCATGAGGTATTTTGGTTAAAGGCTCAAGCAAACACGGTTAACTGAACTAAACCACCATTAACCTTATTAATAGCTTTAGTCTGAGGACACAATTACTTAATTGATTTACAAAGAGCCCACCATTGGATAATTTTTACTATTTCCATGCACATTTTTTAAAAGCACAAATATGTATCTAGTGTTATAGGAATGCCCAAGGAAAAATATGACCCGCCGGATCCCAGGCGGATGTACACAATCATGTCCACTGAGGAAGCAACAAACGGGAAGAAGTCATACTGGGCTGAGCTGGAAATCAGCGGTGAGTATTATCGTAGAACTCCTAGCGTTGTTGATAATTGTCTTTAATTCATACCAGTCAGACATATCTCTTTATTTTTGCATATAGATTACGCACAGTAGGCAGTTTTCCTACATTCAAAAAGTCCTATTACTGCATTGTCACTTTTTAAATATGAAGTGGGTAAATCAATGTAGCTCGGCACATAGGTCATTTAAAGAGCTGCAACTAAGGATGACTTTTTATCTTTTACTCTCTTGATTAAGCAGTTTGCCCATGTTATTTCTTGGTAATTCGTGAGTTTGAACCATTTATTTCAATTGGGGAATGTATGCAGCCCTACAATTATGCTTGAGCATCATCTAATAATTGTGAATCAATCAACCCTGTTCATTGCAAGGAGAGGGGTCATACTTGGCTTTAATCCTCCTGTGTGTGTGCATTTCCCCCTGTCTCACAGGCCGAGTGAGGAGTCTCAGCACATCCCTGTGGACTCTCACCCATCTCACTGCCCTGCACATCAGTGACAACTCATTGTCACGCATCCCGCCAGACATTGCCAAACTACAAAACCTGGTGTACCTGGATCTCTCATCCAATAAGATCAGGAGCCTGCCGGCCGAGCTCGGCAACATGGTGTCTCTCAGGTTAGTTAATCACAGCTAAACATGTACCCCCTAATTTAGGCACAATAGAAAGGAAGACTAGTTATTTCCATTATGGCAAAGTGATATAAAAAAAAAAAGTATTTATTGTAGATCCATTGAATATCTGCCCATATGGTTCCATATACATTTCAAATTAACAATGAATCTGAAGTTAAACAGGCAAATGTTTTTGGGCAACTGTATTTGAACAGGAATAAAGTTGGTTGTTTCTCAGGAGGTTTGAATTCTAATGATCAAATTCCCCTATGTCCTCCACAGGGAACTGCTTTTAAATAACAACCAGTTGCGGGTTCTGCCATTTGAATTGGGGAAACTGTTTCAGTTACAAACACTGGGGTTGAAAGGTGAGTGGCTCACCGAGGTTATTTTGTAGCCATTCTACCCTTGAAATGTCTTTGTTGTGTTGGCGACGATTCAGACTGATTTGCTTTTCCTTCACCAGGAAACCCACTTGCACAAGAAATTATGAGCCTCTACCAAGAACCCGATGGCACGCGGAGACTGCTCAACTACCTGTTAGACAATCTGGCAGGGGCTATCAAGCGCAGTAAGTACCCCTCTGTCTGAACGTTTTGAGACCCGACACGATTTACATATTGCCAGTTGTTTCTATATACCAAAAATATAGGTACATTAGTAGTTAAAAATGGGTTCATTGTAGTGCTGCACGATTAATCGAAAAAAGATTGTGATCTCGATTCAGACACCGATGCGATCTCATTTCTAAATTACGGCGATCCTATGACGTCAAGCTGATTTTTTTACATTTTTTAATTATTTTGCTTCTGAATAATACCAACTTGCAATGTCAATCATACTTAAACGATGTAAAGCAAATATACTCTATACATTTAACATTAAAGTACCATGATCGCATCCAAATGGTAGTGTTCTGTCTGTCTCTCCTCCTCTCATGCCGTGTTAACGCTGCAGCCACTCGTGTTGCCAGTTTTTGCGGAAGGAATAAGCAACCAGGTCTATGAAAACAAGCGCAAAAGAACATGAGCACTTTAAACCTATATATGTCGGTTCAACAAGCACACAACCGCAACAACTATTATTACTTACTACCAAGCAACTTTACAGAAAGATAAGCCCAATGTGGCTTATAATAAGTATACCTGGCAACACTCACTGACTGCAGCACGTGAGGGCAGGAGCCGGCAGTATGTTTACAGAAGCGTTAGCATTAGCACTGATTAGCAAAGAGTGACGAGAGCGACTAGTAGTACAGGAAAAACAGAAATGAGTGACGAGGACAATGACAACAACACCGATGAAAATCCCGGTGGCGACTCTGGCGAGAGTGAGACGGAAGTTGTGCTTGTGCCGAAAAAAGTAGATGGACTGTGCTAGTAGCTAGGCAGCTAGCCTTTATTTACATTTATTCTGAAGCTGTAACTTTATGTTCTGTTCCGTTTTTATATTCAGTACTGACTGCAGTATTTAAGTTAATCCTTTTGATTCAGTGACATTACTACTCAGTGGAGTCTAGCACTTTGTTTAAGTTTATGTTTTTTTCAGTACAAGAACCTTTTAAGTGCAGTAGTTGAACTGGGTGCTAGCCGGCTAGGCTTTTTTTATATTATTATTCTAAAGCTGTGACTGTTTTGTTTTTATATTCAGCACTGTGGTGAGGTATTTTGAGTAACTGAAGTGCATTCCTCCCTGTAACAAACAGGTTGGTGTTGTTGTACAGTAGTTGGGTGTCCTGTCACTGTGAACAGGTGCTACTGCAAAGTTTACATTTTGTTATTATAAAGCTGCAAAAATTCTATTGTTTATGTTCAGCACTCGGGCAGCAGCAATATCTTTATTTGAGTTACTGTATGTTTTGTTACCAGGGAGACTTGAGTTTAAGTCAAGCACTTTGTTTAAAGCCACAGTAGTTGGCTGTCAAATTCATTTTAATTACTCTATGTTTTTGCTACAAGAAACTGAGACTTGGATTTAAGTCCAGCACTTTGATGTTGATGGTGTCTGTTAAGCCACAATAGTTGCCTCCAGGTTCCACATTTTGAATGTAGTAATGTTTGTTCAGTATTCAGCAACTACAGGCTAAAGACAAAGTTATGTTTTTGTTACAAGAGAGACAAATGTTGTCTGTTTAAATTCATTGTACTCATGTGACGTCTAAGAGAAAGAGTGCAATAAATATTTTCATTGAAACGATGAGAATCGTGATCTCAATTCTTATGGAGGAAAATCGTGCAGCACGAGTTCATTGTGAACCTGACAGCTTAATGTGCCCCTTAGCTTCTTTGCATTCATTTTTCACCTGGTCACAAATATTAAATATTTGTTGTTCTTTGCTCAGTACCAACAGAGCAGCCCCCAGCCCGGTCATGGATCTCAATCCAGGAACCCGACAGGACACGGGACTCAGGTAAAGACCAAACACATGAAACTAGGAATGTCACAAAAACCAAGACTTTGGTACCAAGTCGATGTCATTCCGTTTCACAGCAACTCAAATGGATATTAAAAGAGTGTTTGTTAAAGAGATTCATTTGATTTTAATGGTGGTATTGAATTAGTATCGTGAATCCTGCTATTTCACTGGTATTGTGGTTGGGTTGCTTGCTGTTAAACAAGTGTGGAAATGTCTCAATCCCAAACCTTTTTAAACCATGTTCTTTTTTCTGTTGCTGCCCTCAGCACTGTTCTCTGTGATGTGCTACAATGTGCTGTGTGATAAGTACGCCACACGACAGCTATATGGCTACTGCCCCTCTTGGGCTCTTAACTGGGAATACCGAAAAAAATCCATCATGCAGGAGATAATGGGCTGCAATGCAGACATCATCAGTTTGCAGGTAAGAGATCAAAGCATTTTCACGGGAATTAACTTAAGCAAACTTAATGCAAATGTACCAAACACCATCATCAGAGACAACTTCATGCAGCTCAAAAAGACTCTTTGACCTGGAATCGGTCTGAATGTTTTGCTATTTATGAGGCAATGTTTGCCACGTTCTGATGTTTGAAAAAGTAAGATTAGAGTGTCCTGTCATTTTGTAAAGTCTGTTGTTTTTATTTAATGTGTTTTTGTATTGAGTTTTTCTAGTATATTTTACAAACATCTATATCATATATATATATAATTTCCCATTCTTGCTGGTATTATAGCTGCCACTCCTTCCTTCAGCTGTATATCTTTTAACAGTATCTTACTTATCCGAGTCTTGTATTACAGTTAGGTTGTTTTCGGAAGGGGGTATTTGTTACGCTAGCATGACTGTCAGTCTTTCTTGTTGTCAATCCTGACAAGTTTTTCTCTGATTAAAGGAAGTTGAGACAGAGCAGTACTACAACTACTTCCTGCCTGAGCTGAAGGAGCAGGGGTACGAAGGGTTCTTCAGTCCAAAGTCACGAGCCAGGACCATGTCGGAGTCGGACCGTAAACATGTGGATGGTTGTGCCGTTTTCTTCAAGACAGAAAAGTATGCATCTGTTGTTTTGACTTGAGGAATTATCTCACTGATCTGTAGTTCCAAGATTATATGTTATGACCTCATGTTTTAGATAGTTATGAGGACAAAATTAGGATGACACTGAATGTTGTGGCTGCGTTATTAATAAAGGGTTATTGTGGTGTATTTATAGTCGATCACTAAGCTTGTGAGATTTTCCCATCATTGAACAGATGCAATAATTTCTACAGGGTAAATACGTATTGCATTGTAAGCCTTTCATTCCAGGTGTAATCTGTAATGCTGCGAAACATGTGCTGTTCCTTTTATTGCTGTGATGATATCAGCTTGGCTGAGTTTCCATTACTGACCGACCTAACCAGTTAGATTGTTCTACAAAGAGATGGTCTGTTTGTTGTAGCCCTGAGACGATGCATAACATTAATTATGCTCACCTTGATAAAGAGTTTGAGAAACTTTAAAAACACAAACTGTCACATTGACATTTTTCTATACCATAGTACATATATTTTATCTAAATTGAGAAACCTCGATCTTAAGTCATTGCACATATTTAATGTATAATATGGATAAACGCTGCTAGGTAGGTGATGATGAAGAATTCTGACAGTTGCTGGTCCACCTTCAGTGAGCCTGAGTGGGAGTTGTCACTAACTTTGGGGATAACCCCTCCCCTTGAATCAGCTGTTGGCAAACACGATATGACAGGGAAGTTGTCTTGGCATGCCAAACATACCACCACGTGATGTGATTGGGAAGGCAACCAACATCTCTTGTTCTGTTGCATCTGCTTTTTTCCCCTTTTTAACTGTCAGCATGAGTCTGATAATGTTATACGAATGCTATGCTAAATCGTCCAATGTCAAGACGATCGGGATGTACATGTATTCACATCGAGCTGTTCAGTACAGCATGTTGGTGTCCTTTGGTGACTCTCTGTGACACAAGAACTGTTTATGTTTACTACTAGCCCATGTGGAACAGAACGTCTGGTGTTAGCTGTGTCATGCTAGGGAAAGAGCTCGATGGACACCCATTTGTGTGACCTGTAAGATACCACTTTTGAAGTTTAGTTGGATTTGTTTGTGGAAACACTACAGACATTTAAATAACTCAAACCCCACATCGCTCAAACCCCGCCAAAGTGATAAGTAATGCAATATAGTGTTTATCACTGTATATTAGGTCACATTTGAGCATCGACGGAATGATCCAATATATACAGTATTATTGCATATTGACAGTGTATTGACTACTGCTGCGACTTGCTCAGCCTATTGTGTCTGACCTGTTACGAGCACCAAGGAAATATCAACTGGTCAGTTATATCACGGAGCGTACATTTTCATTTAAGATATTTCGTTTTATTGACTATATCCCTGTAATTAAGGGCCTCAACTGATAGTCATTATTAGGGCCATTGATTAACATTTGAAGGGTATATTGAAATGTATCAAACAGTAACCACAATATGAACATACTAACCTGTGAATAATGTGTACCGTTGCCTTCCAAACATGATGAATGAAAATGAAATGTTGTTGTTGAATTATGACACAACGTTTTTATAAATGTGTGTTTATTATATATTCTAGAGATTAATGTTGTTGTGGTCATGGCAACAAAGACATTTGGATTTAAACAATTGGTATCATAACATATCAAATGCTAACTTATAACAAATATACATCCCGTTCAATTCATCAAGTTGCGTTATCAGCTGGCTTAGAAGCACAGTTCAATGTTCATGGCATTGCATCTCCTTTATTCAAATTGTAGAGTTTTGAGAAGTGGATAGGAATAAAAGAGCTTGAAGTGCTGGTGAAGTAAACAACTAAATGTGATGGCTGTGACTTTTTTATAAGCCTCTGTTAATCGCATGAACATGTTTATGACTTTGATGAGCAGCTTGGTCCACACAGGACTGGTTCTGTATTTGGTCACCATTTGAGTTGAGGGGAAACCAGATGATTCTGCCACTTGGCTCATATGTGTTGATATGCCATGCCGATGTTAAACTCCAGGATCTCATCCCTGCCTAAACATGTCCTCTCTCCTCGCTGTGGTCCAGGTTCAGCGCCGTGCAGAAGCATACAGTGGAGTTCAACCAGCTGGCCATGGCTAACTCCGAGGGCTCCGAGGCGATGCTGAACCGGGTGATGACCAAGGACAACATCGGGGTCGCTGTGCTGCTGGAGGTCCGCAAAGAGATGATGGAGGCCTCCTGTGAGTTACACTCTATTCTGTCTCGAGACTTCTTATTTGATAATGATATAAATAAAATCATCTAGCCCTGCTTATCTTGAATTGACATTCGTCTGAAACTCATTGAGCACAAAGGATAGTAGGTAGTGGTCCACATGTGCATGGTGCATACATAACCTTCTTTTGGTAATTACTAATTCCTCTTTCCATCCATTTCCTCTCCTCTCAGCTGGAAAGTCACTCCATGGCATGGAGAAGCAGCTGCTCCTGATAGCCAATGCCCACATGCACTGGGATCCAGAGTACTCTGACGTGAAGCTGGTCCAGACCATGATGTTCCTGTCGGAGGTGAAGAACATCGTGGACAAAGCCACGCGCAGCCTCAAGTTGTCCTCTGTCTCTGGTGAGACCAATGCCATTCCACTGGTGCTGTGCGCTGACCTCAACTCCCTGCCGGACTCTGGTAAGTTAGCATGGCTAAATGGTACCAACGCTCACCTTAGCCCTCCGCCATACCTTCACTGGTGTTTTGAAAATGTGGGTTTTTCCACCCTTTGTTCTTATATTCTATGTATAGTTTTATTCCAAGATGGTTGCTGATTGACTACGCTACGTCAGGAAACTATTTTCTTTTGGTTATTGTTTAAAGTTTTAGTTTTTGTTACACTCGCCTAAAGCAACGTTCTCACTAGCCCAAATGTACATTTAAGTTGTTTTATGATAGTAAAATACATGGATTTTGATTTTGAACCGACAAAAGCAGCAATTGAAAGTAACCACATGCTCTTGAGAAGTGTTCTCTGCAGGTGAATGGACCATGTTTAATAGTTTATACGATTTCTTAGCACAGGTTTAACCCACTCCTAAAATAAGATGCGTCAAGATCCTCTTGCATGTAAGGTTCTGTTAATTGTATTGTTGCCCTGATGAAGTATTCATGCTTTCCTGCTTCAATGTAGCGATATCATTCAAAACAGGACTTTATTGATATCACACAGCTTTGTTTTGGTGTTTTTATTTCCAAATCTCCCAGAAAGGAGCGATCTGAGAAATGTTGCTTTACATGGCTTGCAATATAAGATTCAATTGAATTACTGCTTAAATGTTACAGCTAATTGATGCTAAAAATAACATTTAGCGTAGGAATTGATTTGGGACCTTGAAGTGCTACTTGACTTTTCTTGATTCTAATAAAAACGTCTCGTCGGTTCAGGCGTGGTGGAGTACCTGAGCAGTGGGGGGGTGGACTGCACCCACAAGGACTTCAAGGAGCTCCGCTACAGCGACAGCCTGACCAAATTCAACTGCAACGGCAAGAACAGCTCGTCCAACGGCAGGATCACCCACGGCTTCAAGCTGAAGAGCGCTTACGAGAACGGCCTGATGCCTTACACCAACTACACCTTCGACTTCAAGGTGACTGTGCCGACCACTCAGATATTAGCTTTGTGTATACGCTACTTGTTTATTAGCACCATATCAAGGTTGTATCCCTCTGACGTGACTCCCCTCTTCTCTCCCCAGGGTGTCATCGACTATATTTTCTACTCCAAGCCTCACCTGAACGTGCTGGGTATCTTGGGCCCTCTGGACACCCACTGGCTCGTAGAGAACAATGTCAGCGGCTGCCCACACCCCCACATCCCCTCCGACCACTTCTCCCTCTTCAGCCAGCTGGAGCTGCTCCTGCCCAACCTGCCCCCCCAGGTCAACGGGCTCCACATGCCTGCCCGCAGGTAGTGAGTCCCTGCCACACCACCAGGGGGGGGGCTGCAACCACAGCCCCTCACTTTCAAACCCTCCTCCCTCCCACTACCAGCCCTTCCCTCCACCATACCGGAGGAGGAAGACAAATACACAACCTGTAAAATATTCGTACAGTGAGGTCTGGCCGACAGGGATTTCGTATAATGTTATAGATATTCTATATTTTTCTTTTCTTGGTTTTCTTTCTTTTTGTTTTTCTTTTAACTGCTCGATTCAGTCCTGTTGGTGTATCATAATTTGTGCTTTGGACTCCCTTCCCTCCTAATAATCCACCCACCTACTTTGCTTCTGTCTTTGACACTAGGGGATGGTAGCTCGTTCAGATTTGTCACATGGGGAAGGGTTTGGTTTTAGAGTACGGGGAAGCTGAGCAGTGGCTGATGGGATGACATTCACCTAAGAAGCTCCATAGCAGACGGTCTGCTTATCTGTCTGTCCTGTATAAATCTGAAACCAGCAAAGACAGCAGACTTGTGACTCTCAGACCTCTTTCCTTGGCTGGTGCTTGTTCTCTCGTGCTCTGGGCAGCCAGCGGACTTTCTCAGTCTTTCTCTGGGGCACACATTCCTTGAGTCAGATGCTGTTGGGTTAGAGCAGCTTTTAGCTGGTAGTTAAGCATCCCAGGCAGCTCGCATGAGGTAAGATTTCCTGCTGTCATGCTGTGGTGCTGAGGCCTTTTGTGCGGTCACGGCCTCCCATGGTGCTACAAGATAGTCGACACCTCTGACCCTACCTCCGGTGCATTAGCTATCAAACCCAGCGCTTCCTCGAGACGCCAGAGAACTACATATGTCCAGCTTCACATGGGCTGTCCGTAGGATTTGTGAGGGATATGGAGAGAAACTGAGAGCAGCTACCATCCTGTTTGCAGACCGTTTCACCCACGCTTCTGTAGTTGTTAGGCTAGTCTCGTGCGTATGAGCTCATGTGGACCACGTACCCCCATTTTGGACACGGGATTTAGGCTGATGGGCAAAGCGATGACGGGCTTTCACAAATCTTTTCTTTGTCTCGATTACTTTTAGGGCAGAGAAAGCGAGTGATGGCTGATACACAGGAGTTAAACCAGCATTCCTCTCACTGTCTGGAGTTGCCATCCAACTCCACGCATGCAAGCTTACACACACACACACTCTCTCACACACATAATTGCATAAACACACACAGGTAATTTGCAGGCAGATCTGTAGCACTGTCTCCGAGGCCAGTAGTGACTTTCCCCAGCCATATATTCCATACACGAAAGCAGTGGTTTTTCACAAGTGTTTGTACAGAATAGTTATCTAGACTCAGTCTTTACATGATTGTATATGAACCACAAAAGACCTGTTTTCTGGTGTTTTTTGTACCAAGAGTAAATTATGATCAGATTTGAAAAAAAAAGATTGTATTGTAAACTATGGCTAAATTTTTATCCAGTTAATGTTAAGATGAATTGATATTACCAGCTTGTACAAAAGACGTAGGAAGAGGTTGTTCAAGGCGTTCACTGTCACTTCTTTGCACTCCCTAGAGATTAACTGTAATTCATTATCAGTGCTGTTTTACCCCCCCACCCACCTCTGCCCCCCCACCCACCTCTGCTGTTGATTTGATTTGCCGGCATAGTGCTGCGATTGTAAATAGACACCGAGTAAACTCTGCCTGTTGCTTCTTGCCCATTAACAAAGCCATTGATCCACACTGCTGCCATCAGTTCAGACAAAAGGACACGCACGGATAGCTCACAGCCCACCAGTGACTCCACATCTGCGCCGCACTCGCGCCAGTGACGTGTGACCAATACGACCGATACTAATCCCACATGTACAAGAAAACATCGTGCCTCACTGTAGCAGTTGTCGTTGTCTTGCACTATTTACATTTGACGAACGCCTGAACAACCTTTTCTCCTTTTATTTTTAAATACTGTTGAGACATTTGTGAAGATTTTATGTCCTTTTATTGGTTTTTGTTAATGTTGATTTCCTTTTTTTATGAGCTGTGACAATGTTATGATGATGTGTATATCCTTCCTTTTCATTGAGCTCTCTAGTAATCAGGTATGCTTTCTCCCCCCCCCCCCCACTTAAGGAACATTTAGGAGGAGGTCTAATCTTTATCAATTCCTGGGATTGTTTAGCTCCCTATTTGTACCTTCACACAGCTCCATGCCCAGACCCCCCCCCCCCCACCCAAAAGCCCCTTCCCTGGCCATGAATTTTTAAACCTCCTTAAGCCTGTCTATCACTCTATATGCCCGACCTCCCCCTCCCACTATATTAATCAAGCTGTGTCTTTTAACCCCCTTTGCTCAACCACTTTGTAAAGTTCTCTTGCCCTCGTCACTGCAGCTATAGTGCCATCTGTGGACCTCCCTACCTCTGTGTTGAAAAAGGTGGAAGGCCCATTGTGCTCTGCTTTTTGAAGGAACAAGGGATGAGGGGCAGCTCAGCTTGGCTTTCTCTCTCTCTCTCTGAAAGCCAGGCAAAGAAGTCGCTTTGAATCCAATTTGTTACATCCCGACCAACATGTAGTCTGCCCGTGGCGAGGCGGTGAATTCAACAGACTTGTTTTTACACAAATGCACCGTATGATGAGCATTCGGATGCAGCTCCCCTCACTTCTTGGCCCATCATATGAATTGACTTAAATGTATAGACATTTTTAAAGCAAGAGGGAAGTAAATAGGAAGAATAAGCTTAGTCCTCAGATCAAGGGTTGTCCCATTTGTTTGCCCCTACAAGTTTGTCTTTTAACCTTTTGTTTTCCAGTGGAAACCAACGTGTCCAGTTTGATATTTTTTTTTCTGAATGGCATTAGTATTGTAGTAGATTTAAAAGGCTAGCTTTTTTTGTAAAGTGTGAATAAAAGATGTAACTCATGTTTCCTTTCTAAAAAGATATTGAATTGTGTTGTGTAAATCATGAATTCTATGATGTTTGCTACATTGTTTTTACTTTCACTCTGTATATTTTCCCCATATACTCTTAATCACAAACCAAATCCTCTGTAGAAATCACGAGACGTTGATGGCTTGTTTGGAGTTGAATGTTCCTGATGATGCTGAGAGCGTATGGAGGGAAAGGGGATCTGCATCAGTGGAATTAGTCAAAACTCTCAGAACAGGGATATACATTTGTACTTTTCAGCTTTATTTAGGATGTTGTGTGGCACTAGCTGGAGAGTGCGAGTGCCTGTAGGGCAGCAGAGCTGTCTCAGCAGTTCAGTGCGAGAGAGAACTGTTCTGGTAAAACGTGTTTTTAGGACTAAGCTGGTCACGAGACGGCGCCTGTGATAACCATTTCACTCTTCTTGTGCATCACAGTGGTTAATCATGTTACTAGCTAACAAGTAGAAGCTTTTGATAGTCACTGATCTGACTAGTCCTTTTGGTTGTCGACCCGACGCTCCCCATCGCCCCCTTGTTCACCACACCCTATGGCTTTTGATGGAAAATCTGGCAAATCACAGAGCTGAGTTACCCTGTAAGCGTTTGCGAGTAATCACACTTGTACTTTCCAATGTTGCATTGTGTTTTGTAGTTGGCTTGTTTAGGCTTAGAGTAATTTCCCAAGCTGCATCTCTTTCTAACGGTGCACACCAAAGCTGCTTGTAGTCTCCTCCGTGTAGAGCAAGTTTCACCAACCAGTCACACGTTCTTTTTGTTTTTCATAGTCTTCATGAAAAGTAGGGCTGTACGCAAAGAAAGATACTTTTTTTTCTTTGATCACATGAACACGTTGCGTCCATATCCATACTCTTGTTGGGGTTTGGTTTCTCACTCAGCTAATTTTAAATGCATCCTTTTCCAAAATAAACTAGGCAATAATAACAGAAACATTCAGACACATTTAGAATGGGTTTTTAAATATTTTATCTAGAAAATGTAGCCATCTTTCAACTGTGGTTGTTTGTTTTGCCTTTGCACTCATCTTTAAACTCCTTTTCCTTTCCCCTTGATTCACCATCTTGTATATTTGCTCATCTTCTCTCGATCTAGTAGTAGTTGTTCAATGATCAGGATTGTCTAACTAGTCAGCGAAGTACATATTGATCTGTGTTTATGCACTGGACCAACTATTGTTTACCATTCTTCAAAACCAGCAAAAAAAAAAAATGTATATTGACAAAACACTTGCACAATGTTGTAGAATGTCCATTAATCCCGATGAGAAATCAAGGCAGCTGTTTTCAAATCAACACATACTGTTTTAAAAAGAAACTGAATGGTAAACAATGCTTTTCGTTGTACCCCTTAGCCGTCCTCTCTATTCTCTTTGGACTAGTTTGGTTATTTTTATTATTTCTGTTTGACTACAGGTTCTGCTTGTTTCCTTTACACCTTCCTATGTATTTTCCTACTTCTGGTTGAAAATAAATTCTATATTATCTGTTTCAAGCTGTGTCACCTCTTATTCTTTGCAATGGATATTGAGAAATAAATAATTTTTCAGTTGTCCTTGTATTACTGCCTTTTGCTTTCTTGTTTCTTTTTCCAAAGAACATTTCCTGTCCTTTTCAGACTTGAGTTAACACTAGACACAACATGAAGCTGTATTTTCATTTTCTATTTATCACTATACATTTAAAAAATATCCTCGGAAAGAAAACCGACTACTCAATACTCGCAACGCTTTCTGACCCTGTATCACATTCAACACAATTCATGTTGTGTGTTGGTTGATGTTGAAGATGAAAGTGTTTTTAACAGCTGTTAGAGGCTGGATTTGGGGCCAAACTGCTTGTGACTTTTCATTCCACCCATAAACAGCTTCTTAACTAAACAATGTGGACATCAGAGGATGTTCGGTTGAATTTAAAACCTGCAAACTCATATCACTTTCACATTATTCCAGACTAGTGGGTTACAGAGACCATCTTGGTTGAAGCCTCTGTGTCAAGAAAGTCCCCTCCCCCGGAGTGTCTTTTAGTAAGACACTGAACCGGGGGCTGTTTTGTAGTCGAGTCTGACCTTTTGATTTTCCTGCAGGAGGGCAAATGAAAAGAGAATTTCCCATTGGTATCAATAAAGTTTAACATTAACATTTAATACCTAAAATAGCCTGGGGATAATAGTCTGTGTATTATCATTAGTAGACACACGATGGAGCCAAAGGACCAGGCGTTGTCCCGTGTTCTCTACCGGAAGGAGGTAGCATGTGTGCCAGGACAGAACGACCCACTGGTGGCTCATAACGTCAGCTGGAGTGATTTTAGAGAGAGCAGGAGCAGTGTGAAACAGGAAGTTGAGTAGAGATGTTGTGTTGGGACACAGCGGGGGCACAGTAATCACTCCCAAGATGTTTTATCAAATGCCAATAGGAAAAACATTGGGTTAAACTTGTCCTATAAAGAATTAAAATACATTTATTTTTAATGGAATACCAAAAAGAGATGATTACAGGGTAGGATGTATCTTCAGTATGCTATTTACATCTGTAGACTCCTCCTATTGTCATGATTAATCCATACATCTTGGATCAAATGATAATTGTTTTAACATTAAATAAACAAACTGAAGTCATGTATCACTCAGAAATGCCAAACAATCATTTGAATTGGAGATTGTTTATCGTAATAAATCTTTTTTTAGGGCATTGTTAACATTTTTGTACAGTTTATAATCAAAACAATTTAAAGATAAATCAAAAACGGAAAAATCAACAATCCTGATGTCTTCGTATTCTTGACATAGAGCCCTGCTGCATCTATAACAAGGTTTCTTTAGAAAAAGCGCGCACATTCTCATTTTCTGTGTATTTTATGCTTTAGCTGCTGTAGACACTTTATTAACACTTAATCGATCTATAAATATCAACTCAGAAAACATCAATAAGAAAAGCGTTGCACCCTGCTAGTGTAAGGCTTTGGTTAAAATGGAAAATAGTGATGCACTTTTATTTATATTTTACGTCACTTTCTGGAAAAGTCCTAAAAATTCTTCACAAATAAACTTAGTAAGGATTGATAAAAAAAATGGAGGACTTTTCCTGTAATGACACCATAAAAACAACTGTGTCAATCTTAGCCTTAAGACAACAGGAGTGTTAATCAATGATGAAAATGATCATTCTTGGACTCTTCTTCATGCTCGGCCTGCCATGAAACAACAGGCCTTTAATCAATGTGGTTTTTCCCGGAGGTGGATTGGTTGTGTTCGTGTTTTGTTTTCTGCCAATCGTGGTCTGGCACATTTTTCAGAACATAGTGGACTTCCACACTAAAGTGCTGCAGCTGTGTGCATGGGATTATCATCATTAACAGACCTTCAGGCCTGTCACTGTCACAACAGGATGACGTGGTTGTAAAATAAACCTCACGCACAACTGGAAGAGAACATTTAAAAGTTCCGAACATGCACAACAGCAACAAATAAAGCAACTATTTCAATTTTTGCAGAACAAAATTATCATCGATAGATCTACAATCAGGCTTTAGCACACACACAAACCTTTAACGCAGCATAAGCAAAGAGCCACAAGGCTTACTGTTATTAACCTGAAATGAACTGTGAGGGAAAATATCATCATCACATGACTGCTCATATGGGAACCAGAGGCTTTAAACATGCTGCCTTTATTCAGCCGAGGTAATCTGCTCAAAAATCAGGGTAAGGAAGTTGGAGGAGAATGTCAAAGGTTTTCCAAGAAACACATTTCCCCTCTTTACGGTCATGAACTAGTTCTTGTTTTGAATGGAATTTCTTCCATGAATAACTGTCAAGATGTGCGTTGTGTGACATAAGAGGGAGAAGAGAGAGAGTTGTTTCTATGGAAAGAAAAAAAGGGGGGAGTGAAAAGAGATTTCCCTTAATTTCACCTCAATGTTTGCCGACTATCTATCTTGTTGACGTGGCAGCGTGATCTAAAATCCTGCAAAGTCCATTGCAGATGTAGACTCTCTACCGCTCCTCTCTTGTTCTTGTTTGTTTTCTTCCTTCTCTCTATCCTCCTTTATTCCTCCTCCCCTATAACATCCTTCTTTTATCCTTTTCCTCTGAAATTCCCGTGTGTGTGTGTGTGTGTGTGTGTGTGTGTGTGTGTGTGTGTGTGTGTGTGTGTGTGTGTGTGTGTGTGTGTGTGTGTGCACACCACTACTAGGCCAGTTGCCTGTGTGATGCTCAGCCAACTTCTCCTAACATGCCCTCAGAGTACTTTCTTTGGGTTCCATGGTTGTGGATTCAAGTTGTTAAGCTCCAGAAATGAGCACATGAAATATAGCTGCATGTGTCTGAGAGTCCAAACTCACAGCCATCACAGCAGGAAATATCCTGAGATTTTCGGTGGAAATCACCTCAGCTAGTGAACCTAAAGGTGAAACCATTTGGTGCAAATTTGACCGAATGATGATTGCTTGGAAACAGCTTTTATTGTAGAGGGGAATGACACCTGAGCATTTGCTGGTCTGTAAAACAGCACGTGTGTGTGTGTGTGTGTGTGTGTGTGTGTGTGTGTGTGTGTGTGTGTGTGTGTGTGTGTGTGTGTGTGTGTGTGTGTGTGTGTGTGTGTGTGTGTGTGTGTGTGTGTGTTTTATTGCTCTTGTTAAACCAAGGATGAGTGATTTTGCAGAAGGTGCAGACCTAAGAGTTATTGGCCAGCGGCAGGTTTGGACAGACAGGTGTGCACTGTAAAACAGTTGAAGTAACTATTACTACTTCTGCCTTAAACATGTGGTTCTTAACCAAAATAAAAACGTACAAAACTCATGTAATTATTAAAAAGTATTTTAATATTATTGCAATGTAAGAAAAATATATATAAGCTCACTGCCCTGGAAAAAGCAAAGGATCATGCACTTTTGTACGTCTTTTATACATGAATATGTGTCCTCGGTGTTCCAGGGAACTCACCAAGTGTCAGAAAACACAACCCTCTCTCTTTTCCTCCATACCCAAATCTCTAAAAAAGGTGCTGCAATGGATCTGATACAGACTGATCCAGATTTGAACACTTTACTGACGTCAGTAAATTGGCACTACGGCTATTGGTCAATTCTCCACCTATCAGGGGAATGAGAGGTTGGGCCACGGCCGGCCATTGCTGCTCGAAAGCGCTGGAGACGCTGTAGTACATATGCCAGGCCTGTAAGTGGCGCTGTAGTCTGCCACAAAAGCAGCGAAGAAGACTTCCCATGCATGGTTGCCATGGTTGCCATTCTGTTTATTCTCCGCTGTGGCTCTTTTTCTCCCTCCCCGAGGCAAGCGTTTGCGCCTCCTGCTTTAAAACAAATGAATAATGACTCTATATAATCATATGTAAGGGATAATGTGCCGATCTAGATCCCTCCGCTTCACGTCGGGCTCCTGATCAGCCTGTCGGTGTGTAATAAGCGGGATAATGTGCAGCGACGCGGTCATTATGGGGAAAAGAACACCGACAGGCTGATCAGGAGCCCGACGCGAAGCGGAGGGATCTAGATCGGCATGAAGGCACATTATGCAATGTGCAATGTGCACATTATCCCGCTTATTACACATGGCCACATTCTCAACAAAGTAACGACATGACTCCCAATATTAATTGAAATGCTTTTATGGATTTAGAAAATGATTTTATTGATTTAAAAAATAGTTGTATTGATTTAAATTGACATGCATCCGCTAAGAAAAATAGTCCGTTGTTACTGTTTGAACTAACATAGCAACGGCAGGAACTTCTTCGATAGTGTTTTTGAGGAGCTTTTTGATTACAGATTTGAAAACATCGTTGCTTGCTTTAAAAGTAGCACAATTCATTATGTCAAACCTTGGAAAGTATCTAGATGTCCCTGCCCTAATGCCAAAGTAACTGGCAACTGAATATGTGTCGCCGTTTGATGTCTATGTCTGGACCGCTGCGTAAAAAGGAGGGTTTCTGCCCCATTACTTCTCTTCTTACACTATATAAGAATAAAACACGGAGGACGGAGATCTCTTTTTCTCCCCCTCTTCTCCTCGCTGCAGCCCAGCAGCTGATCTCAGAGTACGCTCCCCTCTCCTGCAGGGGGGCGTGGTCATCTGCAGCTCACAGAATCAGCCCCCTGCAAAAACAGGGCTGGAAAGAGCAAATAGAGCGAAATGAGGCATGGCTAAAATGCAGGATCTTTTTGGTATTTTGAAAAAAGAAATATCTTTATATACTTTATATAGCTATGGCCCTACAATATATTGCTCAAATATAGCATGATAGGTCCACTTTAAGATATCATGTTAAATCATCTGATTACTAACACTAACAAGTTACATTCAAGTTATATAATATTACTTGGGTCTTGCACAACATCGCAACCTCCGCGTCTAAAAAGCAAAGCCAAAACAATTAACTTGAATTCTCTCTAATATCCAGTAGCAGGCGACTCCTCTGGTTTATGAGAAAATTACACTACTTCTTCCTTTATTTATTGCCTCAGTACACATTTTTGTGATTCGTATGTTTTGGTTTCAATTATGTCGTTTAAGTCCTTTCAAAACAGCATATTGTTCACTTTGTAAGCTTTGATCCCATTTGGTATAACATGGACAGAAAAGCTGTGTACATTTTGGGGCGTGGCTAGGATTAAATAGTTAAAAAAGCTATTTCTTTTAAGAATGAATCACACATGCTCAGCCTGTTTTCTCTATTAACATGTTGGGCAGATGATAAAAGAGGTTAACAGACGTGCAGACCTAATTGAGATGGAGGATGCACCGACCATCCAGCATACCTGCTTGAATAGGCGCACGTGAAAAATCCCTTCCCCAGCAGCAGGCCTGCCACCACCAACATATAATATCCACAAAGAGCAGAGGAAAACAAGGCCGTGTGCCTGTGAAGTCATGCCAGGAATTCACAACACGTATTTTGTAGGGGGAAAAAAGGTTGAAAAATACATGCCCTGATTTTGCTACAAACAATTCAATGTGCCGTGTTTCCTGAGTTTATTTGTGGTTGCAATCCGAGAGGTCAAACCTGCAATGATCTGCTTGCTTGCCTGAGTTAAAGCAGATTGTGAAATGTGGTAAAGTTGTAATTATTCATAGTCAATTCCTTTATAAGTGCTAAAAGCAGTTATGACTTTGCACTACTTAAACAGCAAACCATGTGAGACAAGGCTCAGTGGGTCTAATATCCAAATGACCAGAGACAGTGCTGTGGGATCAGACTACCTGTTGTTGAGAATGAAAGGAGGCCCAAATCTTCTCCTTGGGTACCCAGAAATCAGAGGTGAGAATTGTTTCTCATTGTCTCTCTATTTGTCAATAGGACTTGCAGCGTGGAGCTTTGGCGACTGAACACAGTGCGCTGGAGCAGGGTCGCAACCCCTCCGTCTCTCTCCAGTGAGCTGCTTCCAAATGACAGTCTCCCCCCCCCCCCTCTCTCTGTGTCTCTAGTGTTGACTGTGCTAATTGTTCTCAGGGCTGGGGTCTGTCACTTGAGGCCCGTATTCTCGCATCTGTGGGTCACAGGCTCCAGCAACGACTGGAGTAGAGTGTGACAGCTCCTGTTAGTGTGAGTGTGTGTGTTTGTTTTTTTCCAAAGCCTAATGAGTGTTAGAGGGACGGTGATGCCTCGCTTCAAGCAGTCATGATGGTGTGCTACAGGAATGAAAATAAAATGCTAATCAGCAAAACAGTTAAGAATATAAACAGCGTGTAGTTGTCAGAGACAGCATTATTATGTCTGCGCAGGTGTGCATTCACCTGCATGGCAGTGACCCCTGCCAACCATTGATGCATTGTGCTGTATTTTTACAAAGAAAAGCTTTGACATTTTGGAAAATATGCTTAGGTGCTTTCATGCTGACAGTTAGTTGAAAAGATTGATACCACTCTCACATGTAGAGCAAATATTTCGCTTAGTTAATCATAAAGAGTGAAAACAGGGAGCAACAGCTAGCGGGGCGCTGCCTTTGTTAAGATATAGAATCCTCCACAAAGGCTGTATCCACAAACACACCATGCAAAAAGAGAGCTGCACAACCTGTACATTCAGTAAAATCACAGGGGAAATGTCCGAATAAATAGTGAGAATATAACCAACAAAAGGAGTAGAATTAGCAGCTGTTGCAGAGAAGAAGCTGCCAGTCTGCAGCCACAGGAGGGCAAACAGTTTATAAATAGTAGGCCCGAAACAATGCAATATGACAGATAATTACAATATTGTGGGTTTTAGTTCATTAACTCTACATAATACAAAACAAAACAAAAGAAGATAAATGGGTTGCATCTAACTTAATTAAGCATTGATTTAATGCTACACCTGACCAGGAAGCAAAGTGGTGCAAACCAAACACAACCACCACAGGTGCATTCTGGATATTAACAGCATGATAATTGCTAAAATGCCAATTGCTGGATCCATGTGGCTTTTGTTAACCTGGGTGTGTGAGGTCTTTCTGTCTGTAATAATATTTCCTGTACAGTTTAACGTGAGTGAAAACGTTGAGCAGCTTGGTGGGTCAGAGAGACTGAGTGGTTTGGGATTATGCAACCCAGTCTCACAAAAAAACGTGTAATACTAGATTGGTCCACAACTTGGGATGTAGTATTTCTACAAAAACGCCTCTGAAATTGTAAGATCCCTACATTTTTTTTCACCATTCATTCCAATGGCTGGCGTCTATGTCACATGATCTTCACATTTCTTCCTGCAGAAAAAAAAAACATGGCCGATCTTCGTTTTATTCTCGGTGGAAAATGCATATTTTAAGGTTAGTTTGGCCATTAAAATGCGTTTTGATGTCATTTGATGCGAGAAATATGAGTTGTTATTTCAGATTATGTGTGCAATGGATGCACATGATCTTTAGTTTGCTAGTTATTACGAAGATTACTTCAGGAAATTGTGTCCATGCAACGTTTTCATTGTTACCAAGGTGGTTGCTAGGGACGCTGCTATCGATATTATTTCTGTTATGTTGTGTAACTGTTTAATGGTGTTATCTTTATTGCTACCCCTTTCCCCGTCAATGTATAGTGTTGGTCCACAGCGCAAACGTATTAGTAACACAATCCGCATCTAAAATTGTGGCATAGATAGGCCTACGTTATTTTCCCCTGTGCAATTCTCCAACCCAGTCTCGACTCTCACATCTCACATCACATCGTCATAAACAAATACCGGAAACAGACCACATTTTTTTTTTTACAAATAAAATAATACTTTATTCCGAGTGTGCTTGCTTTTTTCTTTGAAAGTAATCACATAACGGCATTGTAATACACGGTTCGGCTGAATTAAATATTACATATCTGCCGTAGTTCTCTATTTATAGAGCCCTGATGAGAAGACTTCTAGACAAACAGGAGGAACTGCCGCCAAAACTGAAAACGTGAAGTGGATCATAAATATATCAGCCATTAAACAACATCTTACATTTCTTTTCACACAATACGTCTCCTTGCAATATCAACACTAATTCGGCTCACTTTTATATTTGATCCAATTGGTAGATAGGCTGTATTTACACCATAAAGGTGCACAGCTGATATCAAGGGACACCTGGTGGTTAAAGCATGTTATTGAATTTAATTATTTTTATTATTAGATATTAATAGGATCCCTATAAAGTATATTCATTACTCGGTATTCTCTACTAATAGTTAATTAAAGACTGTATATAATGACTATTTTGCACATCCCGTTCAAGATGTTCTAAGGTTTATTGACATATCATATAGGCCTACACAACTGTGGTATAGTTCTGCACTGAATCAAAAACTTGGGTCGCAGGTTCCTCAACAGTGCATTACAACACATCTATCAATATTTGTGTATACCTCCAGCAATGTTAACTATGTTGAAGCACATATTTTAACTGATATTATACATATGTATTATACTCTTATAAGATGTATGTAGATAGTATAAGAAATGTGCAGAATACGAGGTATGCACATTTGGAGGTAGATATATTGATAGATGTCTTGTAATGCACTGTTGAGGAACCTGCGACCCAAGTTTTTCATCTCCGACCTTGTCAGGTATTGAACAATCAATAAATAAAGAACACAGAATTATTAAATATAAAACACAGAATTTGTGTGATTAATACTAAATGATTTACAAATAAACACCACTGCATATTTAACTGTTACACATGCTGATTTAACGCAAATGTTTCCAACTTGGGATCAATAAAGTATATCTTATCTTAAGCTGATCGATGGCTACTGCCATATTTGCACAATGTGCCTCTGAACCTTGACAAGTGCATGTTTCAGGCTTATCAATTAACAACAGGAGGGGTTACACACATAAGACCAGCTGTTAAATAAAGCTCTTCTGACCTTAGCTGGCATGTGGGTATATATAGTAATACTGCCCATTATGGGCACAAGCAATTTTCACCCATTTATTAATTATATGTTTTAAATGTGAGTGTTTCCTGTCCCCTAAACCTCCAGGGATGTACACAGTTGAATACTGGCAACTTCTTATTATGGGAAATACGAAAACGTCTTTTAAAACTACAACTCCCAGTAGAGACGTTGTTGCAAAACACAATAGCCAGCATGTGTAGTTCTGGGGACGGAGTGGGGGAGGTCAATCAATCAATACTTTGATAATTTATGAATTATATGATTCCTTAGTTGTTACTTGATGTCACCACATTTTTTATACCTGCAGGGGACGCTTTCCATGAAAGGATTGGCAAGATATAGATGGGTGACTTGGTCCATCTGGCTTTCTGTCGTCCATCTTGGTTTAGAGACATGTATCATGCACTTACACTGACTTGGCACTGAGTAGCAGTGTATGGGATGATGCAATATGGTCCTATGTAGTGGCTGATTGTGCAACTATGCAAAAAAAACAATGCATATACAAGAAAACACCTTTTTGAATAGCTGTCCACTGTAGTGACCTCTATGCATGAAAGGGTTAATATATTCTTTAAATAATATCATTAAATATTGGTTCCCTATAAATGCATTACTTTATCAACATTAAAGCAATATTAGCTTCATTTAAAAAATATATTCATGAGTGTTTTTAGAAAAATACATTTCTGACAGACCAAAAATGGAAAAAATAGTCGGAGGTTAAAGGAGGACAAACTTAAGGGGTTATGTGAGAGCAGTGACTTCTGTTATAATTCACTTGAGTGAGATTTAATTGTGAGCATCGGATGCTGCTGCCACAGTTATCGTTGATGCTGCTGCTGTCAGAGCTTGTGGGGAAGAAGTGGAGTCTAATGTGAGAGGTTGCTGGCTGCGGTTGTCCCTTTGTTGACTGTTGTTTAGTCTCTGGTATTTATAGGTACAGTGCAGCTTGTTTCAGCTAATTATACTGTGGAAGCCATAGGAATGATTTCACTAATGACTGGTTGGCTTTCCAAAGCATTCAGAGCTGTTTTCCTCATTTTGCTAAGGGATACAATCAGGGAATTTTTGTTTGAGGGTATACGTCTCCCTGCGTGCATGCACATGTGTATTTCTCTGTTTGTCATTGTGAGGAAGCGCACACACTCCCTCACTAACATGTTGGTCTTAACTATTTGTTTGTTAAGAAAGGTAGTATATGCTTTTTTCTGAGTTGCCTTTATTTCAGTTAAAGTTATAAAAACAGTTTACATAGACAAACTAATAAAATGCGTCTAAATTCGTTTGTCAGTCTGTAAAACACACAAGCACCAAGTAATCACCATTTCCTTTGTTCAGACCTGGAGGCCATCTTGTCCCAGTGCTCAAAGGGGGAGCACGCCTCCAAAGTACTCCTTATATGTGCCACATGAGTAGGCGGAGTCTTGGACGCGATTGGTCAGGAAATGTGTGATTCTATGAGTGTCAATTAGGTTAAAAACTATCCGTTTTAAGCAGACCTTGTTGTTCTTGAAGGTATAATATTTATGGCGATGCAATAAGGAATTTACTTAAGCCTTTAGGGTTTTATTAAAGGTATTAACAGTGTTTAATTTTGTATTTAAGCCTTCACTCCGCTTTCAGAACCATGACCTGATTGGCCAGGTTGGAGTGGGAAGGCGGGCCGTCTCCTATAAATGTGGTTGGGAAGAGAGGGGAAGGAGCATTCCTTTTTGTGTTTGTTCCTTGCTGGTGAATGCAGCACCAGGCATGCAGTTTGTGTTTCTGTGGAATAATGTGGAAGGCTAAGAATAAAATGCCTGTTTATTTTTTTGCAAGAAAACCCTCTCTCCACGTATCGTTCTTTCACCTGCACCTCACATCGTAACAGTCATCGCTTTGGTGTGTCTGCTTGTGGCTTTTTGCATGACGAAGGAACATATTTCTTTCTCAGCTAGAAAATTGCTCATTTGATGGGGGCCCATGTCTGCTACAACCTCAGCAGCACTTAGCATCCAGACACAGACCCCAGAAATGTGCTTTTAATCGAACTTAATTATAGATTCCCAGATTCTGCTGCTCCCAGGTCAGTTGTTAATCCAGGCTTCAGGTTCAAAAGTTCAGAGTGTCGTTTGTTCAGACAGTCTGTGCCTTTTCCTCTAAACGCCTCTTACCCAATACTAACCAAACTAAACACAGATACAGCTTGGATTCATTACAATGTGTTTTTCTGCGAACCATCATATCAATGCCTCTGTGTTTTTGTTTGTGTCTTGGTTTCTATTTTTAATCAATTAAAGGCTGTGTTTTCGTGGCATTTTTTTTTCGGTTTAGCTGGTTTGCGGCTTCATCAGGATATCTCAGGCACGGAAAGGTAAACGTGCTGAATCAACATCTGAGAGCGACTGGTGTCTGTGTTTTGCACTTGACTGTATATCACATTTGCATGTAAACAACAAAGATTTCTTATCCAGCCCCGCAGAGAAGAATATGAAGATCTCATTTGGTAATGCCTGAGAGATAATTCAGCCCAGACCCAGTCGAACAAACATGTGGAGTGCGGGTGTTGGAGGCATAGTTTGAAAGTGCAGCTGACACGTTTTCAAAACACTTCGTGCAGGGTTGAGTGAGCTGGATGGGTCAGTGAAGTATGACAGGAGAAAAACAGTCTGTTTTGCGCTTCAGAAATACAACTCCACTTGTCTGGCTGTTCACAAACTCACAACATCAATAGGGTTCATGTTTATACAGTACATGAACAATTCAGTCCGACACAATTTAGTAAGGGGAATTGAAGAACTGCAGATTTAGTCAAATCAGACGGCCTGCCAATGTGGCAATACTTCCATTCTAGCTATAAAAGGTTTCAGCAAGAATGTTGTGTCGCCTGACCAAAATAATATAAATGCTGAAATGTGGTTGTGTGTACAAAACAGCTTAACTGATACTGGAATTTTTAGCCAACAAAGAAGAGATATTTCCAGAATTGACAGATACATTTTTATACCCTAAAAAACATTTGTTGTACTAAACTGAATCCGATGAGCAAACACTGAGAAGGAAGACTAAAACCCAGGAAGTCCAGGAAGTGGGTACCGGGAGAGACGGGAGCGAGAACCAGGAAGAGCAGGCCAGGAGGTAGGGAGTGGGAATGGCAAGGGAGACGGCTGGATGTAGTGGGGTGATGGACCCAATCTGATCCTAAATACAGGCAAAAAGTCAGCTGTAGCGTTACAGGTGGAAACATGAAGAACTGGCGAAGGCTGGAGCTGAGGACCGGGCGTTCACACTGGTGCATGTAAGTGATGGTTATCAATTGATGATCAACAGCATAGACGGTGTAGTGGAGGGAAGTTGAAAGTAGGTCAACCACGCCCCCCCTCCCAAGATTGTCTCAAGATTATTCATATAAAGATCAAAACATATACATAAAGTCACAAAAAGTATTTTTTATTTCTTTGACATCACTTGGCAACAATAACGTGCGTTATCATAGAAGAAAAACATATTATTTCCTCAGATTGCTTGCAACAACACCTGATAATCTGTGGCGAGGGGCTCAAAGTAGAAACAGCTTTGTTTTATTAGATCACAAACTGAAACGACTTGGGACCCGATGAACAGGACTTTTAAAACTTAAAGTTCCAGTGAAACCTTTTTAAAAAGGGGGATCAGAGGGTGTGTGCCAATTACAGAGGCATCACACTACTCAGCCTCCCCGGGAAAGTTTACTCCAAGGTACTCGAAAGGAGGGTCAGGCCGATTGTCGAACCTCAGATTGAGGAGGAACAATGCGGATTCCGTCCTGGTCGTGGAACGACGGATCAGCTTTTTACTCTCACAAGGATCCTGGAGGGGGCCTGGGAGTACGCTTATCCGGTCTACATGTGTTTTGTAGACTTGGAGAAGGCGTATGACCGAGTTCCCAGGGAGCTACTGTGGGAGGTGCTGCGGGAGTATGGGGTGAGGGGGTCTCTACTCAGGGCCATCCAATCTCTGTACTCCCAAAGCGAGAGCTGTGTCCGGGTCCTCGGCAGTAAGTCGGACCCATTTCCGGTGAGGGTTGGCCTCCGCCAGGGCTGCGCTTTGTCACCAATCCTGTTTGTAATATACCCGGATCGGATTTCGAGGCGTAGTCGTGGGGGGGGGGGTCTGCAGTTCGGTGGACTAAGGATTGCACCACTGCTTTTTGCAGATGATGTGGTTCTGATGGCTTCATCGGTCTGCGACCTTCAGCACTCACTGGATCGGTTCGCAACCGAGTGTGAAGCGGCTGGGATGAGGATCAGCACCTCCAAATCTGAGGCCATGGTTCTCAGCAGGAAACCGATGGACTGTCCACTCCAAGTAGGGAATGAGTCCTTACCCCAAGTGAAGGAGTTCAAGTATCTCGGGGTCTTGTTCTCGAGTGAGGGAACAATGGAGCGTGAGATGGGCCGGAGAATCGGAGCAGCGGGAGCGGTACTGCAGTCGCTTTACCGCACCGTTGTGACGAAAAGGGAGCTGAGCCAGAAGGCAAAGCTCTCTGTCTACCGGGCCATTTTCGTTCCTACCCTCACCTATGGTCATGAAGGATGGGTCATGACCGAAAGAACGAGATCGCGGATACAAGCGGCCGAGATGGGTTTCCTCCGCCGGGTGGCTGGTGTCTCCCTTAGGGATAAGGTGAGAAGTTCGGTCATCAGGGAGGGACTCGGAGTTGAGCCGTCGAAAGGAGCCAGTTGAGGTGGTTCGGGCACCTAGTTAGGATGCCACCTGGGCGCCTCCCTAGGGAGGTGTTCCAGGCACGTCCAGCTGGGAAGAGACCAAGGGGTAGACCTAGGACCAGGTGGAGGGATTATATCTCCTCGCTGGCCTGGGAGCGCCTTGGGATCCCCCAGTCAGAGCTGGTTGATGTCGCCAGGGAAAAGAAAGTTTGGGGCTCTCTGCTGGAACTGCTACCCCCGCGACCCGACCACGGATAAGCGGGAGAAGATGGATGGATGGATGGATGAAACCTAAGTGAGAGCTTTTTTAACTTTCGTGCTGAAATTGAAATAAAACGTTACTAGAGATACTGATTGGTGTGGGGAAAACTTTATAAAGAACATTCTTATTGATATCCGTGATAGCCTTGCACCATTTACTAATATATCAAATAATTCTTTTTTTGTCGTTTTTAATAATTTATCAATAATTAAGGCCATTTTCCTTTTTTCTTGCCATGCATATCGATGCATTGCTTTGTTTTTTCTGTTCCTCAATTACTTATTACTTATTGTCAAATATATATACGCTGGCACCAATGTATCTGTGATCAATTGTCCTATACTATCTGCCTGGCAAATGTATTAAATGGGCTACAGTGTGCAACTCAATGTGAATATGAAACCAAGAAAGGCAACATATTGACTGGGATTCGATGACAGCTTTGACAAGGAATTAAGAGTAGAGAGACAAATGAGTTGCGTGGGTATGCTGGAGACATCAACTAGTGAGTGTGTGTAGTAGGAAAGCGTTTGTCGCACAATATCGATCACTATTGACCAGTGCAACATCTGAGAGCCGAGGTACTGACAGCTGCCTCTATTGCCGGCCACTGCTTTCATTTCTTCATTTCATTATGTAGCCTTTGTTGCTTTATCGTGTAATACTTAATAATAATAATAATAATAATAGATTTAATTTGTTAGCGCTTTTACAGGTGCTCAAAGATGCTTTACATATATAGTGAAGAGAAAATAAAATAAAATAAAGAAACAACAAATAAATATATAGTTAAAGTTAAAGTCAAATAATACAAACACAATCACACATTAAAAGCCAGATTGAAGAGGTGAGTTTTTGTAAGTTTTTTGAATAATACTTATCTCACTTGGCTCATTATGTCCTGCAACAGTCCTCAAGGCTCGTGTGTGTGAATGAGTGCATGTCTGCCTGTATGAGAATAACACTTTCTCCTGTATTCACCGTGCTAACAGAACCCACCACTTACACCAAGCACTTTAAACTTGTTGTTATATTTCCCCAACCAGATCATCAGATCCAGATCATCAACAAATTAGATCAATGCTTGACTTATTATTCTGTCCATCACGCTTGTTCAAATCACACAACAGGGAGTCTTTAGCAAGGCATCAGGTTCTGCTTCAGTGCTATCTGACAAGCCTTTAGCATCCAGGATACCACTGCCACTTTTATGACTGATGAGACATGTTTGGTATGATTGCAAAAGATGGTGCCAAGTGTGGTTCTCGTATTCCCCTCTGGGCCCTGCCAGTCACTCTGATGCTGCGGTTAGCTTAAGCAGAGCCCAACTCTGGAGAGCCAGAATTAAAAAGATGAGCGCACAAGATCCAGACGGAGCTTGCTGTTTGGCCTCCCTCCACCCCGGTCTCGTGTCGAGAGAAAGGTTAGCGACAGATTGTTGTTGTTTTGCATTCCTCATCACTCTGGGTGAAGGGAAGGGCATTACCAATGTGTTAAACCAGCTTTGTGAAGGAGGGATTGACGAGTAATTTGCTGAGAGTCGGAGATATTGCGAGAGATGGAAGGAGGGGCAGAGTTGAGCTGAGGTGAGAAGAGATAATGATGCAGCTGGCTTGTGAGCGCGTGAGAATTCTGGGAAAAGCGCCTTTGTGTCCTGTGGCAGAGATCAGATGACGGCTCTGTTGTCATGAGATCAGGAAGAGAGCTCTGGCTGGAGAAACGTGCCTGTATCGATGAGTGATTTCACCTCTGTTTGTTTGGCTTTTATGTGATGGTTGCACTCATGGCGAATGTAACACAGCTGTTTGTGTGAGCGTCTGCGGATGAGCATGAACATGTTTGGAATTCCTGGAAGCCCAGCAGACTCACAGATGGACACTTTATGGCTATATTAACTTTCTTGGGAAGTGATGCCAGCCCTCTTCATTTTC
Source organism: Pseudochaenichthys georgianus (assembly GCF_902827115.2). NCBI lineage: Eukaryota > Metazoa > Chordata > Actinopteri > Perciformes > Channichthyidae > Pseudochaenichthys > Pseudochaenichthys georgianus. Next base: position 22,985,245 of record NC_047512.1, read on the forward strand.
CCCTACAATCCCATGTGTCAGATGTTTCTTCAGCTTGTAATAAGCTGCTTCGAGTGGAGGTGTTTTTCTGTCTTTTGTATACATTTTAAGCTAAAACATACCTTTCAGGGGAACGTTTCATAATTTCAGATTGTATGGAGGATAGCACACCTGCATATTAGCAAAGCAGAGGCTGGTGGAAAGTAACAGAGTCTCCAGAAACCCACATTTCCTCACACTGCTGCGTAACAGTGACAGACAGTGGAGACATGGTACATGTCTGTAAGCAGACAGAGCCTTTGAACTACCTCCTCCTGTTAGAAAAGCTAGTGGGGGCACCTGTACTCGCTGCACCGCCATCTCTCTAACCTGCGCCTGGTGACGCCTGAGTGTTTGTTGTCAGAAACCAGTCTATTAGTTTCACCCCATGCCTGTTCTTTGCAGAAATGGAAGCCTGTTCCTTCCTGTCGGTGCTCCGGCCCACGGCTCGCCGCCACAGGTAGAAATGAACACTGGCGCTGTTCCTCTGACCTCGGAAAAGTTGAATGAGAGAGCGCGGAGTCAGAGCGGAGGACGATGGATGGTTCTAAGCAGTCTAATAGCGCTGCCCTCCTCTACGGAAAGAGAACACATATGTGCCTGGGCTGAATGATGTGCCTGGCCTCTGCTCTCTGCATACCGTGTTCCAGGTTCTCTCATGTGGCTTTCCTCCGGATGTACTTTGGATGCAGAGGAAGAGAGAGAGAGCTGTGTGAACAAACAGCACGACTAAAAGGGATGGGGAGACTAAGAGGGAGAAGGGGACGACAGGAAAAGCGAAAATATACGAGGGACAGAGGAGGGTTAGTGTGACATTGAGAGGCAGAGGAGAGATCTCAGCTCTGTCAGGCTGCTTGTCTTCACACAGAGCAGATAGATGTGGCTCTTCCCTGGTCTAATGATCCCCCCGCAGGCTCAATGTCTTCTTTACGCTGACACGTGAAGGCAGGTAATGGCTCCTAAATGTCAAATTATCATGACACCACTGTTAAGTCACTAACACAAAAACATTCCTGCAAACATTTGTTTCCTGAACCACAGTTTGTATCCTCTTTTCCATGCTACATTCTCTACATTCTCTATACCCAGGCCACAATCTTTGATCTATATTTTAGACAGTCAGAGTCCGTGTCCGGAATAGATAAAGGTATCACAATCTTGGCACTCCTGTCTCGTAAAGCCTGGCAACTTCTTTCATAAATGATTGCACGCCGGGGCGAGCTGTGGCCCTGAGGGTTTTTGAGGAGACCTTTAGCTGGGCTGAGACTGCTTTACACCTGTAATATAAATTAAGTGTGGGGGAGCGGAAGAGATGGACACCTGAAACTCTTCCATTAAGCAAAAGATGCAGCCCCGTTTCATGATCTATTACCTATTGGATGAAGCCAATACAGTTTTGAATCTTCAAGTCATCCTCAAATGTTCTTACGGACAATTTTTAATCATCAGTTTACAAAGCAAAGGAGGACCATGAAATCCTTCGGATTAATTGCATTTGACTGCTGGAGATTATCTTACATTGCTGTTTGAGTTGGACTATTTACAGAGACGCTCAAATATTTAAATAAAGTGATGAGGTCGCCGGAGTGGGATTTTTATGGATTATTTTTAAATGGTATGTCAAATCCTGTGTTGACAATAAGTGAGTGCAGGCTTTAAGTTTGGCTGCTAATATTAATTGTTGCCCTTTGGTGCATAGCTGCTGTTGATTTTCATTCCAGAACGATTGCATTTTTCAGCAACATAAGCAGAGCACTTGAAGAACAGCAGGAATTATCTGTTACGGGATACAAACCAGAAGGGCTTGTTGTGAAAGTTACCTTCTGCTCACAGGCAGGCTCGTCCAGGACACACAGACTGTTGTAACTGGCAACAAGAAGTTTACCCTCCCTGCTTCAAAACACACTCTCACAAAGAACATGTAGCATCTGTCACTGTAACAGGAATTTACATTGTCAGTTTATTTTTAACATGCATATTGTAATTAATTGGGGAATGGAGGGAGGTTAGTATTGATGCCTCATGTTTGTTTCTCACTAACTGTGGCTGTGACTCAAAATAACTTTAATTCTTCTTGAATTAAGTCAAGTGGAATGTTCATAGCCTGTCCTAAAAAAACCTTATAAGACTAACCATATCCTATATTGTTCATTCTTTTCTAATTCAGTGACAAGCTAACACATAGCAGCAGTGTTTTACAAACAGGGAATGCACATTTCAAATTAGGAATTGCCATTCCCCCAAAGTTCCAAAAAAAAATGTTTAAAAACTTTTAAAGCTAGATGTTAAATCTGTTTGTTTGTTTGTTTAGGTAAAGAGAGTTAGATCGTGGAAAGTAGTTAGCCCAGGTTATCGTAGCAATGTGAAGTTGAGTGAAATAGTTAGTCTGGTTCCCCAAAACTAAAATGACCAACAAGCACTTCTAAAGTTCACTAAGTAGCATGTTTTTATTAATTCAAACATAAGAACAAAATGGCTCCCTCAAACTGCAGCACGGGCTGAGCACGGGTTGCCAGATGCATTTAGTGAGCACATGTGTTAGTGAAGGTCTATGTAACAGAATGATGGTACCAAACCTGGTGAAGACTCAGAAGTCGCTGTGTGAGAGATATCGTACACATACTTTTGCCCATAACCCAGTTGACTAATTAAGGGTATTATATATAGATTTCCTGTGGACCAAGATTACCTTGATTGACAGCCATACCTGATATATGAGCACATGACATCCACTGCATGGAGCCAAGGGATGAACAGCAGTACATGGACCGCAAGGTCAGTTTGTATTACATTTCAGTTTGACCTCATGTGAATGTTATCACCACTGGATTTTTTTCCCCTCTGGGCCTCCAAGTCCAAAGTCAAGTTCAGGCATGTTGAAGCTGGTAAAACAGTTTTAATTAAGCGGGGAGAAGCTCTTCAGAATGACTTGTCTACCAAATGTGATCAAGTTACATATAACAACAGCAATAAAGACTGGACAGGATATTAGCTACTTAAAATGTATGTCATGGGGAAGGAACAGGAAATACCTTGTCTGAGTCATGGCCCCTTTTTTTCCGTCCCCCCGCTGTGGATGTTTGCTTATTGTGGGGAAACAATCAGCATTCTGGAAGCTTCCACAGGCCCCATTAAAAAATCATGAATCAATTGAGCTTGTTAAAAATTTCAAACAGAAGCTTTCATTACAAATTCACCGGGAACCTCTCTGTCTGTCGCTGGTAAATACATCATTGGTATTGCCTGTGGCTGATGAGGGCAGCCTCAGAATGAGCCCAGCGCTTATGTGCTTGATCTCTGACATGGTGTTCAAGGGCAAAGTTGTCGACTTGGTTCACATAAGGTCTTCCCCCGGAAATTGTGTACTGTTGACAAAACAGAAACTTTTTAAAACACCATCAACCACTGCATCGCTTTGTACCTATTCTATCCAGTTATAGTTAAGCCCTTTAGCTCAAGCATCCTTTTATAATTTTTAATGGTAACAACCAGGTGTTAAAAATGAATTGAGCTCTGTAAGATGCAAGCACTTTCTTACCTGCAATCTCTCACATCCTCTCTCTTTCCTGCGCGCACACACACAACGTCCCTGCTTTCCCTGGTTTCCAAGGAAACCTGTGATGAAGGAGCAGAGATTCAAGGACGGGTATGTTTGCAAATGAGAGTTCCTCGGATCATATGTCCACTGAGCCGCGATCATCAGCCTCACCCTCCACCACATACTTTTGTTCTCCGACACGGACGGTGTACCTTATTATGGAGAAAGTCGAGGTATTGAGGCTAAACATGAGCCATGATGCCCCTTGCGTGTTGGCCTTCTTCGCCTTTTGTACATCTGCACACCATGCTGTGTGTTTGAATGTTTGTCCTTGTGAGTCTGTGTGTGAGTGTGTGCAGCACGTGTTTGGCTTCATCACGAACAAGAATAGAACAAACACAGACACACTCCAATATGGTCCTTGATTAGCAGACCAGACTGTCCTGCCTTCCCTCTCGCCACGAAGCATGAAAAGCTGTCTTTACTAACACGAGGTACATGAACAGTCAACACATGATTGTCTTGAACAAAACTCACACATCTGAATTGAACACGAGGACAATGTTTCTACATTTTCTAATGTTCTCACAGTGCGAGTTCATCACTTTATCAGTGGGTAATAGGAACACAACATCTCCACTTAAGCGCTCTGCGACTGCTGTTTTCATCTCGGAGCACAGGGAGGGTCACATCTCTGACGCTTGTCTACTGTCCCTCGCAGACGTGTGGGTGTCGGCTTTGGTAGGTTACATTCAAAACCCTTTCAAAGTTTGTTAGTTGCTGAATCTAAACCGAAATCAGTACTGTAAGCAAAGGGACTGTGCACACTAACTTGTGGGATTCTTTTTTAGTAAGAATATTTTCATGCAGTTTGTTAACATGAATATTTACATGGAATGTGCTTTACATATATACTGCATGGCTTCCTAATTGAACTATTTTATTTGAGCAATTACTCAATGATGAAGTGGAAGATGTTTATTGTAGTGCCAATACCACAGATATTGTATAAAGATAAGGACTGCAAAATGTTTTCTCATTCAGCAAAACAAATTTAGTTTTAGGGCCCAACCTTTACCATTTGAATTTATTTAACCTTATTGACTGCAATCATTATTATTAGGTAAAGCCATTGTAGCATCACTAACGGACGTCCACACGGCAGCTTCGCGTTGAAGTTTGCTGGTGGGCGTGTCTGGCGTCACATTAATCTCCCGCCCGGAAACACAAGCATGCGGTTTGATTGGCTAGACTCAGCTTGTACTGGCATATGATTTGATTCGTCGACGCTTGAAAAGTTGAACTTTTCTCAACTTTCGAAGCGAGCGACGGAGGACAGAACCACAATGCAGTTCGTCAAAGCGTGACGTCACCCCATTCAAAGTGAATGAGAAGCGTCTCTGTTGAAGCACACGGCGCTGCCGTGTGGACGTAACTGTCAAAGTTAACCACTGCCTTGTGTACAGCTAAAAAGAGAGTGGATATTGAATTAATCAGGTTGCCAGAAACACCACTTAAAATGAATAGAGATTAGTCCGTGTTAGCAAAAATGAGCTATAATATAAATACAGTTAATATTTGTCAATATTTGTTTTCACCTTGTTCTACTAACTTTAAGGGACCAAAACAAATTAAAGGAATGCAGTTTTAATGTACTAATACATTACATTTGAAAGTGTATGGATATATTCAAGAAACACAACAGAATCTGTGTAAGGTTTCAGCGTTAGAGTTCTGTTAGTTTATTGTTTTGTGTTTATTCTTGTGGCCTTGCATTTTATTTTGATGTTGACTCTGTCCTCTCTTTTCAGGTGTCTACACTTCCTGTCGTTGTGTGTCACCTGCCAGCTTGATTGTGGTCTCCTGCTCTTGATTGTTTTCACCGGTGCCCCATTTACCGTTGTGTGTATATGTAGCCCTGTTTCTCCTTTTGTCTTTTGTCGGTTCATCTTGTCTCTATACCAAGTCCATCTCTGTACTCCCTCGAGTAAACATTGAGCATACTAGTCGAACCTAGTGAACTATTGGGTATCCTAGTTGATCCTAAAACCTTTTTGTATATTAAAAGGTATTTTTTGAAATCAAGAAAGAATCGTGCATCTGAGTCTTTGTGAGTCCTTCGTGTCAATCTGCTTCCATCTTTATCTTTTATTGCGCCGCTTATACACGCTCAGTGTGCCATCATGCACAACAATTCTGCATTGTTTTGTGTTTGTTTATTTGAACATGGGTCTACGTTTTGCGTGTTTATCTCTGGTGTGTGTCCTGTATGTTACAGGCTACACTGAAGGACTCCAGGAACACACAGGTGTACTGACAGCCTGTTCTGCCCCCTATAGCACTCCATACCATATGTCACCCCTGGAGGAAAAGCTAGCTCAGGCTGTTGCCACATGAAGTGGGTATGCCCTGCACATCACACTTATCCATAAATAGCCAACACACTCGCACTTCTTATTTACCCCTCACTATGTGTGAACCTGCCTGAGCTCACGTTTAAACACACGCAACACATGGATCTGCAATAATATCTCTTTGAAACTTGTTCATATGTATTCATTGCATGGATATCACTATTTTCTTCTGGCTCAACTTCCAGCAGAAGGTCTTCTCGCCCCTCCGTCGTTGGTGCACGTTGTAATGTTAACAGGATTGATGTTGTCTGGGTGATGCGCTGATTAGTGGCAGAGTGGCGTTCTCACAACCTCCACACACATCTGCATGGCAACCAACTTGTTTGTCTCTTTCCGTGCTTCCTTCATTTATCTTTAACTCAGGGTCATAGCAAGTGATGAAGGCTTTATTAGGACTAGTGTTTACGGCTTATGTAAGTCACAAAATGAATATATCACAGGAGCATTTATTGAAATCAAAATGTTGATCACCTAGTATTGGAAGAGCTTATTCATTTGTTAATTGGGATGTAAAAACAATAGTGATATGCACTGATATGTTTAATGATGAATCTGGTCATTTATATTCATGATTCTCCCTTAATTGTGAATCTCACAATGTAGCTGCAACAGTTTTATATTTTTCTTTCAGTAAGGGTTGATCTAAACGTTGAGCTATATTTTAATAAGGCTTAAATTGGGGGGGGAAAGCAAAACAAAGAAACAAACCTATTCTGAAGAGATGGGAGGGCGTCCAGGGACATCCAGTAGCAACCTGGTGCTTCATCATTTTGGGCTTTTCTGTTTATGACTGCTTCTGTCTGCCTAAGTCAACAGCCAGACAGAAAAAAGCAGACCTGGTATGCATTTTTCCCATCATACTCACACTCCCCCTGTTTTGGTTTTAATTGGCTGCTCCTCTCCCTCTCTGTCTTTCTCTCTCTCTGCTGTCTTCTGTTTGTCTTTACCCTTTCATTTTTGCTCCTATCCCCCTCTCTTCTTATTGTTTACTCTCTTGTCTTTCACCCAACAATTTCTTTGAGTCGATCGGTCTGAGTTTATCTCTTCCTCTTCCTGCAGAAGCACTGTGCATGTGTCAGGTCTTGGCATGGGTGGCATGCATCCATATGGAAGTGTTCAGGAGATGATATAGAACATATGTGACCCCTGCTCGCTGACTGGGGACTCTATGGCGATCCCACCGTGTCATTAGTGGCGGTGAGAACGCCAGCACTGCAGTGCAAGGGAAGAGAAGGAAGGATAAGGACAGATATAATTAGGTTAAAGAAGGGGGAAAGGGTGGAAAAGGAGGAAAAGAACAAGAGATGCTGCTGAGTACATTGTGTCCTTTGAAGGCCTCGGTGCACACAAGTGCGTGTATGTGTGTGTGTTCTGGCCCCTAGCTGGTTAGGTCTCGGTGCTGATATAAGCCGAACTTGGCAGAAAGGCCAGGTACACTCTCACGCTTCAGTGTGCATTTATTGTTTGCTTTGAACCTGACTCTATTGGGACCAACTTTGACAAATTGATTTTGTCTGAACTTTTGCGTAGCTTCAATCGTCCGGTTCCGTTAGCTTACTTTTCCAAATAAAACAAGTTAGTTTAATACAATACTTTCATAACATTCACTGAAATGATAGCCTGCCAAACAGTAAACCCAGAGTCGTGAAGACATTAATGTCATGCAGCTTCCGCAGACCTCAAAATGAAAACCAAGACTTGATCTTAACATTTTCCATATAATGCTTCCCAGTGTATGAATCTGTTTTGATTGGTGCCGTCATATCCCAGTCTGTGGAATTACTTGGTCAAGCCACAGTTATTTTGGTTCAGCTTGTGAAAGTCAGCAGAGCCTAATTTTATTTATCACATTGCGTGAGACGTATTGCTCATGTAAAGCAACTTCTTTGCATTTACCAGAGAGCCATGGAGGGAGGTATGACTGGGAAAGACCTCAGCTGGTGGTACAGTTTACATAGTGGATGGTAAATATCCTTTATGCAGACGTGCTGTACATCTAAAAATAAATAACTGTAGAAAATCCACTTTATCTTTTGCTGCCATGTTTGACTGCCTTCTCAGCTTTTACCAACCTGATTCAAAATATGAATGTCACGATGTGTGAAGCAGGTAGGACCCAAATGCAGATTAACGTCAAATTCCTTTATTTCAAGGCTAAAATTACAATGACAGAACAGAACACTCACCGAGGACAAGCCAATACACAAGACGAACCGACAAAGACAGACAGAAAAACCAGAACTTAAATACACACAAGACTAATCACACAAACAAGACACAGGTGAGGAGGGAGGAGAAAACACAGGGGCCACAGGTGAACACAATTGGGTAATCAGACACACCAGGGAAACTAACGACAGGAGGAAAAACACAGGGAAAAGGACCAGACAATAACCCAGGAGGAAAACATGACAGAGAGAACAGCAAAAACACCCAAACCTAGACATAGAAATGTGACATGACATGAGAATCGTGACAGAACCCCCTCCTCAAGGGACGGATTCTAGACGTCCCTAAACACCAAAACAAAAATCCAACAACGTCCAGCAGGGTGGGTGGAGGGGGTCCGGAGGACGGGCCTTGGCTGACAGCCCAGGGCAAGGCAGAGTTCAAAGAGGGGGTCTCGGGCGGACGGCCCGGGGGCAAGGCAGAGTTCAAAAAGGGGTTTTCGGGCGGACGGCCCGGGGGCAAGGCAGAGTTCGAGGAGGAGGTCTCGGGCGGATGGCCAGGGGACAAGGCAGAGTTCGAGGAGGGGTGAAGACCACAGCGGGCGAACTCAGGGGACCGGGCTCGAGGGCGAAGACCGGACAGCTCCGAAGACCGGACAGGAGCCGGTGTCGACCGGACAGGATCCGGAGCCGGTGGGACAGGTGTCGGCAAGATTCCCCACGGAAGAGGACATAGGGCCGGCAGGACCACCGGCAGGAGAGCAGTCGGCGGAACCTCCAACAGCACAGGACATGGAGTTGGCAGGACACCCAGCTGAAGAGTAGTCGGCGGGACCTCCAACGGCACAGGACATAGGGTTGGCAGGACCCCCGGTAGAAGAGTAGTCGGCGGGACCCCCAACGGGACAGGACACAGGGCCGGCAGGACCCCCGGCAGGAGAGCAGTCGGCGGGACCTCCAATGGCACAGGACATAGGGTTGGCAGGACCCCCGGCAGAAGAGTAGTCTGCGGGACCTCCAACGGCACAGGACACAGAGTTGGCAGGACCCCCGGCAGAAGAGTAGTCGGCGGGACCTCCAACGGCACAGGACACAGGGTTGGCAGGATCCCCGGCAGAAGAGTAGTCGGCGGGGCCTCCAACGGCACAGGACACGGAGTTGGCAGGACCCCCGGCAGAAGAGTAGTCGGCGGGGCCTCCAACGGCACAGGACACGGAGTTGGCAGGACCCCCGGCAGAAGAGTAGTCGGCGGGGCCTCCAACGGCACAGGACATGGAGTTGGCAGGACCCCCGGCAGACGAGCAGTCTGTGGGGCCTCCAACAGCTCAGGACATGGGGTTGGCAGGACCCCCGGCAGGAGAGTAGTCTGCGGGACCTCCAACGGCACAGGACATAGAGTTGGCAGGACCCCCGGCAGAAGAGCAGTCTGCGGGACCTCCAACGGCTCAGGACATGGAGTTGGGACTCGAGAGAGGGCTCGAGAGGAAATTTGACAGTTGACTTGAGAGGTGACTTGAGAGGGATCTCGAGAGGTGACTTGAGCGGGATCTCGAGAGGTGACTTGAACGGAGACTCGAGAGGAGACTTGATAGGGAACTCGAGCAGTGATTTGAGAGGGAATTCGAGAGATGACTTGAGAGGGGACCTGAGAGGGAACCCGAGAGGAGACTTGAGAGGGAACTTGAGAGGGGACTTGAGAGGGGACTCGAGAAGAGACTCGAAAAGAGACTTGAGAGGGGACTCGAGAAGAGACTCGAAAAGAGACTCGAGAGGGGACTCGAGAAGAGACTCGAAAAGAGACTCGAGAGGGGACTCGAGAAGAGACTCGAAAAGAGACTCGAGAGGGGACTCGAGAAGAGACTCGAGAAGAGACTCGAGAGGGAACTCGAGAGGGGACTCGAGAGAGGGCTTGAGAGGAGACTCGAGAGGGAACTCGAGAGGGAACTCGAGAGGAGACTTGAGAGGGAACTCGAGAGGGAACTCGAGAGGGGACTCGAGAGGAGACTCGAGAGGGGACTCGTGAGGGGATTTGAGAGGGAACTCGAGAGGAGACTTGAGGGAACTCGAGAGGAGACTTGAGAGGGAACTCGAGAGGAGACTCGAAAGGGGACCTGAGAGGAGACTCGAAAGGGGACCTGAGAGGAAACTTGAGAGGGGACTTGGGTAGGAACTTGAGAGGGGACTCGAGAAGGAACTCGAGGGGTGACTCGAGAGGGGACTTGAGGGGTGACTCGAGAGGGAACTGGAGAGGGGACTTGAGAGGGAAGTCGAGAGGGGACTTGAGGGATGACTCGAGAGGGAACTGGAGAGGGGACTTGAGAGGGAAGTCGAGAGGGGACTTGACATGGGTCTTGAGAGGGGTCTTGAGAAGGAACTTGTGTCGGTCGGTACGCCGACAGGACACGGGGAGCTGGCGTCGGCTGGAGAGCCAGCAGGAGACGAGGTGCTGGAGTCGGCCGGTACGCCGACAGGCCTCGGGGAGCTGGCGTTGGCCGGTACGCCGATAGGACTCGGGGAGCTGGCGTCGGCTGGAGAGCCAACAGGAGACGAGGTGCTGGAGTCGGCCGGTATGCCGACAGGACTCGGGGAGCTGGCGTCGGCCGGAGAGCCAGTCCTGGAGCCGAAACTGGAGTTGGGACCATGGCTACTGGGGCCGGAGCCATGGCTGCTGGGGGCGGAAGCCTGGACCCTGGCTGTGTAAGCCAGGTAATGGAGAATGGAAGCATGGCTGCGTGGACCGGTACTGGTGCATGGATCCATGGCCTTGTAGGCCGGTTCTGGAGCCGAAACTGGGGCTGGAACCCTGGCCTTGCGTCTCTTCGGAGTCTTTTGGAGGCTTCGTGGACCTCCAAACGCCAGACCAGACCCCAAGAAAGGGTCAGAACATGCAGACTGGCACTCAGGGCTGCGTGAGAAAACCCTAAGCCACTCGGGCAACAAGCTCCAGAGCCAGGGCTTGCGAGCAACTTCCTGACGTGCCTCCTTCAACGCAGCCTCTCTACCCCGTCTAGATGAGGCGCCTTTCCATGTATAAAAAATGTATTCCAGAGAGTATCCAAGACATTCTGCCTGTAGCATCAAATGGGCTGAGTCTGCTGGGTCCATAATGGTCGGTTCGTAATGTCACGATGTGTGAAGCAGGTAGGACCCAAATGCAGATTAACGTCAAATTCCTTTATTTCAAGGCTAAAATTACAATGACAGAACAGAACACTCACAGAGGACAAGCCAATACACAAGACGAACCGACAAAACCAGAACTTAAATACACACAAGACTAATCACACAAACAAGACACAGGTGAGGAGGGAGGAGAAAACACAGGGGCCACAGGTGAACACAATTGGGTAATCAGACACACCAGGGAAACTAACGACAGGAGGAAAAACACAGGGAAAAGGACCAGACAATAACCCAGGAGGAAAACATGACAGAGAGAACAGCAAAAACACCCAAACCTAGACATAGAAATGTGACATGACATGAGAATCGTGACAATGAACCTGCATTTCCTTATAGCTTTAACTAGTTTAAAAGAAATGTAATTTATCTTAAACGTTTTTTTCCCTTTTTTTTAATGTCCCATATTCCGACTCTTCTCAAGTCTTTGTAATATCCCTGTCAGCACCCTTTCCATAAATCATGGATCGAGTCTCATGCACTTCTTGCTCTGCTAACTGGGCCATACTTATTCAGACCCCAGTATGTTTTTATTGCTCATGAGAACACTTTCAATACTCTGTAACATCTGCTAACCTCACCCTGGTAATACTGCAATCATTTAGTTATAACACTGTTAAAGAGTAAATCAATGGCTTCGACATTTCTTTGGGACAGATGTTGGCTGATTGACAGTTCTCTCCTTCACTCAGACATTAAAGGTCCCATGTCATGGCCATTTCTCCTGATCATAATTCCGTTGTTGAGGTCTACTGAAATATATTTATATTGTGCAATGTTCCAAAATCACATTGGTTTCTCATACAGCATCTCTGTATAGTATGTGTATTCACTCTCTGTCCTAAACGGCTTGTTGGAGCTCCTGCCCCCCCCCCCCTCCCTATGAGCCCAGTGGCCGTCTGCGAGACAGCGAAACCCAGCCCGAAACCAGCCCGAACACATACACATACACCCGCAGCCTGGCTGGGAGTTTGTGTGTGTGCTCACACACCGACTCACAGCCTCGCCGTCTCAGGGAGGAGACATCGGCGGGGCAGCAGCTGAGAAAAGATTGAGTGTGTGTGAGGAAGGTCCAAATGGACCAATGCGCGAACGTAACCTAACGGCTCCACGGATTGGTCCATTTGGGTATGGGCACGTCACTGTACCCAGGAAGAAAAAGAGAAATCTCCAGCGAGGCGTTCTGGGGCAGCATAGACAGGACTTTTCTGTGTTAGAGTGTGTTTACTCGCTACAGGGTGTACTTTGAGGGTTTGTGTCTTTGCAGACGGTTTACATGCAGAAAAACCTTCATAACACACAAGGGGACAGGTAATAGCCGGAAAAGCATGACATGGGATCTTTAACATGAACCTATATGGATAAACATAATTTGCTCGGCTGCGTATCGTTTAAGAATGTATTTATATAAACTTTCAAAACCATCCAAACAAAGTCAGATTGTAAATTACCAGTGTTTTGTAATCTGCATTTTCTCTTATGTAGAAACTGCTACTAAATATAGAAAGAGCATATGAATATTCTTTCATGGCAATTCTGCTTTTTTGATTTTCAGCAATAAGAGCATTAGTAGGGTCGGCACTGATCTTGAGAATATGTCTGTCCAAAATAAGGAAAGATATTTTTGGATCTCGCTTTCTGCACAAGGACATTGGTCTCGCTGAACCAGGAATTCCCCAATGCTGTTGACAAAAAGTTGGACACTCTTGTCTAAGATATTTGTGTGGGCTGTAGAATCAAGATACAGTATCACTTAATTGGAACTAATGGGAGCTGCGTGAATCATCAAGAAACGCACTGAATTGAATAACGCTTCAGTAGGACAAACCTCTTCATTTATGTATTTTATTGTAGTCCACTTTCTTTCCTAAATGAATATTTATATCAAATTTTACGTTTTTTAATTGCAATGCTTTTCAACAAAAATGCTGAACTTTCATTAAATATTCTCATAAAATACAAAGTGGACTACAAATCTGAGTGTGTCCTTTTTTCCAATCTTGTAATACAATGCTGCCTTGATTTGGGATCACTGGTTCACATGACATGGAGAATATTGAAACAAATCAAGGCTTTTCAATTATTTCATTAATATAACAAGTTGTCAATGACAATATTTGGTTAATGAAACCTCAGCTTAGAGCAGAACGTTTCCTTAAGGAGCAGCAGGGAGTTCCTCAAATCTGATGCTTTAAAGATTGCTGCTTATTCAGTTGAAACAGAGATGGAGAAGATGCATTCGATTTTAATGTTGCAAGACGATCTTTATAAATGTTACTGGAACGGAAAAGTGTGAATAATATGAAAGAAGAGAGAAAAGGAATCGTAAAGACAATAGCCTGTGGGGTGAGACCATAGCGGTGAGACTGAAAGCTGAATAATTTATAGGAAATAAAGAACATTTTAAAGTAAAAATTGGAGTTAATTAGTTGACAGAGTGCATGTAAAATAGTAAAAAACTGAACTAGTGACTGTATGAAAGCAGGTCAGAGAGATGGAGGTGAGACAGTGAGGCAGGGAGGAAGATGGCGGCTCTGAGACAGACGGAGCTTGTTTGCTCAGGCATTGATTCAGGGCCCCTCGAGGCTGCGTCTACCATTTACCAATTTGTGTCTTTCCTTCTCTCATCCTCACCTCAGCCCATCCCTCCTCTCTCCGGCGGATCATTCGTAGGGAACAAACGGCGCCGCTCGGGAACACCGGACCCTCGGTTGCCGGGCAACCACACACTGACTTGATGGAGGGGAGGCAACTTCAGAGGCCTCTGTGAGAGCAGTATTAAGGTTGTTATTATATCTGAGTCCCGATAACCTCCACAACACACAGTGTAGCACAGGCACACACATGTAGAGCCACACATGTGGAAACAGGCTAGACTATAGCTTAAAAGATGTATAATCTGTGCTAATGTTACCATAAAGAAACTGCAAACAGATGCACGTGCCCCCTCATCATATGTATTAGTGACAGAATAAGCTAAAGTTGTTGGCTGACAGCTATTACAGTTCATATATCCTGTATTTTACTCTTCTGTTGTGGACCTCAAACTTCTCTGTCGCCACCCTCTCTGTTTTTTTTTATGAGGTACAGAGGGAGGACTTCCTCTCTCCTCCCTGCTAAAGATGAGTGTGGCTTTGATAATAACAGAGACAGTTATTAATTAAAGGGGAAATGGTCTCGCTGCTCCCCTCTTTAATTCACCGCCGCGCCACATAAGGGATGCGACATGAAGGGGTAAAATGTAGGTGCGTATATGGTCATGGCTAGGGAGTCTGAAAGCTTTTGCATTGAGTGTGTGTCCATGTGTGCGTCTTTGCGAACAGCAATGAGTTTCACCAGCTATTTTTGCTCTGTGCTTGAAGTCCTTTTTGTTTTAAATAGCTAGTATCTTCTTAATGATTTTCTAAATTAGGTCGCACCATTACAACTACATACATTTCTGAGCTTGTTGAGAAAGAATGCTTCAATTTGTTGCCAGTAGGATGTCTTTTTTGGTTAATTTCGCTTTTGATATGCTCAAACACTATTTTTTAAATAAATAAAAAAACTAGAACAATTACTTTAAATAGAAGAGGTCCTTTCCTTCCATGCTGGCCATCCAATTATTAACACTTACCATTAACAGGTGCTGACATTTTAATGTTTTGAGGAGTGTTGTTTTTGGAGTTTCTGTTGGCTTTGCTGAACTTTATATTCACAGATCAGAAGAGTTGATCAGATCAGAGTCAGACACACACTTCTAATAATGCCGGGCCTGCTGTGTATGTGTCCAGCAGTGTCGCAAACACACCATTCTCTGACCAAAAGAGATGTCGGATGTTTCAACCCTATGCCATATCTAATTTACTCTTCACTATGAACGGGTCAGATGTTAAAAAGCTAGCGCAACTAGTAAATGTTACAACTACACTTAATTTAAATTTGAAGGGGCAAACGCAGTAACAGGGCATTGGACACCTGTCAGCGATGTGGGGATGTCATATGGATTATTTAGATGACATACATGCCATAGAAAGGGTTTGCAGAAGGAGAGACATGCATCATTTAAGAGTCCTTCGTTTCACTGGGAATCACCTTCATGCCTCGCTTTTTATGTTCTTTTTTTTCAGTTTCTAAATACTTGCGCTAGGAAACAGAACATCTAAAGTGGGCCTTTTATACGCAGACGAAGGATATAATCCAGATATAGAGAGGAGTAGGAGAATCTTGGCAATAACATAGTGTGAGCTGGGAATGAGGATTAAAGGAATGTGGGGTGTAGCTCTTCTGTAAGAAAAGAGATGTGGCGAAAGGTGACGTCGCTGTGGGAGCTTTGGGGAGACTGAGGGATTTGGACCCTCAGCTGTGTTGCAAAACAAAAAAGTTAAGCCTTAACTAACCTCATATTCAGTTCACATGGAAACGCTTGAACACTGAAAAATCTTCAATAATAAGTTAGACAAATGTGGCTATTGAAACACATTCCTCTTTTTCTGGTTCAGACTATTTCTTGTTTTAACAACATGTCATCAGTTTATGAAAACCCAAACTGACCTGTAAATCCATATTTCGATAATATGGTTTTAATTTATATTAACACCACATGCTGTTAAAACAACCGCCCCACTTCTGGGAAGGCTTTCTACAAGATATTGTAACCATGGTTGCAAAGATTTGTTCCCATTCGGCCATAAGAGCAATAGTGGGGTGGTCGGGCCCTGATTTTGAGAATATGGCCTGGAATTTCAGTCTGTCCAAACTAAGGAAAGATCTTTTTGGATCTCGCTTCGTGCACAAGGACATTGGTCTTGCTGAACCAGGAATTCCCCAATCCTGTTGACAAAAAGTTGGACACTCTTGTCTCAAAGTAGGCTGTATATCAAGATCTGCATGGGAACCATCAATAAAAGCCCTAAACCAGCAGTTAACAGTATTACCTTGTACAATTACCCGTATACATTAAGCATACTTGACTCTCTTTATGTACATTTTTGTAACATATCTCTTCAAACAAAATGTAATAACTTTAATTCATATTTATACCAATATTTTAACCAAATGTAAGCAGCAGCCATGTTTGAGACACAAATAGCAACCAATGGATGGCAAACAGAACGCTTTACCCTCACTGTAATCCTCGGAGGGTACTCTCATTAGAACACAGAGAAAAATGTGCAGAGGGGTATCGCATGCTGCTCTGGGTTTTAATATGCATGCATGAGTGTGTGCGTTCATTGTATCGGTGAACAAATGCATCGCTGTGTGTAACCCCTGCCCCCTCGCACAGAGGCAGCTTGGCTTATACAAGCCCATCCTAATTCATGTCGATGGGGTATTACCTTTTTCAATATGAGTGGTTTTGTTCCAGTGACCTGGTCCCTCCTCCCCTCTAATACCTCACATCATCCTCTTAGTGGGCCATAGGTTGATTAACTACAGTGAAATGTTCCAAAGAGAGGCGTGCAAGGAGTGTGTGTCTGTCTGAGTGTGTGTGTGTATATTTATGTTTAGTGTGAGTGCAGCTGTGTGAAGGCTGGGGGAGTTGAAATAGGGTACTGGATTATGTGTTTTCATCTTATTCTTGTATCCAATGGGGGGCGACAGATTCCATACAGCAGACTTTTTGAAACTATAATAACAACGTTTTTCCAGACTAAGAATAATCTTAAAGCATTATGGATAATTGAGTTCAATAGTCTTTGGTTTCATTTGACCTAAATAAATGAATATGGTCTAAGGATAACATAAGGTTAACAAACCTTTTTTATGCACAACCATCCTTAAACAATGTTTATGAGTTAGTAAATATGAATACAATTAGGATATTCTAAGTTAAGCAAATGTCGCATTAAGAGGATATTAACGTTGTCCAAATGCACAACAAAATGGTATATAATTACCCAAATATAAATGGTATGTTCTAGGAATATTTAAGAAGACAATGTCTTTGCCAACTTGATTTCGGCATAATGTCTGATTATTCAGATGTAATCTATGTCATTCACAATCATCCTTATACTCAGTCATGACATAGCAATAACCATTATGGCTGTGCCGGATGTTTTGGTATGGCTGCCCACAATCAATAAGTACCAGAAAGAATGTATTTTACAATTATTCATTGTCAGAAAAGTGAGACTTTTTCCATTTAAGATCCAAAGCATTAGGGTAGTCAAACATGTGATAAATTAATACAACTGTTGATGATATGTGATCTTGCTAAATTGAGCTGCCAAATTGGTGTCAAACACAGCACACATGCTAGTACAGCACTTGATAAAAGTATCTTAATCACTTAATTGATCACATATACTGACAGTATGCATATTTGAAATGAGTTAACAGTTCCTACCCCTTACGGAGCGTCCACACTACAGCTTCAAAAAAAGCTTGGAGCTGGGCGTGTCTGGAGCTTGGGGATTTTATTCAAGCAACACGACCAACAACCAATCACATGAATCTCCCGCCCCCGACATACAGAGCAAAAAACCCCGGGGATTTTATGGGAGCAATATATATATAAACTCCCCAAACAGGCGAAAACCTACCAGTTTCCCCCACTGTCTCTGCCACCTCCCTCCATGCCTGGTTCCTCCGGTTTGTATCACGGGATTTGATTGGCTGGCGCTGGCTACTCCGCCGAACTCGCCGAACTGAATTGTGGGTAGCAGAGCGGTCCGTCTCCGCCGTCTCCAGCGTCAGAAGTTGAACAATGTTCAACTTCTGACGCCGGAGACGGACCGCTCTGCTACCCACAATTCAGTTCGGCGAGTTCGGCGAGTGTAGACGGGCCGTTATGGCCCGTCTACACTCTACATTCACTTTCAATGGGGTGACGTCACGTAGCCTCGCTTTTTCGCCGAACTGAATTGTGGGTAGCAGAGCGGTCCGTCTCCGCCGTCTCCGGCGTCAGAAGTTGAACAATGTTCAACTTCTGACACCGGAGACGCCGGAGTAGCCAGCGCCAGCCAATCAAATCCCGTTTCCCAAAATTTGACAGCTGAAGCCGTAGCCAATCAAACCGCGTCTAAGCTGGGAGAGATATCCCGCCGTTCATTTCTATATTTCAAAAAAAGTCGGAGGAGAAACTAACTATCGCCGTAGCGAATCACCCGGTTTTGTATGACCAGACCCTCTTCACCTCCCGGGATACAAACCGGAGGAACCAGGCATGGGGGGAGGTGGCAGAGACAGTGGGTGAAACTGGTAGGTTTTCGCCTGTTTGGGGAGTTTATATATATATATTGCTCCCATAAAATCCCCGGGGGTTTTTGCTTTGTATGTCGGGGGCGGGAGATTCATGTGATTGGTTGTTGGTCGTGTTGCTTGAATAAAATCCCCAAGCTCCAGACACGCCCAGCTCCAAGCTTTTTTTGAAGCTGTAGTGTGGACGCTCCGTTAGGATTCGTCCAGGGTCACCATGGGGCTTTGAACCTGCTGACCCATAATTTTCTCTTTTATGTTATCTGCTCCCTCTGTATGTGCATCCATTCCTCACCCCCGCCCTCTCTCTGTCTCTGTGTACTTAAGCTAGTGACTAAACAAAGTCTCAGATGAGGTCGAAATCTGATTATTAGATTGCAAGAGGATGAAAAATAAATATGGATGTTGGAACAAAATCAGAGACAGAAACACATAGTTCCTCCCCGAGTGTTCTTCCAGAGCGGGACATCTCAGCCTTGTATCTGAGGAAGGCCTCCCAGAGAGCAATGTCTGCAGATTGCTGCCGACACCCTCTATTACAGGGTTATGTGATTGTCATCAGTGGTTTGAAAAAGGGGTCAATGTGTGAATAGAGGTGCTATGAGAGTGTGCTAAAAAAACTGAGACTATTTCACACAAAACATGAAGGCGAGAAACTCTCCATTTACCACAAAATCATCTCTCCCCTTCTCTCACCATAACCTCAAATGAGGCAACACAGCTCTCCAGCTGTTGCTGAAAATGTTCCAACTCGTGACAAAATGTTATTAATCCTCACTGTTATTCTATGGTGACAGACATAAAAACTAATCGTGGTATGATTGGCTGTTTATTACATTTTTAGCTCCACATAGATCGGTTCGACTCTGCCGCAAGGATGCCTGTGGCGGATCGTCCGTTTGGCGGGGCCTGTTTACCATGGCGACCCCTGTTCATTTGCTGTGGCCCTTGGGGCAGGGGCAGAGAGGAGGGAGGTCAAGAGGAATTGGAAATATGATCCCTCTCCAAAAACAGTGAAATGACATTCCAATAACCCTGAGATCCTCGCTTGGACCTGCCTCAGATAATGGCAAGGGGCCACGGTGTGTGTGTGTGTGTCTTCTGAAACTATTAATATATCATAATTGATTCATATTGGAAAAGTACAATATTTGCCTCCAATATGCAGTGAAGTCCAAGTTTAAGGTAGCATAACATTGAAAAACTGAAGTTAGGTACAACTGCTGCAAAATGATACTTACAGTCCACCACTAAGAATACAGCCTCAAAGTGTTGGCCCTCTTTGAAAAACATTAAATAAACAGTCTCAGAATACTTTATGGGTCCCACTTATAAAACCAGAGATAGAACAGCAAGACAAAGCAGCATTTTCTTTGTTTGCGGTTTCAGCATAAAAGACACATTTATATGATTGAAGAAGTAAAAACAGCAAATTGTAAACAACTAAAAGATCAAGAGTCAGACAGTGCTTATTGGACAGAGACAATGATGAACAGTATGCAGTATGTGGTGTTTATGCTGTTTCGGCTGGACATTTGCTGGAATGTACTTTGCCTCAAAAGCTTGGAAAAACAATGCAATTTACTTTGTTAGCAAACGCTCAACAGTTGTGCTTTCTGCAGGATAGTGTGTGTGTGTGTGTGTGTGTGTGTGTGTGTGTGTGTGTGTGTGTGTGTGTGTGTGTGTGTGTGTGTGTGTGTGTGTGTGTGTGTGTGTGTGTGTGTGTATAGTGAGAAAGAGAGAGAGAGAGAGAGAGAGAGAGAGAGAGAGAGAGAGAGAGAGAAATGACATTTGATGATATGTATGCAGCTAGAACTATCTGTTTTCCCCATCTTATCAGCTGGCAGAGGACTCTGGAGATGACGGGAAGTTATAGGACAAGTATAAGTCTTTATGTTATGCTTGCAGTTTGATTTAATTTATGTGTGTGTCTGGTTTTTTTTAGACTCTGTGTGGATTCCTCATTATTTCAAGAGCTGCATATTGTGATTCTTGGAAGAACAAGATGAGCTGTTGGTATGTATACCAACACAAACAGTTACAACACTTCTTCTTCACCAACAATAGGCCCAATAAAGGAAAAGAATGATGAACAAAATGTTCACAGTTTTTCAGGATAAGCATGTTAAACATATTCTGCTTCATATATTCCTCAGTGCCGATTTAAAATTGACGTAAGCATCATTTTCCCCAGACTAAATCAGGACTCTGGTTGTCAGTCGCGCCTGTGGATCTCTTCAATTTTCCAGTGTGGTAAAGGCTGCAACACTTTCCCCTTAATGTTTTGTGTGCTTCTTGGAAAAACTTTTAAATGCTCCTTTGAGTGTTGGCTTAATGTTTCTAAATGCTTTTCAGATCTGATATAAATAATTCGTAACATCTCAGAGTAAATCACCCCACTATATTGAAAGACCAACCACAGTTTGCCGACAGCAGACTTGATGCTGTCCAGAGTATCTCACCCCATCTGAACAAACTAAGCTCATTTCAAGTGGAGTTAGTGTGGAAAGGCCACAGCATGTAGTGGGACCTCCTGGAACACGGGCCAGAAAAGGTCTTAACATTTTTGAAGTGTATTTAGTGAGGTTAGAGATGAAAGTGATGGTAGCTTTCCTGTATCCGTTGTGCAGCAGATGCATCAGGCTGGAGCCAGGCCCATCTTTGTAAATCCACTCCATCGCAGATCATTTACTCTCTAAATCATTAGGGGTGTCTGGAGAGGAGACAGGGTTCCCCAGACGGGGACAGCAGGCGGACAGAACACAAACTTCAGGCAGGGTAAGTGGCTTCTGCTGTATGTTTACACTCCTCAATCGATGAGTGTTGCATAACTTTTGAGCGGGCACTTACCCAACTGCTTGTCCTTTTTTTCCCTCACTCCTCGGAGGTGCTGCCTCTTCATCTTCGAAGTTGACCAATATCATGGCCCAGAGAGCTCTGACCACGCCACACTGTTCCCTCATTCACGCATGAGCTCCTCCATTATTGACAATTAAGACTTCATGTGGTTCACCCTGGTATCTAATTAACAACTGCAATCAGTCCCTCAGAGTCAAGTTTTAATGTTGAAGTCCTGTGATTTCCCAATTTATTTATTTTGTTGAGATGTTTTGTCTATGTAAACCCTTGATGTGCTTTGCTTTAGCCAATGGCTTTTGGTGCGTGGTAGAATATCCTTTTACTTTAGTTTAATTTAAAATCACTGAAAGGGGGAGACAGAGGGGAGGGGTGACCGCATATGGGCCCTTGTTTTCAATTCTTGATACTGCCAAAAGTAATCCCCTGCAGTTCATATACCAGACCTTTTCCCAGTCAGTTGACAGTTTGTCAATTTAGCTTTTTGTCATTTCTGTCAAACCACTGTTACCTGAACCCTATCCGTTCCTATCTTCCTGTCTGAACCTCTCCTTGACCCATTTCCTGTCAGTACACTACTTCTGTTTGGACATGTCAGTCAGAATATGTATGTTCACCTTTGCAATAAACCACTGAACTGTTGCTGTCAGCCTGCATTACCTGTATTTGGGTCCTTCCCCTGTTACAAGACAGAGAAGAAGACAATATGCATGCATGTATTGTTTAAGTGTTTGCATACACCTTGCATTTGAGCAGTAGATAATTCATCCTCGGTACACATTTGTGTAATAATCAATACAGAACATGTTCTTTGTGAAGCCCTGAGTGTTAGTGGAAATCAGGTCTGTGGCAGAATGTAAGCTGGAGGTTTGAATTGGGTTTATTGATGTCAGACTCTAGAGCCGTCTCTCTAAATCCCCTCCCAATGTGTGTATGTGTGTACTTGAGCGTATGTGTAATTGTCACCTATCCCCTGTCTGCAGAAAGGGCTTTAAGGATTTTAATTGAACGCCGCATGTAGATGCAAAATGTATTTCTCCAGAGAGAAACACAACCCCTTTAATGTTTTCTATTTTAAGGTACTGGATATCAAAACAGAAGACTAGAATCATCTATGACTCCCAGTGTGATGGCACTGTCGGTGTTTTAGTACAAAGGATAACACAAGAGGAATACTAAATCCATGTTATTTATTTCTTCTGAATCTTTTAAAGGCTTGTTTACTTCAATAATGTTTGTAGACACTGCACTAAAACTGAGCTTTATATTTCATGTGCTTTATTTGATTGTTAATTTGACAGTTATCCTATCCAACATAACTTAATCCTGAAATCAATCAGTCTGACTGAGCTGTAAGAGCCCATTTGTGCCTGTGGCTAACATCCTATAAGACTAGATAAGCCTAGCCAACCATGTATAATAGTGCAGAGGTCTACAGTTCATAGCGAAGATCTGAGAAACACATAGGCCTACTGTTTGTTTGTTTGTTTGTTTTTGTTAGGTTCCCTGATAGTTGAGATGTGATGTTGTTTTAAATGTTGTATTTGGACCCAAACAGCACATGAGATAATGTCAACCTTCAGGCTAATGATAGTTGACGAAGAAGAACTCCAGCGCGTACAGCATGTGTTTCAGGCTCTATTCTGTGTATCTTGGCAGCAGTGCAGACCGTGATGAATGAGCATCAGGATTGATCCAGTGTTGTTACAGCTGGAGAGTATTGCATCTAGGGAATGCGGAGTGTCTACAAAAAACACCCAACCCTAGTTTGTCTTCATTATACAAATACATACTGCTGATTCCATAGACAATCATTTGGTGTCAATTTACAAATGCACAGTGGCAGTTCTACGGGGTGGCAGCTGCCACCTCAGAAAATGATATCATGAAAGTTACGGTGCTTATTAAGCATTTTAAAACGTATGTGGTAAGTTGCCAAAGTGCTTTGTTTTGAACGTTCATCAGTATTATAATCAAAAAGAGAAATATGAACGTTAGTTTTTACTGAAATGATCAAATAAAGTCAACATCTCACAGTCTTTACTGAGCTGTGTGGAGTTTGTTCAACTTTTAAAAGATGTTTGAATGGTGATATACACAGTGATAGATGTTAAGGACCAACGTTTATAATAAAAATATTTGTATTGATTTTAAGATATTTTCATAGTTCATACAATCATACTATTGGGATCATTTGTATTAATGTGGACCGGAGGGAGAGGGTGACGAGCATAAGTTTCACTTTCCTTTTTTATTTCAATTCCAACTTTGGTCATGAAGAATATGTTTCTCTGTTGTCCACGTTCATAAAGCAAAGCAGCAGCATCAGAGCACGGTGCAGAGTCTCTAGATGAGTTTACAGTCGTCCCTCGTTCTTATTAAACATCCATGTTGTAGTCCGCTGTATAGAAAACTGTGGTTTCCATAGTTTTCCCACAGCAGCAGACGCACACAATGACGTCCGCTGGCGCATCATAAACACGTCGGATAGTGAAAGTGCATTCGGATTCTCTAAAGTACCGCAGTCTCTTCTCCTAAGTCCTTTTGAATTCTCCTGTCCACTATCCCTTAACCCCGTGACGTTTCACTCAGAGGTCAAGGAATAGACGATAGGGTTAGAATTTAGGAGCTGATTTTTGGATTATCGGAACGCAACCTAAGACTCAAACTTATTCAGTTATTGTTCAGTTAAACTTCATTCAATTATGTCTGCCACAAATATATTTAAGCAATAGCTCCGCTATTCCAGTTAGAAAAGCAAACTGCAGGCAGTTTGCTTTTCAGCCCAAAGGTATACTGTTTTTCTCAGACGCGGAGGGATACTGACTTGTTGTGAAAAGTAACTTACAATTCTACCCGTGGTATACGCTCAGATTGCTTGATTTGACTTGTCCGTTTTATAAATATATATATATATATGTAAGGCTTTACTGATGTGCCACAATAATGTCACCTAATGTTATTGAGTTAAAATATCAATGTTGTGGCTTTCCAAGTTAACATTAATTGATATGACTGCGATTAAATCAGCATATACTTCTGCCAGGGGATGCCACCCCTGAAATTCTCCTGCCACCCTCTTGCCACCCCATGAATATTTTTCTAGATCCCACGCTGGTAACAAGTGTTAAACTATTAAGACCACCCATGGGTGCAGCTCTTTCAGATTTAGTTTAAGGATCTGTGTGTCTTTAAATCTTCCTAATTTTCCCTCCCATTTTGATGCTTGCATGTGTGTTTGCTCTGCAGAAAGCAGTACAAAGGGTCAGAGGTCATTTGGCAGTATTGTCAGGTGTGTCTGGCAGACAGCCCGCTCCTCACTGGGACAGACCCTGCCTCTAATTTCAGGCCCAGTCTGTTATTGGCATATGGAGATGAGCCAATAACTATAATGTAATACTTGCCGCCTCACACGCTGGATGTTGCTGCATCTGACATAACATTATCAGTTCTGATCTAGTAGCTTTTATTACCCATGTATAATGATATTTGGAACTGCAAGCACAGAGTAGTGATTACATTACACAGCATTAGAAGTGTGTGGTTTATTATTTGCTTCACTCTGCCGTGCCTGGAACAATATGTTTGCATGTACATGATAAACAATGCTTTTTCTTAGGTCAGCAACTTGTCGAGCAAAATAAGCTTACATAAACGCCAACACTGTTATCAATGTTTTCTTTGCATTGGCTTGATCAAACCAAATAGATAGGTTCTGTGAAGACCAACCCTTTTTTAGATAGTTATTTTTTTATTACATCAAAAATAAATGTTGCATGTCATTAAGAAAGAAGTCCCATGAGTTCTTATTTGTGTTTTATTATTTAAGCATGTTTAAGTTCAAGCCGATCAGGAGCAGACTTGTGACATTATCAGCCTTGTCAATGCACCTGAGCAAACAGCTGACACACACGTGCTACTTATTAGCCTTAATTTGTCAAAAACAGTCTTAAAAAGAAAACTTGAAACAACAAATGTGCCTCAGTGGAGTAGCTTTTATAAGTTAAATATATCGGTGAATCTCCATGTAAGCAACCATCTTCTTTTAGCTCTTTAAATACACCTGAAACCTGTAGATGTATAATTATCCAGCATATTCAGAGCACTTCTAAAACTCAGAGATGAATAAATGAACCAAAGGTTTTGTCATATTGAAGGAACATTCAAGGTTAGAATGGTGTAAATTGACAAGATTACTGAGAGTAGATCAGATTAAAATAAAAAAGGGTCCTAGTGTGTGATACTTTTCTATTAAAAAAGAAACTGATGTAATCATCTAACATAGTATATGAATTGCAGGAGGGTTAAGTAGCCGAAGGCACGTCCTTCAGGAATTAGTTTTTTTCTCAGAAAAACATTTAGAGGAAAAAGTACCGAAGGCACAGAGAGACTGCAGCTGGCCTCTGTTGTGTTGTAGCAAGGCAGATGTTTAAGTATACAGTAGAACATGTGTGTTGTGTTAGTGGATTTTGACCATCACCTCCCACTGCCAACTACTTCTGTGCTTCAGTGCGACAAGACACGCGTGATCTTTATCTGCACACTGTGCATGTGTGTGTGAGAGATTGTGTGAGTGTTCTTCTGTGCACTTAAATGAACTCAGGATCTTCCCCAGCTTTCATGTATATAGAAACTAAATGAAAGAAATACTGCAGGACTTACCAGTTCATCTGTTTATATCTCTGCAGTTCCTCCCACTGTCTCAGTCTCATTCGCCCCATTTCACTTCCACTATACATGATCTGAAGAAGTCTGGGGTGGCTCAAGGTTGCTAGTCTCACATGTCAAGTGTCTCGCCTAAGAGGAATGTGTTGTTGATTGTTGCAGCGGTTTAGGGATTATTTAAAGTTACTTTTACAGAATGAAAGACATATTTGGTTAAGGAAAAAGGGACGTTCGACAGTAAAGTTATGAATAGTGCAAGATAGTCTGGTTTAAATACAGGAGTACTTAATGAACTCCAACTGAACTTTTGTGTGTGGGTGTCACCTGTGTTCTTTCCTTGTATGCTTGCCTTTCTAGCCCCATTCTGCCTAAACTTGTCATACAGCAAACATGAATCCAACACGACTCATTAGCCTTTTAATCCAACACTTGTGCCGGGACATGCTGGTGCTCATGACCCACCCATAGGCATTACTTTGAGCTGACGCGGCTCCTTGACAGGTATGTTGGCTCATTTCTTCCACACTGTACCATCACCCACACCTGGGCTTGTTGACAAGTTGATGATGGCCAAGATCTCGGCTTGACACACATTGTACTTTCTTTGATGTGATACTGAGTCAAACATTGTTGCTTCATTTTCCCTGTACACAGTTTTACACACGGCAACCCTTTTATTGTGCATGGGTGTTTTTCAGTGACAATGAATTGTGTTAATAGCTCATAGAACGGAAATCTTACGTGAATGTTGTTCAAAACCATCAGATGTGTTACATAATCTGCCTGGTGTGGACTTACACCTTGTATAGTGTATATAAACATTGACACAGTATACATTATAACACTTTAACACAGATGAAGATAATACCACAGAGGATGTGTTATTCTGCAGCTCAGCGTCCTTTAGCCCCTCTTCCCGTCTATTACTTTAAGCGTCTTTGGGTTCAAGAAAAGCGCTATAGAAATAAAATGTATTATTATTATTATTATTACTTGGAATCAGACAGGCTTTATTTTATGTTATAAAGCTGCACATCAGCGCAAGGCTACTTCTGTGAATTCATCCTAGATCTTTAGCAGTCGTTAGCTGTCTTTAAAATCATCAATCTTCCACGTTATGACTTACTGGAATGAACTTTGGCCCGGCATCAACTTGTAATGAGTTGGTGATGTTCATTTGAAGGGTTTATTACTATGTACTGTTGCCTTAGTGTATGAACACACACACACACACACACACACACACACACACACACACACACACACACACACACACACACACACACACACACACACACACACACACACACACACACACACACACACACACACACACACACACTTTATGAAAACTATGCAAAATAGACGACACACTCAGGGCTCACAAACACACTTGAATCGCAGCCTTGGCAACTGTTTTTTTTTTTTTTTAATTAGAGCAAAAGATCAGAGAAATACCAAGTGTCAATACCGCCGAGGAGAATATGGCAACAGCGACCTTTTAGAGCTCCCTGATCTTTTATAATGTCAGAGATGGAGCGTCTTGTTCTTTTCTGCCACAAGTTTCTGCCCCCTGCCATGCCCCCACATGGAAATATGGAGAACTGCAGACTAATAAGGACCGTAGCTCGTTGTTACCGCCTATATTTAGTTTTCCCCATTGCCAGAAATAACCAGATGGCATCAGACGTGTGGCTGATCTCAACAGGTCTTGAACCCTCTCCTTCGACTATGTCAACAGCATTTTTAGTGGTTTTCAACAGTGTGTAGATACAACAGCAGGAACAATAAACAAATGTTTCATGTGCAGCTGTAAACACCACAGATTGCATGTCCTTGTCAATTTGCCGCCATGTTCATTTCTAAACACACCAAAATGCGTTCTCTGTGGAATATGACATCCAGTATATTGTTATTCTAAACTTTAACTGGATCCATTTTTACAACAAGCGTGATCCTATGAGCCACTCTTGCCACACTTAGCCCAGCTAGCCACATGCTCCTTTCCCACATTCCCAAAGCAGCAGGCAAAGGCTGAGATAAATCACTCAGCTAGTAGCCCAGTGGCTGGGATCATCTCTATCTGTGCGGCCCTCCCCTCTCCATCCTGTGGATGAAGGTGTTATTGGTTAGCCTCAGGCTGTGGGACAAGGGAGGATTTGTGTGTGGCGCTGGTGCCCTGGTCAAGTGGAAAGCAGCCTTATCTCCTAATCCTGTTAAATAAATGGCCTGCATTTATGCTGTCAGTAAACTGGAATAAAAAGGACGGAGTAAGAAGATATGCAATAGCCTGTGAGATAAATGTGCTCTTCGCCCTGCTCTGTAGACAGTGGCGGAGGTGGTGAAATGATGAAGCCAGGGAGCTCCATGACCCTCCTACAGTGTGTGTACGTCTTATTATATAATATGTCCACGCCATACAAAGGACTTTATCTCCGTAGGCTCTGGAGATACTCGCTACTTTCTATCTAACATGATAAGTGCTCGATCTGGAGAAAACGCCAGTAGAAGAGATAACAGCAAAAAGGGCAAATGTATCAAAGGCTGCATCAGAAAGATTGAGAATAAAAGAAAAACATTGCTTGAGTAAATTGTAGACGGGGAAGAATATCAGTAATGTGTGTGTAACTGCTAGGTGTGTGCATGTGCTGCTCCGTGTTTAAAGCTCTCACAGTATACGTGCGTTCTTATGTGCACAAGTGTGTGTGTGTGAACTCATGTCCATGCATGGCTGCCAGCAAAGTGGGTTGGCCTGGCTGTTGTCCTACGTTTGTTTAGCTGTGAATTCTTCCTCCCGATCCAGTGACTCACAGCCTGTGGCTTAGGCAGAGTTTGTGTGCCCAGAAAACACTAATCTGGAGCACACACCCTGGACCATGGCATCACTATTACTTCATAACATTTGATGATTGTCAGTTATAGAGAATACACATGTAATCCCAGTAAGGTTCAAACTGGTTTGAAGAGTTTTCATATGTTTTAAACTGAAATGCATTGTGGGCCTGTTTGTTCATGCTAAATAGTTCAGTCATAAGCAAACAGAATGAACTGTCTTTAACAATCACATCATAGATCAGATCGGATCATAGATCATGTTGGATCAGTGAACCGCTTTTTATAAGGACATTTTTGCGAACTCATTCCAGTGCGAGTTACACTTCTCTAGTTGGTTTAAAGTGTGTCTTCAGCCAACTTGATTATTGTCTGTATTGCAGCTTCTAGCTGAGCCTCTTGACTTTGACAACAGGTATTCTGTTCTGAGGACAAAATGGCCAGTTATGTCAACCACTGAAATGATAAAGTACTAGGTTGCGCTCCCACATGTGCTCAGACATCTCAGCCTCCCTTGCTGATGTCAAAAGACTTGCCGGTAATTTCCTAAACCTTAGCTATGAAGGCGAAGAAACTAAGCCCAACTGAAGAGCTGCTCCCACTGCAAATCCTGTGCAACCAAAACTCTTTTTTCTTTTTTATTGAGTTTACTCACACATGTGACTTCTTATTTCTGCCTGAAGCAACAGCTGAATCTCATATTTGAAGAATGTATCATTAGTTTGGGAATTATTCTGATGGGAAACGGAGAGAAAGACAAAAAAACAAATTTATTAATAGTGTGGACGTGTGAGATACAGACTTTGTAAGGCCAAAGGGACATTAAGGGGCTGTGAGGAGCAGTACACACACTCTCTCTCTCTGTGTGTGTGTGTGTGTGTGTGTGTGTGTGTGTGTGTGTGTGTGTGTGTGTGTGTGTGTGTGTGTGTGTGTGTGTGTGTGTGTGTGTGTGTGTGTGTGTGTGTGTGTGTGTGTGTGTGTGTGTGTGTGTGTGTGTGTGTGTGTGTGTGTGTGTGTGTGTGTGTGTGTGTGTGTGTGTGTGTGTGTGTGTGTGTGTGTGTGTGTGTGTGTGTGTGTGTGTGTGTGTGTGTTGGAGAGAAGAAAGGAGTCGTGTTGCTTGGGAAATGGACTTGTGAAATCCTACATCCCTTCCTACAAAAACACTTGTGCATAAGATGCTGCTGTACTGAATTGTAAGCTATAAGACTCCATCTGTGCTATAGAGTCAGACTAATGAAAGACATTTTATGGTGAAATCCATTAGTGCTGAAGTTCGCTTGACATTTTGAATGTGGAACAGTACAAAACAAAATGTGAAAGTAAAACCAAGATCAGTTTGTACATATCGCATGGATGACAACACGCGCAGGCACACGCAAACACACACCAACACGCACTCACACACACATAAGGATTGTTATACAAGTGGCCAGCTGGGTGAAAATCAATAAGGTAAATTAGGTCAGGGGAGGGGAGGAGAGGGAGATGCAGTAGGTCTCGGAGGACCAGGCCTTTGTTGCACATATGAGGTGGATACAGAGGGATGTATCAACAAAATGCCTCTGACCTGTCCCTGAGGTGCAGAAAACACATCAGGTATCCAGCACGCGTCTGCATATGATGCATGAACACATAGACACATACTTTCTCCCATGTGCTTGGAGGTGCCCGTGGTGCAACACATGTGTGTCCACGGGTTACAGTACATCTGATCTCAGCTCAGTTGATCTCCCTCCGTCTCTGAGGCAATGCCTTCAGAGCATTACTGCCCTGACCACTCCTTTTCCATGGAAACTGCAATAAGAATCCATGGCTCTAATCCCCATCCAGATAGACAGGTGACCATGTTCGGTCCTCAGCCACCTAATAAAAGCAGCTCTGAACAGACAGGAGCAGCGCCGAATAAAATCTATTCAGAACCAATTCCTGTGCATCAGTCCTAATAACTGGTGTTATTGCATCCACAGTGCTTGTCTGTATACATGGAGATGTAATGAAGCGCAGAATTAAATCAATGAAATCCACATATCCACATTCATGTAATAGAAAAGATGCATTATAAGTTTAAATGGTTATTCATGCTGTTCTTTCGATGCACTGCCGTGTACTCAGGACTTATCAATATTTATTTTTAGGTGATGCATTAAATCACATGTTATATAATAATTTGATTATGCATTGACACAAATTATTTTGCATTCTCAGTATTTGTGTGTGGTGCGTGTCTGTGTGTGGTTCGTGTCTGTGTGTGTGTGTGTGTGTGTGTGTGTGTGTGTGTGTGTGTGTGTGTGTGTGTGTGTGTGTGTGTGTGTGTGTGTGTGTGTGTGTGTGTGTGTGTGTGTGTGTGTGTGTGTGTGTGTGTGTGTGTGTGAATGTGTAAGACAATCTGCTTCTCCGCATGAGCTGCAGGGCAGTTCCATAAAGTTTAATTATATGTTGCATTCCCAGTGGAAAGGCTGAGATTAAACTAAATTAAATTGTGTTGAGGTGCATAAAATGTTTCTGTGTGGCGGAGGATATACACACATACATAAGCACACACACAAAGGAAGCATACCGTGGTGGAAGAGGAGTAGAAACCATGGCTTTGTTATAGTGATTCGGATAAAGTTAGGACATTTCTGGTAGTGATTTTGATCGTCATTACAGATTTTGGTCTGTGTGGCTGCCTTCAGTGTACTTTCTGTCACTGAAAATGTGCGTGTTGTATGCATTTATCTGAAAAGGCTGTCATACAAAGTGAATAACCCTCTTCAAGAGGACAATGGATTTCTGCTTATCCAGGATTACATTCAATTATGTTCTTGAATGTTCATCAACTACATTTCTTTAGCTGCTCATATGTGTCTGAAATAGTACCTGCTTTTTAATATGTATAGAGCAACATTGGCATAAGGTGTGGTTTTTCCGACAAATTGATCAAGAAATAAATGTAATTTCCCCTCTCCACCAACTAATGAGAAAAATATCAGTTTTTTAGCTGCTCTTTTGGTCTGAATGGACCATCAGAACTGGGTGATAACTCACTGCCAAGTAGGTCACGTTTTGATTTGTGTTTGTTGTTTGTTTGTGAGTAGGATTACCATTAAAAAAAAAAACCTACTAGCCCAATCTTCATGAAACTTGGTGGGAGGGTGTATTACGGCCCTGACCTCCAAAAAGGTGTGTTTTGCTCCTTAAAAATACTTCTGTTTCTCCCTCTGACATTTGCCAAGTAGACATATGTGCCATCATGTGCCTATGAACGCATTAATTTACACCTCATTAACCCTTTGACTTAACTTCAACATGTCAACAATCTCACATAAGAAATGTTCAGCCCTGTTCTTCATTCCACCCGGTCTCATTATCTCAACATTTGAACATGGTGTTTACAATAGATCATAATGTTGTAGTTGGCTATGTAAACATTTTGTTTGCTTAGGTTTAATCTGATAAGATCTGTTATTCAAAAAATGACTCATGCACTACGAGTGTCCCACTATTTGGAAATGGTATCAAAATACACCCAGATCTTAATTAGGATAAGACCAGTGATTATGTTTTATTATTATGGCATCAATAGGTTGACACATTTTACATTTAGCTATGCTAATCCGTGGATAAGCATTTAGAATACAGAAACAAATGTGGATTAGTATACGCTGCTCTTCATAACACTCCGATTGCTTGCCGTCTTCTTTTTTTATTTCCCCATCTTTGGCGGTCTCTATTTTTTTCAGTCCTCCCATACTTTAGCATATATATATAATGGCACAGTAGGTCAGTTAGTTGTGGTTTTATATTGCATGTGGTGTTTGTTAGAATGAGGGCATGTTTACGGCACAGTATAATTATGGAGATCAGAATCAGTCCTGATGTAATTCAAGTTGGGAATGTCCAGTCTCTACTGGTGGAAGAGATTGGTCATTCCTCTTTTTTAAGACTAGAATGAATGCCGTGGCTCGTACAGAGCAGCGCAAATACAGATTCAGGTTACATGTCCCCATTTGAAGTTGGATTTTCTTATAACACTGGTTACATGTAAATGTGATTTGAATCCACACTTTTTTAGGTTATTTTTTTAAAAGATCGCTGTGTACACGGAAATAACCAAACATTAAAAATGGTCAAATCTCTACTTTGGCTAAAAATCCATTGGCGAACAAAACAACCAACGTCTGGTGAACAGTGAAGGGGTTACTCTGTTTAGTCAGAGGTTTGTATGCTCTCTGTCTTCACCTCTACTGTGTTTCAATACAGCTGAACTCACAACATACAGCTCTCATTTGCATACTGGCTGTACATACGATTTTAAGATGATAATTCAGTAATGACTGAATTTAAAAAGGGGGTTTTACCTTGGTGCAGACTTTCCTCTTCTAATATCTTCCCTCCACATATCTTGCTCTTTCTTTCATTTAATATTTGAGCCATACTGTACCTTGGTATTTTTCTCTCATCATAAATCTCGGTCCTCACTCATGCCCTAATTTGACAGTAAACTACATTTCATGCTCGCTCTCAATCCCTAACTCTTTGGCCTCCTCTGATCCCGCTGAAACTGCTACCCAGGGCGTAATACTGGAAACAGCCACAACTTCTGCTGGTGTTACACACAAGCTCCCATGCTTGAAAAGATACTTCCTTTTTGTGAGAAATAAAAAATCTTTAGGATTCAAATATGTTATTGTTGTACCCTCACAACGTATTTAGTGGCTTTTCTTTTAGAACATTTGTCTTATGATAGGGAAATAGTTCTTTGAATTTTCTCAAGGATGAACTTTATGATTAGTTGTGTTTGTTTCAAAAATGTCAATTTAGCAGGAATTAATGACTGACCTACGACTTGCCTTATTTTTATAATCATAACTTAGACTTCACCTCATTAGTTGAAATCATCACACTCCCAGGCTCCTATGATTAACACTGGCTCATATCCTGGGTTTTGATATGAAGTGTGCACTTGATTAATTGGCAAATAATTAAGAGTCCACCAGCCCAAGTATAGCAGTCACACTACAGTAGGTTCATGTTAGTAAATTAGTGCTGCATCGGTAATAGCCCTTTCCCTCTCTGTGCCACTATAACCTATGAGGGGCCTTACAGGCCGTAATTCATACTGGTCCTCTCACGCACATACATTCTCCTTTTACATACATACATTTTCACTCTCACACACGTATATATTTGCACTCACACATTCATACATTTTGCTCTCATATTATCATATTTCAATGCACACATTCATATATTGTCACTCACATATTTATACATTTTTCACTCACACATACATTTTGCTCTCATATTCATATATTGTAATGCTCATATTTATACATTTTGCTCTCATGCACATTCATTCAATGTTAACATTTAATATTATAAATAATATATGCATGTCTGAAGACAATATTATGCAAGAGAAGAATGCATATATGTGTGAGAAAGTATAGTGGAAACGGAAGGAGTATGGTTGAAACGGAAGGCAGGTCAATTGTTTTTATTTATTAAACACGTAAACGGAAGAGCGTTTGAGAGGCCTTTTTGCTTTTCACCTTACTAAATGGTCAAATGGTCCTTGGAGCGAGGGGCGGGGCGAAACTCACGGAAGTGATTTCAAAACAAAAGCACTCGTTTGCTAAAATCACATTTGAATCACAACAGTATCCTGCTGAAGGACCGGTGATTATTATAAACAAGGGGAATTTAGCGATCACAACGAAAACGGCCACGACACACATTGAGCCCAGAAAATTGATGTTATTAAGGCTGTAAATATAATAAGCCTCTGTCTAAAATGGACAACATTGTTAGGAGATTTAAACTATCCAGCGGTTCTGCACTGCGGTCACTCCGCCGCCTCTCGAGTTTGTTTTTTCAAATCAGCTGATCTTCATTCCTGCTATATTTGACGAGTGACACAAATATGTTTTACCACAAGTTCTTAAGAAAACTGACTCTGTTGGACTCGGTTCTAGTTTGACTTTGTTATGGAAATCTGAGACCCAACACTGTGGAGAGTACAAGTCAAAGTGATCAAAACAAATAAATGGTGAATCAGACAGAGTTGTCTTTCTGGTTATTTATTTGAAGCTTCAAATACATAAGAATAAGATACAATACAAATAGACACAGGTCTCACAGAGCATATAATAGTCTGCGTGAGTGTGCGCCATACAATATGGTAGCAAAGCTTATATACAAGAAAGAGTGGGAAGTTCAGAAATCTGTCTTCACACGGTCACATATTGTTATTAGACACCTGTCCTTGAGCTGTAGATAGCATAACGGTTCCCAGAGTAGGGAAGTTCTTGTGTGACTTTGTGTGAGTCTCAACCTAGTAGCCAAATCAGCTCTGTGGCCTTGAAGCGCTTGGGAATAAACCCAAAGTAGAGTATATAGAAGAAAATAGCACATCTCAGGAAATGAGAAGCATTTGGTTTAAGCATATAAGGATATAATAAAAATGTCCACTACAACTTCTACCAGAAATAAAATGAAGTACTTTTTCTGTGTACTTTGTGAGTAATCCTCTGTCAGAGTCCCCTCCATAGTAGGCTATAATTCATGTTTTCTGCTGTCTTTGATGAATGATAAAAATATAATTTTACCATTAGTTCTTAATGAAATTGATACTGTTTGACTTTGTATTAGTGAGCCTACTACTTACAATACATTGAAGTACTTTTACTGTGTATTGTTTGAGGAATACTCTGTCAAAGTCCCCTGCTGAGAACAAAATCAACCCACTTCTGCTAAGTTTGATGAGGGAATTCTTTTTTGTTGCCATTAGTTCTTCGTGAGGTTGATCCTGTTGGACTCAGTACTACTGAAACTACCCCCACAAGTACTATGAAGTACTTACTCTATACTGTTCCAGTACTCCTCTGTCAATGTCCCCTCCTGAGAACAAGCATGCATGTTTCTCTGCTATTTTGAATAAGCGTTAAAAAACCTTTCTTCATGAGACTGATATTGTTGGACAGAGTATTTTAAGAGGATATGGTGGACATGATATCAGCAATACTTCCAGTCAGTACTCCAGCAGCAGCATTTTACACCTTGGAAAGTCTTTAGAGTCTGGCCTGGATAGCTGGTCTATCCTTCCTACTTATTTTGGGGGAGCCAGCCCCTAGGGTTCGAAAATGTTTTTGGGGGTCAAACCCCCCAAAACCGTCAAAATGCATAGAAAACTATGCATACCTATAACACAATACAAACACAATGGTCTTACACCTGCATTAGGCTACTACATCACATTGTACATCAGCATGTTCAAATCGGATAGGTGGGCACTATAGGACATCTGGGCACCTCGATGTACAATTGGCTATTTTGTCCAAAATGTTAAAAAATCAAATATTTGAAAAATGGTATTAAGTAATGCAAAGTATACATGATGTGAACATGCACGGTAAATCATTATTAGACTTAATGTTATTCTTCAATCAACCATTTTCCCAGCATTTTCCCATCAATCAGCTGACTGACACTCTCACACACACACATACACACACGTGCGAGCATTGTGCCTGCCCTGTCAACTGAGCGGTCCTAGCTCCCTTCACATACAGCACACAAACACACAAACACACAGGCACGCAGCCAGACACACTGCATTGCGCGCAAACAGAAATGTTTCATTTATTTTTCCCTTTACACGGGAGTCCGGGACAAACAAAGTCCGTACGGGACACGCCCCTTTTGGCTCAAATACGGTTGGCAACCCTATGAGCAAATGACAAATGACCCTGGGGTCGTCTCTGGCAAACTTCTTGCCTTTTTCAAAAGCCTCGTCGATAGGTAAAAGCCCCGGTGCCTTTGCAGCTGGCTTTGGATTCGCCGCTTAGCAGCGCAGGCGTCTTCGTACGCTTTTAACACACCATCGTAGCGATGGCGATGTTTCAGGTGACTAATCAGGTTGGAAGTATTATAGCTCGTTGCCTTTTTCCCTCCTCGTGGAACTTCTGCATTGCATTTGTTAATACAAATAGCAAGCGAACTATCTAACTCTGAAACTTTGAAATAGTCCCATACTACCGACGACATGTTTGTTTACTGTCCTGGCTTCACGGCCGCACACCATTTACGTCACAGCCAGGCATGAGTTAGGGAGCGCTGGGCTGCAGTCGGATAATCCAAAGATCAGCTCCTAAATTCTAACCCTATCGTCTATTCCTTGACCTCTGAGTGAAACGTCACGGGGTTAAGGGATAGTGGATAGGAGAATTCAAAAGGACTTAGGAGAAGAGACTGCGGTACTTTAGAGAATCCGAATGCACTTTCACTATCCGACGTATTTATGATGCGCCAGTGGACGTCATTGTGTGCGTCTGCTGCTGTGGGGAAACTATGGAAACCACAGTTTTCTATACAGCGGACGACAACATGGATGTTTAATAAGAACGAGGGACTACTGTGAACTCATCTAGAGACTCTGCACCGTGCTCTGATGCTGCTGCTTTGCTTTATGAACGTGGACAACAGAGAAACATATTCTTCATGACCAAAGTTGGAATTGAAATAAAAAAGGAAAGTGAAACTTATGCTCGTCACCCTCTCCCTCCGGTCCACATTAATACCAATGATCCCAATACGACGTATGATTGTATGAACTAAAGATCTTAAAATCAATACAAATGTATGTATTATAAACGTTAGTCCTTAACATCTATCACTGTGTATATCACCATTCAAACATCTTTTAAAAGTTGAACAAACCCCACACAGCTCAGTGAAGACTGAAATGTTGACTTTATTTGATAATTTCAGTAAAAACTAACGTTCATATTTCTCTTTTTGATTATAATACTGATGAACGTTCAAAACAAAGCACTTTGGCAACTTACCACCTATGTTTTAAAATGCTTAATAAGCACCGTAACTTTCATGATATCATTTCTCCGTCATAATCGGTTGTTTCCGTGAACGGCCGACTGTTGAGTGACGGCAAATGCTGCGGCTGCAAGGCATTGTGGGGCAGCATTTTCGCTTCTCCTGTCGGTTAGGGAGGTCCAGTGGTTCCTAAGCTAAAGGAGGTTATAAAGGAAGTTTGAAACCTCCTTTCCTATCATTCTCATCATTCTAGAGAATTCGAACGGCACTTATCATGGCTGCCACTGAGGGACTTCCGGGTCATTTCACTCCTTTAGGAAGGTTCCTAAGCTAAATGGACTATTCGACTTCAGCCCTGGATTTTTGAAAAACTCCCCTCTTCCTAAACCACTAATGCCACAGCAGTGTGCGAAAAAGTACACGTCCCACCGTCCGGGACGTGTTATTTACAATATCGGACAAGTAGATCTTTCAATTGACTTGTCCGGCGGACACGTGACGTTTTTCGGCCTGATTTATTGACAAATTATTGATACATTCAGTTTACAAAAGGCAGAATTCGCAAATTGTACGTGTCCGCCATTGTTCGTTTAGAGGTGTTAGTTTCGGTTCTGCTTGTCGATTCCTAAGGAAATGTATCTCGCCGTTTTCTGTACAGTTAGACGGGGGCGGGGTGGGAAGTGTAGCACAGTGGCAGGGTTGGGAAGCAAAACTCGGTTCCGAGTAGGAACAAATAACAATTGTCCGGTACCGGGATTAATAAGAGTTGTGAGGACAGGAGGCGAGGCCGAGGCCGAGCCCCGAGCTGCAGCTCTCTCTATGCTCCGTATCAGCTGATCGCTGCACGGTGCAGCTCAGCGTGTCTCTCTCTTTCTCTCTCTCTCTCTCTCTCTCTCTCTCTCTCTCTCTCTCTCTCTCTCTCTCTACACACAGCGGATCCGCTGCCCGTTTAACAGCCTCATCTTTGTCAAACTTTCTATGTTCTTTCTCTAACACGTAAACAAGGTTATTAAGCGTTTTAACTCCTATGTTGTTAATATTGACCACCATTTCCTTTATGAAGTAAAGCAGCCTCCCTGTCTGTGTCCTCGCGCTGTCCTCACATCCCCGGACCCCCAGACTCGGAGGAGCACAGGGATGTCAGTATTGTTTATGAAACAGGATAAAGAAAGTACATTATTGAAATGAAAATACTATTTATTTACTTTTACAAACAGTGAGCAGCTGGGCAGCTGCAGCATGTTTATTGCAGGACATGTGTAAGCGTGCAAGCATCTTTAAGTTGTAGAAAAGCGCTAGGCCTATAGGCTATACATCTAATGTGTCATTATTATTATTATTATTATTAGGTTATGTCCTATGTGTTGGACATGTGTGGTTGGACTCTGTCTCACAGGCAGGTTGCAGTGTAACATCAGAGGACACTGGGCCAATTGTACATTCTCAAACTGCACCACTTAGAACTAAACAATGCAGAGATTATTTTTATATAATTGTATTCAATAACCGTAAGAAATTCAACAGTATGAAGTGATTTGTAAATAGGAATACAGAGTTGACTTAATGTTTTCATAAATATATTTTTCTCCCAGTTTGTCATGGGACTTCTCAAAGAACCGGAATCGAGAACCAAAAATAACCGGAATCGAAAAGCAGAACCGGAATCGTTAAAATCCAAACGATACCCAACCCTATGTGTGATGCAATAAAATATTACCGCTCACCTACGTTAGCGGTGTCATAAAAACCATGGGAAAATGTAAAATAAAAAAAAAATTGAGGACATTGGGGTCATCTCCAGAGTTGAAGAGCCGACCGACTGGTGTTCGGGCATGGTTCCGGTGCCTACAAAGACTGGCTCAGTGCGCATCTGTGTCGACCTCACCCGCCTCAACGAAGCAGTTCGCAGAGAGAAATACATATTGCCTTCAGTAGAGCAGACAATTGGATCTCTGGCAGGAGCCCAGATCTTCAGCAAGTTAGATGCCAACAGAGGATTTTGGCAGGTTCCATTGTCCCCCGAGTCGTCACTGTACACAACGTTCATAACTCCCTTTGGGCGCTTTTACTTTAACAGACTGCCCTTCGGCATAGCGTCAGCCCCAGAACATTTTCAGCGGCGCATGTCAATGATTATCGAAGGGCTGCAGGGGGTTGTATGTCACATGGATGATGTCCTCATCTGGGGGAGAGATCAACAGCAGCACGACATCAGACTACACACTGTCCTCAACAAGCTCCAAGACGCCGGGGTCACACTAAACATGGAGAAGTGTGAGCTAAGCAAACGTGAAGTCAAGTTCCTAGGTCATATTCTGTCAGCTGACGGCGTGCAGCCAGACCCAGACAAGGTAAAGTCCATGAGAGAGCCGTCCAACACAGGAGAGGTTCGCAGTTTCCTGGGAATGTTAAACCAGCTGGGAAAATACATTCCAGGTCTAGCCGAAAAGGACAAGCTGCTGAGAGACCTTCTCTCAAAGAAGTATCAGTGGGTCTGGGGCTGTGCACAACAGAAAGCGTTTGACCAGCTGAAAAATGATCTCACAGCACCTCCAGTGCTGACACTTTACGACCCCAACAAAGAGCTGCAACTGTCTGCGGATGCCTCTTCCTACGGACTGGGTGCGGTCCTCCTACAGAAGGAGGGAGAGCAGTGGAAACCAGTCGCGTACGCATCACGCTCTATGACAGAGACAGAACAGAGGTACGCCCAGGTGGAGAAGGAGGCGCTAGGATTGACATGGGGGTGCGAGCATTTTAGAGACTTCCTAATTGGGAGACATTTTGCCATGGAAACTGACCACAAGCCACTTGTCAGCCTGCTAGGTCACCAGGCACTAACTGAGCTTCCTCCCAGGATCCAGCGGTTTCGACTCAGGCTCATGAGGTACAGTTACACAATCTCACACACACCTGGCAAAGCCCTGTTTACAGCCGACACTCTCTCACGCTCACCTGTCAGTCAAAACTCAAGTTCAAAACTGACAGACAACGACTTAATGGAAGACACAAACATCTATGTGGATGAAATCATCAATAGCATGCCCGCCAGCTCAACATACATGGCACAACTGAGAGAGCGACTGCAGGAAGACAGTGATTGCTCGGAGGTCATGTCACACTATCAGAGAGGATGGCCTGACCGCAGCCAGCTCACAGGTCCAGTTAAAGCTTACTGGCCTGATAGAGCTGTACTTACTGTACATAATGGACTCCTGCTCATGGGCTCCAGACTAGTCATTCCCACAGCGATGCGCAACACTGTCCTCGATGCACTACACGAGGGACATCAGGGGATGACCAGGTGCAGAGAGCGGGCCAGAGAGACGGTATGGTGGCCTGGCTTGAGCGGCCAACTAAACAAGCTGGTGAGAAATTGCAAAACATGCATCAAAGAGCGTGGCAATCCTGTGGAGCCATTAATGTCCAGTGAGCTCCCTACTAGTAGTGGACTACTACTCTAGGTATGTAGAGATTGCCAAACTAACTCCCACACGATCTCAGGATGTTATTGTGCATCTCAAATCAATATTGTCTAGACATGGGGTCCCAGAGAATTTTTTTAGTGACAATGGCCCCCAGTACTCCAGTCAACAGTTCAAGGACTTTGCAGTAGCCTACGGGTTCAAACATGTCACTAGTAGCCCTAGGTTCGCTCAGAGTAACGGGGAGGCGGAACGTCACATTCAGACTGTGAAACAGCTGCTAAAGAAAGCTAAGGATCCGTATCTGGCTCTGTTGGCCTATAGAGCTACACCACTCGCTAATGGCTACAGTCCTGCCCAGCTCCTCATGGGCAGGAGGCTGCGCACTCCAGTGCCCCAGCATCCCTCTCTACTCACCCCAGAGCTTCCAGACAGCACTGTTGTGGCAGCTAAAGAAAGGGAGAGGAGGGTGAAGGACACTGCACATTTCAACAAAAGGCACCGTGTGAGAGATCTAAGTCAGCTCACACCAGGTCAGCCAGTGTGGATTACAGATACAAAGTCTCAAGGCACAGTGGTTTCGTCGCACTCAGCTCCACGTTCCTACATAGTGGACGGGCCTTCAGGCACCATCAGGCGGAACAGACACCATCTTGTC
Source organism: Pseudochaenichthys georgianus (assembly GCF_902827115.2). Taxonomy (NCBI): domain Eukaryota; kingdom Metazoa; phylum Chordata; class Actinopteri; order Perciformes; family Channichthyidae; genus Pseudochaenichthys; species Pseudochaenichthys georgianus. The sequence goes on from NC_047512.1 coordinate 23,026,995, forward strand.
CCTTTTCCAGAGACTGTACCACACACACCTCACACTCCAACACCCAGCACACCACCTGCAGGCCCGCCTTAACCTGCCATCAGGCCCTGGGGCCAAATGAAAGTCATTTATAGCCTCGGCAGGCTCTGTGATCGCACTTCTCCACTCTGCTCTACGCGCGCCTGGTCCTCTCCTCCAGATGAGTGACTATCGGGCCTCCCTCATGTATTTGTCCGGTTGCCGTTGGCTCCCCTCCACGTAGCAAGTCCTCTTCGTCCTCTCCATCTCCTCCAACAGATAATGTCCCTCCTGTCTGTTTTTCCTCTCCCGCTACTCCATCGCTATCAGAACCAGACGGCCTACTTGGCTCCGAGGCCGGCACCGCTACTGCTCGGTACAGAACTCATCTGTCCTTCCTCCTCATCCTGGCCTACAGGTTTAAAATAACCTGTAAGCTTCGGCATTTTTTGTAATAGCTGCTTGTCTCGAAACTCCTTTTCCCTCAACAATTTTATTTCTCGAGCGCCACTCTCAAACTTTTTCTTCTCAAACTTTTTCTCCTAAACAACCTTCATCTGTCACTCAATCACTCGCAATTTGAATAAGTCACATGTGAAACATATTCTCATTCTGATTGGCTGTTAAGTGGTGCCCACTGACTGTTACATCATTTTTGAGAAAAAATGATTGATTAGCGGACCAAATGATCAAAATACTACGGAGGGAAGATATTTTCGTTTGGATTACTGGTCTGGGGGAAGCTCGCGAGTGTGTGTGTTTGTGTATTTTTTGCGTTTGTGTGTATTGTGTTTGTTTCCCGGGGAAACACAGGCTGTTGTTGTGCCTGCTGTGACGTCAAGTTACTCCGTTCTCCGCTTGTAATTATGCCGTTACAAGCTTCAACGTTGTATTTATCATCTGAATTTGCCGAAACAATTTTAATATTCTGTGAAAGCCAAGACTTTGTTTATTTGAAACCAGATGAAAACAAACTGTAACGGACCCTGCCGTGTTATCTATGATTACTATACGCCTTACATTCATAATGTCAGCCGGAGGGAGGGGGAGTGAGTGGCGAGTGAGAGCTGTCATCTTCCCTTTACAAGCTTAAAAAATGTATTTATCGTGTGATTTTGGAAATAAAAGTTTCATATTCTGAAAGCCAAGACTTTGTTTATTTAAATGTTTTTTAAAAACGTCCGAAATAAAAAACTTTTTTTTGTTTTAATTACATTTTTTTTTACAACTTTTTTATTGGCTCATGATAGGCCCCTGATCTCCGTAGGCCCCTGGGCTTCAGCCCAGGGGCCACACACACACACACACACACACACACACGCACGCACGCACACACACACACACACACACACACGTGCGAGCATTGTGCCTTCCCTGTCAACTGAGCGGTCCTAGCGCCTTTCGCATACAGCACACAAACACACAGGCACGCAGCTAGACACACTGCATTGCGCGCAAACAGAAAAATATTTTTTATTTTTCCCTTTACACTGGAGTCCGGGACAAACAAAGTCCCGTACGGGACACGCCCCTTTTGGCTCAAATACGGGGCGTCCCGGCTAATACGGGACGGTTGGCAACCCTATTTATATAGCACATTTATAAACGATTTTTGGTCGAGCCAAAGTGCTGTACATATAATAAAAATAGCCTACAGTCGAGACACTTTACAGCAAATACAACAGCACAGTTTGTTCAGAATATTATATATAATATAATATAAACTCTCCAAACAGGCGAAAACCTACCAGTTCCACCCACTGTCTCTGCCACCTCCCTCCATGCCTGGCTCCTCCGGTTTGTAGGCTATCCCGGTAGGTGAACAGAGACTGATCATATAACACCGGGTGATTCACTACCGCTATAATTAATTTCTCCTCCATTTTTTGGAATATGAGGAAATGACCTGCGTAGTCTCTCCCAGCATACACGCGGTTTGATTGGCTAGCGCTTGTACTGGCAGATTTGCATAAACGGGATTTGATTGGCTGACGCCAGGCTAAGCTAACGTTGTATATGCTCACTCCACACTCATAACAACGGCCTACAGACATAAATAAACCAGCGACTGTATTCGCCATGTCACAGACAGTCTGTGGTTTGTACTTGTTTAACTTTTGTCTAGTTTCTGAACAGATATGAGGAGCTGTGATCTCTGTGTGCTAAGAGCTAATGGCTGATGTTTTCTGGTTGAACGTCAGTGAAGGCAGGCTGAGATCCTCACCGATGATTGGCTTCCGCGAGAACGTGTCACGTGAATTTTACGCTCGAGTTGAAAAAATTGAACTCTCGCGTTTGACGCGGCACAGTTCAATCGCCTCAATTGCGTGATTCGCGCCGCGTCGACCGCTTCGTGCTCGGCGTCGGAGCGAATTTGCGTCTGTCCGCGTCTCTGCATTGACTTTACATGCAATCGCGCCGCCCCCAAACATCGCATCGCGTCCGGTCTGAACGCAGCATTAGACCATTTAGTAAGGTAAAAAACAAAAAGCAAAAACGCCTCGCAGACGCTCTTCCGTTTACTTTTTTAATAAAGAAAAACAAATAGTCCGAAGATAAACGGATTCATCTCCCTCCATCATGTTGATTTGAATCCGAAGTTCTGAACATAAGCCCGCCCCGCTCGACCTTCTGAGCCAATCACAGTGCGATAATGACCTGCCTTCCATTTCCACTAAAGATGAGTAACAAATGCGTCACTTCCGGTCAAAAATAACGGCTCCGCCCACTTTTGGGGGAAAACAACGCTGTCAGTTGAACGGCGGTCAATACAAATTCTGAAGTTTTTGCCAATCCAATCACAAATGTAAGAAAACCGGAGATTTTTGGATCTTCAAAGAGCCCGATTCCAATGGCCAGACAGGCAAACAATTGCATTAAGCCATTAGAAATCGACGATCGGGCTCGATATATGGTTAAATATAGCAGTAGGCTATACATTTTCATAGATGAGAGTAACATCTAGTCACTTTACGGCCCCGCCCACTTTTAGGGGAAACAACGCTGTCATTTGAATGGCGATCGAGCATGAAGCCACAGAGCTCTTCTTTTACTGTCCTTTCTTCTTAGAGGAAGTACAGAAACACTGATTACACTTGATTATTTTTAATGTTTGAGGTGCAATAAACGACACAGCAGCTTTGGCATGATACAACTATTATGTTCCGCCTTGCTCATGAGAGTAACAGCTGGAGAAATTACAGCCTGGCCTACTGATTTTAATTTAACCATGTATCAAGACTGATTGTCGATTACCAATGATCAAATGTAATTGTTTGCCTGACTGGCCATCGTAATCGAGCTCTTTGAAGATCCAAAAATCCAAAAAGAGTGAAAATATATGTATGTAAAAGGAGAATGTATGTGCATGAGAGGACCTGTATGAATTACGGCCTATACGGCCCCTCATAATAACACCAATATTGCACCAATCTCTTCCAAATTGAATATTCGCCAGCCTCGACCCTGAACCCACTATACAGGAGAGGAGAAGAAAGGTTCCCATTCAATTACTAGGCCCCCTTGCCCCACTGCACTCGTGTGTGTGTGTGTGTGTGTGTGTGTGTGTGTGTGTGTGTGTGTGTGTGTGTGTGTGTGTGTGTGTGTGTGTGTGTGTGTGTGTGTGTGTGTGTGTGTGTGTGTGTGTGTGTGTGTGTGTGTGTGTGTGTGTGTGTGTGTGTGTGTGTGTGTGTGTGTGTGTGTGTGTGTGTGTGTGTGTGTGGGTGTGTGTGTGTGTGTGTGGGTGTGGTGTGTGTGTGTGTGTGTGGTGTGTGTGTGTGTGTGTGTGTGTGTGTGTGTGTGTGTGTGTGTGTGTGTGTGTGTGTGTGTGTGTATGTGGGGGGGGGGGTGTGTGTGTGGTCTAGCATTACTATACTGTACTTGTGGGGACCTAAATCTGTTTTCATAGTCACGTGTGGGGACTGGCGTCCCTTATGGGGACAAATTGGAGGTCCCCATGAGGGGAATCATTAATTTTAGGGTGAAGACTTGGTTAGGGTTAGGGTTAGGCATGTGTTGGTTATGGTTAAGGTTAGGATAAGTCTCCAGGAAATGCATGTAAGTCAATGTAATGTCCCCTGAAGTGATGTATACATGGTATGTGTGTGTGTGTGTGTGTGTGTGTGTGTGTGTGTGTGTGTGTGTGTGTGTGTGTGTGTGTGTGTGTGTGTGTGTGTGTGTGTGTGTGTGTGTGTGTGTGTGTGTGTGTGTGTGTGTGTGTGTGTGTGTGTGTGTGTGTGTGTGTGTGTGTGTGTGTGTGTGTGTGTGTGTGTGTGTGTGTGTGTGTGGGATTATCCCACCTCGTGAGCATCGAGGAGTCCCTTTGTCCACTTTTTAGAAATGTTAGCCACATGTCCATTTCTACCTGCTTTTACACACTGGAACCAGAAATAAAATGTGTTAGTGCTACCACAGGAATACGGGGATGCAATTTCCCACTCTTACTTTAAAAAACATAATGCTAACAGTTTGAGATTTAATATCTCTAATTATAAAACATAAAAAACTGGCACAATTTTAAAACGACTTCAATTAGGGGATATAAGAGCAATCACATCGACCAATGGTTTCTTGTTCTCTGTCCTTGAAGATGGACTTGAACTCGCCCATAGTGATCTGACTGTTTCAGCTCCTTCTGTATATTATTCCAGGCAGAAGGGGTAGATAGTATGTTTTACGTTACTGTGTTTACAGTAATGCTTGATTTTTGTCTCATTCCCATATATTAATGAGACACCCATAGACTGTATATATAGGAGACACCACAGCATTGGTAAATAAAACACTTAATGCTTACATTAATTTCTGCAGGATCCTACTTTACAACTGAGACCTTACGCATGGTCAACTCTAACTTGAGGTGTACACATTGCAGCCAATTGCAGATCACTGATCACAGCAGTCACATTAAAATATTTGTTTTAATGATAATGCCACCTTTGTGTACTTTTTGATCCTTTGACGGGAACTTTTTAAAAACAAAAATAGTCCAGTCTCTGCATAGTTCTCTTAAATAGACAGACTTTTTATTTATCTCTCTCTCTAACCCGCACACAAACATACTTTCCCAGAGATAATTACAGTATAACAATAGTACTCATTCCTGGGCAGAACCTTGAGCTTCCTGTGGTCAGGTTAAATTCAGCAGGTCCACTGAGGTCAGGGAGCAGAATCTGTCTCTGCTGGCACGGCTGCCTCTCTGTGGGACGAGGCGCTGGTGGAATTACAGGCCGGACCGCCCTGCATCAACACGCCCTTTCTGACTTAAGGCAGCCTGGGAAAATCCACTTGTCTCTTGTCCTGCTCACTGGAGCAAGCCGGCGCCAAACAAAGATTAAAAATCATCCAGAGAAAAAGAATAATACTAATCTTCTTAGGAGAGTTGAAGATTAAGAAATATTAATTTAGTGCATGGCATGATTTGGAAGAGAGAACAACAATAGCCGATTTCCCCAACAGCTGTTTGAAAATGTAGGATTTTATTTTATTCATGCTTTTTTAAAAGTCTAATTACACTCTAATGATACCTAGTAAAACCACACGTGATTAATCTTGTTTAGTATAGCTGCATTATATATCGGTAATGCTAAATCATGCTCACCTCCATGCTCCAGATGTGAGGTGATCACTTATCCTAAAGGGCTCCCGGGCCGATCAGATCAGTTAAGGGCATGAAGGGAAATAGGCCATCGGCACCCACTGAGAGCTTAGATAACATATGGTGCATAACAGTCAATAGCAAAGCCTGTGTGTGTGTGTGTGTGTGTGTGTGTGTGTGTGTGTGTGTGTGTGTGTGTGTGTGTGTGTGTGTGTGTGTGTGTGTGTGTGTGTGTGTGTGTGTGTGTGTGTGTGTGTGTGTGTGTGTGTGTGTGTGTGTGTGTGTGTGTGTGTGTGTGTGTGTGTGTGTGTGTGTGTGTGTGTGTGTGTGTGTGTGTGTGTGTGTGTGTGTGTGTGTCCGACTAAATAAAACACACCTGAACGTGGTCCTGCAGTGTCCGGCGATGTATTGGCTTTGCTAGTGAATAAGTAAAGGCACCATTGACCTGAGGGTTGAGCTCCATGGGTTTTCACAGTACTGCACCCAAAGAAAAGTAAAAAGTATTGACAAAAGCAATCAGTTTACCTTTTTGTGAAAACATTCAATTTCAGGCAACTGAGACTAATGCATGTAGCAAATTGCACGTCTCTAAATCTTTACTGCAATATAATTATACAAATTGCTTTCTAAATACATTTCAAATATGTCTGCATGGACTCTATGCTTTCATATGGGCAAATTGCTAATCAACTTTCCCAATTGGTTAGAATCTATAATCCATTGTGTGTGTCACAATCTTAAAAATCAATATTTTAGTCTTTGTTTCTCCTGCTGTTGCTTTCAACTGAGGTTCATAATGACCAATACTCTTATTGGAGGGGCAGACTGTTGTTCTGACTTAAGTTATGACATCACCAGTGATTGGACCACATTTTTTAGTCATGGGCCAGTTTGTGTCTAGGGATGAAAATAGTTTGCTGTGTTTTAAGAAGTTTCCATCTCCTTTGTCTTTTTGAGGATTCAGCCCTTATTTTAGGGGTTGCATTGTAGCAATACAGTCTATGATTGTAGCCAGTGGATAACCAGATAAACAGATGAATCCAGCACCATTATTTGTTATCTCTTTCAGACAAGCATAAGAGAGCAAGGCCAATTCTTTATGTCCCTTTTTATAACACAATTATGTGCTGTGTGATGATTTTCTCGGTGAGTTTGGGTGTTGGTATGGTTACACTTCTATTAGACTTTGAGCTTTAAAAAGCTCCAGTTGCAGTGTACCTGTGTGGTGTCTGCTTTATTTAGATATGCATTGTGTTTTTCTCACTTGCGTCTTTGCCTACATGCACACACAAATACACATACACAAAGATGCCTACACACCCAGAGTCCCCTGTGCATTTCTCTCCATGTGGAGTTATGCGAATTGACTTTCAGCAGCCACCTGTGCCGGGGTTCATGGCTTTGGCCTGATGTGCTGTCATGGAGCTTTGATGCTTCTTCATGTAACCTCTCTGAGATACTGAGAACACCTGTCCTTGCACTCATAAGGCATGCTAATACATGGCTACACATGGTGGCCTGCTGCCTGACCTTGCTAGGACAGCAGGAGTCATTGGAGAGACCGGCCATGGCGGCCCTGCAGGACACAATGTGGCATATGCTCACTCTGTATAGCCCATAATACATGCAGAATAATCAAGTTGCAAACAAGGGGAAAGCAGCACAATCCTCTGGCACTTACAGCACTTAGTTAGAAAAATATAATACACACTTGAGCAAAAACAAAAAAGCAGAATTAAATCATCTTTTAATTCCATAACACCTTTTTATTAAGAACATCCCTTAGAAAAAAGGTGACACCCCATTGCTGTTGGCAAGTGTAGGTAACTCTAATAAATGAATAAAACAGTAAGAGCATGTGTGTGTTTTATTTTCATAAGCTGTTATTGTTTTTATTTTTTCAGAATGTGCTTGAACGCCACCACAGAAGTGGAGAATAAATACTTTCAGCTAACATGGAAACTTGTAATTAAACTCTGCGCCACATACAACAGATTTTCTCCACTTGTCTCGTCTGACCGTGTAGCTCTATTTCTCTTCTCGCAATCTGTTAGCACATGCACAGGCAACGGACATCTGAACACCCACCTCCCAGAGCAACACACAAACACGTGCCTGCACACGCACACACGAAAACACACAAACCCCCTCTGCCAAACCTAGCTATAATAACCTCCACAAACACACAAGTTTTTCTGTGTGTGTCTGTTTGTCTGGGAAGAGGGATATTATTGTCTGTCTCTCCCCTGCTCCTTCCAAGTGCACTTTTCAAGGTGCAGGGCTTGGTATCTCCATGGCAACAGCAAAGCGACCAGGAGCGGTGGTGAGGGAGGAGGCGGTGGGGATGGAGACGGAGACGAGGGCGGGGGAGAGGGGCGACAGGGTTGGTGGTGGGGTTGATGTTGAAGTGTACAGGGGGGGGTCCTCTGGTCACAGAAAGGCATGCTGGTACATGCACTTGGGAACATTGTGACATTTTCGTGTGTCATGATTATGCAGACTGAAGGCAAACAGGGTGTGGTTTCCCTCTAGAGATGTGTGTGTGTCTGTGTGTGTGTGTGTGTGTGTGTGTGTGTGTGTGTGTGTGTGTGTGTGTGTGTGTGTGTGTGTGTGTGTGTGTGTGTGTGTGTGTGTGTGTGTGTGTGTGTGTGTGTGTGTGTGTGTGTGTGTGTGTGTGTGTGTGTGTGTGTGTGTGTGTGTGTGTGTGTGTGTGTGTGTGTGTGTGTGTGTGTGTGTGTGTACGTTTTCAAACAGCCCTGTGGAGATATATGTACTGAGAGCCCAGGTGTGATCTCGATGCTGGGTGAAAGATGACCTCTCACTGCACACACACACATCTCTCTCTCAGTTGATGGTCAGTGTGTGTGTTTGTATAACAGAGACGGCCAGGTACTATTTTATCGTTTTTGCATGTGACCGGGTCCATGCTGGCCCAGATTTGTCCACCTCTGTCCATTTTTCTCTTCCTCTCTGAGTCTTTTTTTAACTTTAGTCTCCTCTAGTTGCTTTTGCCTTTCACTCCATTGTCATCTAACGTCTCCTTCGCTTTTGATCCCCGACATTTTCAAAATACGTTTTGTCCCTTTCCATCTTAGTCTTATACAAGCCCTTTCCCCTGGCTGCAGGATAGAGGGCCTCTGCAGGTGTGTGTGACATCTCTGCAGGCTGTCATGCAGAAAAAGTAAAATTCCACACAAGTTTAATGGCTGAGGGGTGGGGAAACATGCTGTTTCAAGGACATTTCTCTACTTTTACATGTTCCAGTTTTAAAAAATGCCTTGCCTCTTCTGTACGATTGCTGTAGAAGATGAGTTTCCACATTGTGGGTCAAACTAGTCTTTAGTGCCTAATTTTGCTAAGACCTCAATCTTTCTAACCTCAATAGTGGTTATAAATTGCCATGCAGATTATTTCTACTAAAGATCACTGGTTTTATGGACGTTTTACAGATACATAGAATTTTAACATTGTTTATTTTCTACAGGTCCTCAAGAGTGCATTCTGAGTTACTGTACTTGATAATTCAATAGACCGAGGAAATGCCATCCAGAGCTCCCTGTAAAAGTTCAATGATGATGTGGCAAGTGAGGAATCCCTGGAGTTTTACTTCATCCTGTCGGCCATGAAACCACCTTTAATTAGGGGGCATGGCCATTACAGTCTAAAAGAAAATTAGAGTCAGTGTTGACGAGACCACAAAATGAAACAATAGAGTTTACATGGACAATCTTTTTGTCCGCTTTTCCTAAACATGATTTTGATTTAGTTTGGATTTAGGTCTTTCAGCATTAAATACTGAAATTTGAGATCCAAACTTTGGTAAATGGCTGTATGGCTAAATGGAGGTGAGCAATCAGCCACCAGGGCTTTAGTAAAGCAAACACTCACAACATATAGTTATTTTCCCTGTTGAATATTTTTTATAAAACTTTAGTAGGAGCACTACTTGAAGAAGCATGGTGTACAGTCAGTAGCTGCATGAGGCTGAAGGCAGGGCATTGCTTTCAGTTAATGCTACTCTGATCATGCTAACATTGTCAACAAGTAACAAATTGTTAAACACTTTTTTCAGGCAATACCGTCTTTTCTTAAATTTTCATAAAATAAGAACTTTTCTCAGAATAAAGGGCACTGGAAAAAGAGAAGACATTACATTTAACGTATTTTGATAGAAAATGTTAATTCCATATATATAAATTGCCCCCTCTAAGACCAACTTTGTGGTGAACATTTTGGTACATTTGAAGAGTCAATTAGATTGTGGCGAATTAATTTGAGGTCAAGATCGAAGGCATTTTCTAAACTCATACATATAATCTGTAATATCATTATGACCAAAGCAAAGACGAAACAATATAATACACAAAACATCAAAGAATTGTTACAATTCTTCATAGTTAATTCACATTTTTCTGAAGTTCAGGCACAAAGATGGTAGGCGTATTAAATGCAGATTACTGTAAATCAAGAAGACCACATAAATAATACATAAAAAGCCAGCTGAGTTATTGACATCTTTACCACACATCTATATGCATTTAATTGTGTTCAAACATACTCAGCAGTTCAGAAATTGGCCCTTTAACCCAACAAGTCCTCCAACTAATACGACCAAATTGGCCGATTGTTCAGGCCCTTATTACGACCAAATATGTTGTTTGTTCAAGCGCTTAATAGGTCCTATAATTACGTTTTAAAGTTTTCGCCCTCTAGTGCTCCCATCCATCCATCCATCCATCTTCTCCCGCTTATCCGTGGTCGGGTCGCGGGGTAGCAGTTCCAGCAGAGAGCCCCAAACTTTCTTTTCCCTGGCGACATCAACCAGCTCTGACTGGGGGATCCCAAGGCGCTCCCAGGCCAGCGAAGAGATATAATCCCTCCACCTGGTCCTAGGTCTACCCCTTGGTCTCTTCCCAGCTGGACGTGCCTGGAACACCTCCCTAGGGAGGCGCCCAGGTGGCATCCTAACTAGGTGCCCGAACCACCTCAACTGGCTTCTTTCGACGCGAAGGAGGAGCGGCTCAACTCCGAGTCCCTCCCTGATGACCGAACTTCTCACCTTATCTCTAAGGGAGACACCAGCCACCCGGCGGAGGAAACCCATCTCGGCCGCTTGTATCCGCGATCTCGTTCTTTCGGTCATGACCCATCCTTCATGACCATAGGTGAGGGTAGGAACGAAAATGGCCCGGTAGACAGAGAGCTTTGCCTTCTGGCTCAGCTCCCTTTTCGTCACAACGGTGCGGTAAAGCGACTGCAGTACCGCTCCCGCTGCTCCGATTCTCCGGCCCATCTCACGCTCCATTGATCCCTCACTCGAGAACAAGACCCCGAGATACTTGAACTCCTTCACTTGGGGTAAGGACTCGTTCTCTACTTGGAGTGGACAGTCCATCGGTTTCCTGCTGAGAACCATGGCCTCAGATTTGGAGGTGCTGATCCTCATCCCAGCCGCTTCACACTCGGTTGCGAACCGATCCAGTGAGTGCTGAAGGTCGCAGCCATCAGAACCACATCATCTGCAAAAAGCAGTGGTGCAATCCTTAGTCCACCGAACTGCAGACCCCCCCCCCCCACGACTACGCCTCGAAATCCGATCCATGTATATTACAAACAGGATTGGTGACAAAGCGCAGCCCTGGCGGAGGCCAACCCTCACCGGAAATGGGTCCGACTTACTGCCGAGGACCCGGACACAGCTCTCGCTTTGGGAGTACAGAGATTGGATGGCCCTGAGTAGAGACCCCCTCACCCCATACTCCCGCAGCACCTCCCACAGTAACTCCCTGGGAACCCGGTCATACGCCTTCTCCAAGTCTACAAAACACATGTAGACCGGATAAGCGTACTCCCAGGCCCCCTCCAGGATCCTTGCGAGAGTAAAAAGCTGATCCGTCGTTCCACGACCAGGACGGAATCCGCATTGTTCCTCCTCAATCTGAGGTTCAACAATCGGCCTGACCCTCCTTTCGAGTACCTTGGAGTAAACTTTCCCGGGGAGGCTGAGTAGTGTGATGCCTCTGTAATTGGCACACACCCTCTGATCCCCCTTTTTGAAAAGAGGGACCACCACCCCGGTCTGCCACTCCTTCGGTACTGTTTCCGACTTCCACGCAACGTTGATGAGACGTGTCAACCATGACAGTCCCTCAACACCCAGAGCCTTCAGCATTTCCGGGCGGATCTCATCCACCCCCGGGGCTTTGCCACTGTGGAGTTGTTTGACGACCCCAGTGACCTCCCCCCGGGAGATTGGCGTTGATCCCCCGTCATACTCCAGCTCTGCCCTCTAACATAGAGGGCGGAGTTGTCGGGTTCAGGAGTTCCTCAAAGTGTTCCTTCCAACGCCCCAACACTCCATCAGTTGAGGTCAACAACGTCCCATCCTTACTGTACATAGCTTGGATGGTTCCCTGCTTCCCCCTCCTGAGGTGTCGGACAGTTTTCCAGAACAACTTTGGTGCCGCCCGAAAGTCCTTCTCCATGTCTTCTCCGAACTTCTCCCACACCCGCTGCTTTGCCTCGGCCACGGATGAGGCTGCTGCCCTTCGGGCCTGTCGGTACCTTGCAACTGCCTCGGGAGTCCCCCGGGATAACAAATCCCTGAAGGCCTCCTTCTTCAGTCGGACGGCTTCCCTGACCACCGGTGTCCACCAGGAGGTTCGAGGGTTACCGCCCCTTGAGGCACCTAGGACCTTGAGACCACAGCTCCCCGCCGCGGCTTCGGCAATAGAGGCTTTGAACACCGACCACTCTGGTTCAATGTCCCCAACCTCCACAGGAATGCCCGAAAAGCTCCGCCGGAGGTGTGAGTTGAAGGCCTCCTGAACTTGGGCCTCCTCCAGACGTTCCCAGTTCACCCGAACTACACGTTTGGGCAAACCAGGTCTATCCAGAGGCTTCCCCCGCCACTCGACCCAACTCACCACCAGATGGTGATCAGTTGACAACTCCGCCCCTCTCTTTACCCGAGTGTCCAAAACATACGGCCTCAGGTCCGATGATACGATAACGAAATCGATCATGGACCTTCTGCCTATGGTGCTCTGGTACCACGTACACTTATGAGCATCCTTATGTTCGAACATGGTGTTTGTTATGGCCAATCCATGACTAGCACAGAAGTCCAGTAACAAACCACCACTCCGGTTCAGATCAGGGGGGCCGTTCCTCCCAATCACGCCCCTCCAAGTGTCTCCATCATTGCCCACATGTGCGTTGAAGTCTCCCAGCAAGACTAAGGAGTCCCCTTCAGGAGCCCCATACAGGACTCTTTCCAGGGTCTCCAAGAAGGCCGAATACTCTGAACTGCTGTTGGGTGCATAAGCACACACAACAGTCAGAGTTTTCCCCCGCATAACCCGCAGGCGTAGGGAGGCGACCCTCTCGTCCACTGGGGTAAACTCCAACAACGAAGCACCTAACCGGGGACTTGTGAGTATCCCCACACCCGCCCGGCGCCTCACACCTTGAGCAACTCCGGAGAAGAATAGAGTCCAACCCCTATCCAGAAGTAAGGTTCCAGAGCCGACGCTGTGCGTAGAGGTGAGCCCAACCAGATCCAACTGGTACCGCTCCACCTCCCGCACAAGCTCCGGCTCCTTCCCCCCCAGAGAGGTGACGTTCCACGTCCCCAAAGCCAGCTTCTGCCGCCCGGGTCTGGTCCGTCGAGACCCTCCGCTTTCACTGCCACCCTTCTGGCAGCGCACCCGACCCCATCGATGTTTCCCGTAGGTGGTGGGCCCGCGGGACGGAGAAGCGGAGGTGTTGCCCACGTTGCCTTTTCGGGCTGGGCCCGGCCGGGCTCCGTGGCAAGCCCGGCCACCAGACGCTCGCCGACGAGTCCTCCTTCTGGGCCTGGCTCCAGAAGGGGACCCCGGGCTTCCTCCGGGCCGGGTATCCTCACTTCCTGTGTCGTCTTTCATGAGGTCTTTTGAACCAATCTTAGTCTGGCCCCTTGCCTGAGACCAATTTGCCATGGGAGACCCTACCAGGAACACAAGGTTCCAGACAACACAGCCCCCAGGTTCATCAGGGCACACAAACCTCTCTACCACGGTAAGGTGCTGGTTCTTCAGAGAGTGCTCCCGTTGAATGCAAACGTTACAGATGGTCGTTTATTCACAAATAACCCTCTCTGTAAAATCCTAAATTGTAGGATAGTTTGGCCATTAAAACTCTTTTTGATTCGATTACTAGCGAGAAGTATATATTGTACTTTTAGAATCCACGTCCAGTCGATATGCAGGATCTATAGTTTGATATATATTACGAAGATGATTTGAGGTATGCGGCAGCCTCCATGTAAAGTTACGGGTTGAAAACAGTATTTCCGTTCTCGACGTTTTCATAATAAAACCAATGATCAAATGATTTAACAGTGATATCTGCAGTAATCAACTACAAAAAAACATCAGTTTATCCTTGTTAATTATACGATATGTATTGGTTTAAATTGTGTACAATGCTTTTGTGTTTTTCCCATAGGTTTTTCTCTTTCAACACCTTTCTTTTTTCAGAGGTTTTGATAGGCTAAAACATCGAACTACCCATAATCCTTAGCTATCGTTGAAGCTCGGTGATTGCATGTTTTAGCCGCAATGCACGTTGGGATATGGTGTTTATGCGATGTGAAATCCGAAAACATTTAAAAAAAGAAATAATACTTTATTCCGAGTGTGCTTGCTTTTCTCTTTGAAAGTCATCACATAACGGCATTGTAATACACGGTTCGGCTGCATTAAATATTACATATCTGCCATAGATATTTATTTATAGAGCCCTGATTAGAAGACTTAACTGGAAGAAATGCAGCCGAAACTGAATATGTGACGTGGATCATAAATATATCAGCAATTAAACAACATCTTCAATTACTCTTCACACAATACGTCTCCTTGCAGTATCAATAGTAATTCGGCAGACTTTTATATTTGATCCAATTGGTAGATAGGCTTTATTTACACCATAACGGTGCACAGGCACAGCTGATATAAAAGGACTTGTAGTTTTTAAAGATATTACTGATTTTCTTTGAATATAAGAATGTAAATACTGAGTTGAGAGAATAGTGATGGGAGACACATCTATGGAATCAGAATTGCAATAGCTTACCATTAAATGACGGATATACCTTTCTGTCTATGATGTTTTACAAATCAGATATTAATATGTAGAACTCCAACATGTGAAATAATATAGCAATATCCTTTAAAATTAAGTGAAAACATGAATAAAACTACACATCTTCAGATGTTATACATACATAAGTGTCCTATAATACAAAGTTATTATGGCATTATGCTGTGTGTACCTTATTTGTAACATCTTCAGAAACTACCTTTCCAACTCCTCACCAGTTGACTCTTACAGGTAGGGATGGGTATCGTTAGGATTTTATCGATACCGATACCGGTACTGCTTATCGGTATCGGTATTTTTCGATACTCTTATCGATACTTTTCAATAATTTTGTCCTCAAAATTATAGACATGAATACAAGATGTGAAGATTGAACAGTCATTTTATTGTAATTTTCTTGCAGAAATAACTGTATAACATATACATTAGCTTCTCAGAAGCAGTCAAAAATAAATAAAATAACTTAAAGGGGCCTGGCTTGCCCTATCATGCTTTTTGGGGTTTTCCCTCGGACAGAGAATGAAAAGAGGCCTTTTTAAAAAAATGTTTTTAACATTTGTAAATCAGTTACATCTTCATCCAGACATTTCAAACTGACAACCTAGCTCGACAAGAGATCCTTAAAACATTGTCCTACAGTGACATCATGCAAAACTGCGATGTGAAGAAATTGGTAAAAAGGCTAAGATGGCAAAAAGATAAAGGCGACGTATATTATTCTGGATTGTACTTTTAAATCATCACAAAATAAATGATGTGCTGAACTGAAACACGTCAAAATGTGTCTGACTAATTTGATAATCGATTAATCTATCGATTAATGAAACGATTCATCGACTATTCGGACTATTATGCCTTGCACAATTTCTCAAACGCTCTTATTTAGCCATAAACTTTTAGATTTAGCTTGTGGTTGTTTTAGGCATGTGGAAACTAACAATGAAGACAATAATACGGAGCCCCCTAGGGGACATGGAGAAGAAAAAAAAAATTTGGAAAAAAAATACAAATAAAATGTTTTGCGAGATCTTGCAAAACCCCTTTGCGAGATCTCGCAAAACCCCGTTGCAGTTTGTAGACGGTCCCTAAGCACTCCTCTCCCTCCTCCAGCTGCAGATTGTGACCAATTTGTATGATGTTTAGCTCGGATGACGGCGCGTATCGAACTGTTCTGATAAAAACGACTCTGTGGCACGTTGTCTACCTTGCTATGATTGTAAAGTCATGTTGTTTATATTTTTACAACGTTATGTTCATGAGTTATTGATCCGCGAAATTCGAATCTGTCAATAACTCAGCTCAAAGAAACGTGCATGTCCCCTCGCTCTGAGTGTTTTCTTGAGGTGTCCTCACTTATGTGAAACCCTTTTATATATACAGTCTATGTGTGAAACCCGTGCCTATTGCCAAGCACTGATGTTATATCTTTATATTAGGGCTGTCAAACGATTACAATTTTTAATCAGATTAATCACAGCTTAAAAATTAATTAATCATGATTAATCACCATTCGAACTATGTCCAAAATATGCCATTTATTTATGTATATTGTTGTGGGAATGGAAAGATAAATGAAAGAAGGCGGATATATCCATTTAACATACAGTATGTATGTTTATTATAAAAAATGTCTGCGTGTCAAAATGAAAGACAACCCACACACACACCTATCAATCATCAAACCGTGTGGTCTTAATTCATTACGTGTTGATTTCTATCAACGGGGGAGTACTTCAGGAAAGTCGACAGGGGGGGGGGCTAGTGGAGTACTTCGTGACCACAGAGTGTGAACGTTGTGATCAGCTGTTTTAGCGCAGTTCTCCAGTGAAGGGGGGAGTCTCCCTCCGCAGCCGGTTGGCGTAGTTTTGGCACAGTTCCGTTGTACAGACCGACGTTAACAGCAGCCCTGTCTGTGCACACGGAGACCGACTCTGTCGTCCGGTGATCTAACCGCCTTCTGGAAACGCTTCACAAGTACGTCGGTACGCAAATGCATTTTGTGACACAAGTGACGGTACGCATTTCAGATTACGCACATAACCTGCGTACCAGTTATGTGCACCCCTGTACCAGAGCTATATTATTACTATTATATGGCTCTGCCCTGTACTACAGCAAAAGTATTCTCCGTCGGGACTTCCTGCAACAACACCACGCCGTTATCAAAGATGTTCTATTGAGAAGACGATCACTACGTGACAAAAGTTTTCAAAACCGTGGCTACTGAAATCAATCTTACTAACTGCTGTCTGTGCAATTTACTCCGCGCGAGTTGGCAGACTTTAGTTTGCTTACTTTAACATCATTTTTCATGGTGGGGCTAAGCCATTTCTTGGTATGGGTGTAGCCTACCCCAGCCATACCCTGGCGCTGCCACTGGTGGCACGTATGGGGCGGGCCATTCTGCACATGCGTTAAATGCGTTAAATATTTTAACGCAATTAATTCAAAAAATTAATTACCGCCGTTAACGCGATAATTTTGACAGCACTACTTTATATTTAAGGCCAAGCTCAAAGTAAAATCGATGAACCACTCCATTGTTGTGGCTTCTGTGTTGCCGTAGCAGCCAAACTGACCAGGAAGTACTAAATGAAAAGTATTGCGAGATCTCGCAAAGGGGTTGCGAGATCTCACACATTATTATTTTTTTTTGTTCTTTTTTTTTTTTTTTTTCTACTCCATGTCCCCTAGGGGGCTCCGTACAATAAAGATGAATACTTGATTCAAAAATACATATTTTTAAATTAACTAAACACATTTTGAACAAAACTAATATTGCTTTGTATTTAAATTAAATAAATAATATTTGACATCAAAAGAAACAACAGTGTTTTAAGAAATCATATTAAATAATATGATGACAGATCTGTAAACAGAATAGCTGAAACTTTAACAAAATAAATAACTCAGTTTCCTCTAATCATTAACCCATGTTTGTATAATTGAGTTAATTCTGTGTGTCACTGCTAGCATACATAACACCTGACGTGGAAACGTTACTCGTGGATGGGGCTACAGCGCTACTAGAAAGACAGTCGAACCCGGTGCATTCCTCCGTCTGAATGTGGAGCACTTTTGATAAATGTTTAGACAAATTGCTCGTGTTACCGCCCTTACATGCTAAACTCTTATTGCACTATTGGCAACGAGCATTGTCCACATCGAGACGGGTAAAGTTTAACCACACCTCGGAGCGAGTTCTCTCCGCCATCTCCGCAGTGTGTTGCTGCATGTAGCAGCTGCGTGTTTGTAAACTGCCCCGCCCCCTCGCACACAGACGGGGGAGAGAAAGATCTCTCTTCTGGATTGGAAAGATCGAAAATACATGCATAATAGATGCATTTTTTTGTCTTTTTGCATATTAGAAACGAGTTGGCGACACTAATACCTCATTCACACCAACGGTGTTTCAGGGCCGGTTCGGAGCTGGAGCTTGAAAAGCACCGGGTTTTCCTTTTCACACCGCAGCGGAGCAGCCTCTTATACCTCATTCAAACCAACGCAACTCCGGTTCAAGCTCCGTGCTAGAGCTTTTCAGGTTCAGAACCAGTTCTTCGGTTTAGCTCTGGCTCTTTTCACACCGCCCAGAGTCCGACTGGTAATGCGTCGTTGCGTCATCGTGTGCGTCATGACGTAACCGTTTGCGTGCCTGCTTCATAAAGCCAAACCGCGCGGATGAAATCAGTTGCATTCATTTCTTATGGCTCTATCTGCAGCACAGTCATTTCTGTGGTTTAGTTATATTCTTATAAAAAAGTGTACTCGTGTCAATAAAGGTTTTTTTAAAACACAACTGCTTCCGAGGTCGGTCTTATTTCTTAAGGTGGACTGAACCATGAGTGTGGAGTAACATTGTATCTTTCATTTAAATGAACTGTAATCTTCACCCAGGTATGTAACAGCTGTTCTCAAATGAACACGTGAAGTAAAGTTTAATATTTATAGTTTTATAGATTTATAATGAGTTATAATGAGAGGTGATCAACGTGAATGCTCAGGTTCCACCTTAACACGCAGACACATTGCTTCACCATGAGCAGAAACCTTTATATATACAGTCTATGGCAGAAACACTGAAACTCCGAAACTCTGAAACTCTTGTTAAGTTTCTCCATCGTTGTGTACAAACTGGATAAAACGCGGGCTTTTTGTTGTTGTTCAGGAGTTGATCTGTCTCTGCCCCTTGACCCCGCCTCGACGTAAGCGTGACGTATGTGGTGCTTTTGCTCTGGCCGGACAATTTTTTGGTGCTTGAAATGAACCGGATTCCGGAGCTAAGAGGCTGCTCCGCTGCGGTGTGAAGAGGAAAACCCGGTGCTTTTCAAGCTCCAGCTCCGAACCGGCCCTGAAACACCGTTGCTGTGAATGAGGTATTAGCTCCGGAATCCGGTTCGTTTCAAGCACCAAAAAATTGTCGATTGTGCTTACGTCGAGGCGGGGGCAGGGGCGGGATCAACTCCTGAACAACAACAAAAAGCCCACGTTTTATCCAGTTTGTACACAACGATGGAGAAACTTAACAAGCAGCAGTGGTCCACTGAAGAGACCAGCTACCTACTGGGAATCTGGTCTTCCGAAGAGGTACAGAGGAAGCTGGAGCACAATCGGCCATTGTTGTTGTTGTCGGTGTGAGCTGTGAGGGGTTTCCTCGCGGTTTGGCTTTATGAAGCAGGCACGCAAACGGTTACGTCATGAAGCAAACGATGACGCAATGACGCCGCACCAGTCGGACTCTGGGCGGTGTGAAAAGAGCCGGAGCTAAACCGAAGAGCCGGTTCTGAACCTGAAAAGCTCTAGCACGGAGCTAGAACCGGAGTTGCGTGGGGGGGGGAATGAGGTAAAAGACTGCGATATAATGCTTATGTAGCAATAATACATGACATGTATTTTTTAAATGTCTCCGGTACCGATAAAAAGACCAATAACGTTGGAGCTTAACGGCGCGTAAAACACACGTGATGACGTCACCAACGAATCGACGACTGAATTAGTTGGCTACTAATTTGGTAATCGATTTTAATCGATTAAGTCGATTAGTTGTTGCAGCCCTAATTTCCACACGGCGTGGCTGAAGCCCGCTAGCTCTATTAGCACTAGCAGTATCGCTAGCAACCACATTGTTTAGGCTGTCAAATACGCTGCACCGTTTCATATTCAATGAGTGTCTCGTTTGCAAATGCTTCATTAAGTTGCTTGTGTTACCCCCTTTACAAACAACTAATCGAGTACACAGATTGCACCTTGCACTATCGCCACTACATTTTTTAAAGTGCACCCAGACCTTCGATCGCTTCGCTCTGTTCGCCATGCCTGCGGGAGTCTCACAACTAGTGATGTGTCGGTCGCGAACGAGCCGATTCTTTTGCTCTTTGGTACGAACGAATGGGAACCGAGTCGTGCTTGGAGAGAGCCGTTCTTTTTGTCGTTCAATCGTTGGTCCGCACTCACTGCCTGCCAAAATCCACTCGCCTTTTAAAAAGCTTGATTTTGTTCCCCAAACGTATGCTGTGAAGATCCACCCCTACTCTGGTAGGTTTCAGTCATAGGTTTCAGCACGAGGAGTGAGATGGGGTGGGTCTTAACGGAATACGCCAGAGAGAGAAGTCATAACAAGTGGTACAGGACAGGTAGACAACGTGTTTTTCGGATGGAAAATGAGCCAAACGCGAAAACGCAGCAGCATTTAGATGCACTTCAACCAAAACCCAGGCAGTGATAAAGCGCACAATTTGTAAAGGCAAAAATATTCTTTAAAGCAGGATCAACAAATAATTTCCATCGCCACTTAAAAACACAGCATCTAATATTTAAGAGTTGCGTGAATTTCATTCAAGGCAAGGCAACTTTATTGACTTTATACATAGGCTACAGAGGGTACATTCAAAGTAGTACATTCACTGACGTGATGACATGGATATGGCGCCACCTTGTGTCATGTTTACAATGCAGATTATTGACATTAGGTCTGGCAATACAGTCAATCATTATCCTGGTGATTATTTCGCAGATAAACCTAGTAACCCCGCTCCCTTTAAAAAAAAAAATGGCTCTTTTGAATGGCTCTTTGAAAGGAACGGAACCATAAGATCTGGCTCCCTTAAACGAGCCATAATTCCCATCACTACTCACAACAATAATAAGAGCGCTGTTGAGAGAGATGTCGAGTGGCATTTACAGTGGCCAATCAGAGGGGTCTCAAACCGGATACATCACACGGGATGAGGGTTCCCAACCAACCAGAATGGTTTAAAGTTAAACTAAGGAAGTAGACGTAACACATATACCGATAGCAGCACTGTTTGTCCAGCGGCTTAACAGTATACCGATACCGTCCAATCAGGTACCGGTATTGACTTAGTACCAATACTAAACATTTTTAGTAGTAGCCTTTAGTAGTAGAAGGTCAATGATAGAAATATAAAATATAAAATATCAAGAAGATACTGTAGTGATCTCTACAATAAAACAGCTAGTGCAGGACGTCCAAAGATATTTATAGGAGGATGTGCAAAACAAACAAACTAATAAGGCTCTATTCAAACATTAAAGAATACTTTAAGTTAAGGTCTTCTTTTGAATAAGAAAAAAACTTTGGTGGGAATCTACAGATAAATATTAAGCCTGACAAAGTACTTAAGGTCTAATATTGCAAAGTTTATTTTGGCACTTGACAATCACCTTCCCTGCATTTTACTCAGGTGTAACTACAGTCTGCTTTAAGGTTTATATTTCACATCATTAATCAGAATTTGCACTTAAAGTAACTTAAATAAATGTAGTGGAGTAAAAATACCTCTGAATTGTAGTGGAGTAGAATTACAAAGTAACACTAAATTGCATGTTGTACATGCTGCTGTAACAAAAAGATTTCCCAACTTGGGATCAATAAAGTATATCTTATCTTATCTTAAGATGATCGATTAGCTGTCATGTGGGTATTAATACTGCCCATTATGGACACAAGCAATTTTCACCCATTGATTAATTATATGATTTAAATTTGATAACACCAATGTGTTTCCCATCCCCTAAACCTCCAGGGATGTACACAGTTTAATACTGGCAACTTCTAATAATGGGAAATACGAAAACGTCTTTTGAAACTACAATTCCCAGTAGAGACGTGCCATAGAACAATTAGCCAGTTCTGGGGTGGGGGTGGACTCGTTCGAGTCCAGTTTTGGATAGCCTGCCGTGGTTTCATTCCATTTCAAAGAGCTGTTTGACGCCCAGTGTAACCTTGGCGCACTGCCACTCCAACATCCAATCACAGAGCTTGAGGATTAATCACGGGGTTTGTCAAGCAAAGCGGATGGTGTAGTCCCAAACTATAGCTGAGGATTATGGGTAGTGTAATGTCTTCGGCCATCCTAAACTCCGAAAAAACTATTTGTTTCTCAGAATCGCAGGTTAAAAACACAAAAGCATTTTACACAATTTAAACCAATCAATGTTGTGTAATTAACAAGGATAAACTGATGTTTTTTAGTGGATGAGTATTGCAGATATCACTGTGTAATAATTTGACAGTGAGGGGAATACTTCTGGTTCTATTTTGAAAACTTTGAGACCGGAAATACTGTTTTCACCCTGTGAGGGTTGACGCTAACTTTACATGGACGCTGCCGTCAATAGAAATGAATAGGGGAAAGACATAGCATATACACGTTCTCCTGGCGAGACCTCAAATCATCTTCGTAATATCTATACAACTATAGATCCTACACATCCACTGGACGTGGATTCTAAAAGTACAATACACTTCTCGCTAGAAATCAAATCAAAAAGCATTTTAATGTCCAAACTATTCTACAATTTAGGATTTTCCAGAGAGGGTTATTTGTGAATATACGACCCTCCGCAGCGTTTGCAGTCAACAGAATACGCCCATATGCCGTAAATTGTTGTTTCTTACATGACCACTAGAAGTGCTAAACATTAAAACGTGACTATAGGTCGTAATAAGCTGCTGAACAATCGACCTATTGGTCAGGCTGGTTTTTGCAGACGGCTGCAAGCTAATAGTGAAAACGGACACCAAAGACTATAAATGAAATCAGAAATTCTTACTTACTCACCTAATACTTTATTTTGGAATTACTTTACTGATAGGTATTTGTGATTTGTTGTGTTTTCATAGTCCCTATAATATGCAGTATTTATATTATATTAATTTTAAAAGAAAAGAGATGAAAAAGCGGAATCATTTCTGAAAAGATAATGCGGCCTGTTTAAATAAGTTGTTGGCCTTATGCAGCTGATCAGTGTGTGCAACAATATAAGATTAGTGGTCAAAAGGAGTAAATGGTGTGTTAAATGAGGGCAAGCAGGTTAGGGCCAGTCTGTAAATTGGACCCTTGGGCCCTGCAAAACTGACAGTTTCCTCCAGTGAACCACACGGGGCGCTGCTGCTCTCCAACCCATGACGCTTGACGGGACATTGAAAGTGTATGCAGCACATCAGGGACCAGCGGAGGGGAGAGTTGAACAGTAGTTTTCATAACAGAAAGAGTTGCCCAAGTTGCACAAACAAATCACGTTTGCATCCTGCCACACGCTGGAGGTGTGATAAAGCATATTGTTAGTTAATTTCATTGCAATTCTTGTCAATGTGAGCTGTCAGCGGGCCAGTCAGTCCTCTCTGAAATATCCTCTCATCTCACAGCAGAGTGTGTGGGCGCCCGGTGCCCGGTCCGTGTGTGCGTGAGAGTCTGAGTGTGTGTGTGTGTGTGTGTGTGTGTGTGTGTGTGTGTGTGTGTGTGTGTGTGTGTGTGTGTGTGTGTGTGTGTGTGTGTGTGTGTGTGTGTGTGTGTGTGTGTGTGTGTGTGTGTGTGTGTGTGTGTGTGTGTGTGTGTGTGTGTGTGTGTGTGTGTGTGTGTGTGTGTGTGTGTGTGTGTGTGTGTGTGTGTGTGTGTGTCTGTACAGAGTCGGGGAGTTGTCAGAGCACTAAAGCTGAGAGTGGGGGGGCATTGTGAGTGAGGAGTTGAGAGAAAACGAGACATAGATGAGGAAAGAGAGGAGGAGAGTTGAGTGAGAGTGTGTGAGTGGGAGAGAGAGAGTAAGAGAGAGAGAGAGACCTCGGCAGAGAGGAGGAGAGAGAGAGGGGAGGAGAGCTCCGTCTCTCCCGGTGCACTTGGCAGTCTAGTTGCGGGCTGCTGTGCTGTTGCTGTCGTGGCGTGGCTGGTCGCGCCAGGCGGGGAACTTCACCACACTGGAGCCCGGAGTCCCACTCTCTCACCTGCGCAGTTCGGAGCTGCCATGGGTCTCTCGCATGGATTTACTGTCCTAATTATTCTACCGGCCTTTCTGCTGCACACCAGCGGCCTTTACATCGCCAGTAGCGTTGGTACGTACAGTAGGCTACAATTTAACGTGGTCAGTGTTTATGTTGTTCTACGTATCTGCTGATCTCTTATCTGTCCGGGCTCTTCGTGCGCTCTCTGGAAGTCTGAAGCTCAACGAAACGGCAAAAACACTGTCCGGTTTATCCTGCTTGGGTTTAATGTTGGCATGCTTTTTGCAGCTTTTGCAAACAACATTGAAGGAAGCATTTGCAACTTCTGTGCGTCCTGCTGTGGTGTTTGAATGGTCTTCCCCTCCGCCGTGCAAGCAGTGTTGTGATTTTCTTTCTCCCACTATGGGGATAATGTTATCTGGAGTGTAAAAGGGCATCAGATGCACGGGTTTACTGTCGGGTTTTGCAGGGAAGTAGCCTAACATTATCTGATTCTGCCGCTGTCGCATCTATCGATCTCTCACAGGACGCTGGAGTCGGATGTCAGCCTATTGATCACACTATTATCAAATCATCCCTTTGACAGCTGGGGCTCAAGAAATATTAACAGCGTGTGTTAGGTTTTATCAGTCTGCAAACTTTAAATTAAATCTGACAGTTAAATAACCAAATAATAATAATAATACAATATCAAGTGCATGCGAGGACCACAAATAAGCTGTTAGCATAACTCTCTGTGTCTCTCTGTTTCTGATGGAATTGACACCTTTAAGTGCCCTGTGTGTGTTTATGTGTGTGTATTATGTATGTATGTATGTGTGTGTGTGTGTGTGTGTGTGTGTGTGTGTGTGTGTGTGTGTGTGTGTGTGTGTGGTGTGTGTGTGTGTGTGTGTGTGTGTGTGTGTGTGTGTGTGTGTGTGTGTGTGTGTGTGTCAGGTCGCTTAAAAAAAATGCACGTGTTGTCACTGTCACATGAAATGTTGTTTAATCCAAGGCAATGTCGGACGCATACATTTACTTTAGGTGTCATTAGTGCATTATTTATCACGTATTTAAAGATTATAATGATAATGATGACAGGATAAGCATGTGGATCATGGCCTATTTATTAAAAGCGCGTTTTAGGATAATTTGTTTTCCTTTTTATATTCATTTAGTGTAGAGGTTATTGAAATCACTTCTCTCGGATCGAGCAGCCTGACGGTGAGAAAACAGCGTGAGAAAGCCGCAATTAGCACCTTGATCTTGTACTGGCTTTCCTGTTGACGGTAGAAGGGCACAGAAGGTGTCAGGAGCGCAGCGCGCACTGCTGAGGCTGCGTTTCCAAACGCGCACTGCCGAGCACCGGGGTCGCCTCTGGGTTCATGGGTGGGGCTGTGCTCCTGTGTGCGCGTGTGTTTGCGCGTGCGTGTGTGTTAAAGGTTACTGCTTATATTTTGTTGTTGTGTGTGTTTCCTGTGACGCAGAATAAGGAATACATAATTCCATGGCATGCTTGACATTTCTCTAATCCTTTATTTTTCCGCCTTACCTCTTTTCCCACCCCCCTATGCCCACTCCACTCATGATTCCTCATTTTCTCCATCCTGTGGTTGACTTCTCTTATCTTAAAACTCCAATGTTCTTCCTTCCTCCTGTTTTCCACATTTTCCAATCTTCTTACTCAACCAAAATAACAATCTCTCTCACCTGTCCCGCTCTAATGCTCTCCTGTCTCTCCCACTTCCCTCCCACTTCCCTCCCCTTTATATTCCTGTTCCCAGACTCCCTGCAGCATGTCCTGGGGGAGTATGGACTGGTGAGGCCGATCAGTGTGGACGCAGAGGGCCGCTTCCTGTCACATGCCGTCTCGGCTGGCCACATGGCAGGAGGGCAGTCCCGTAGGCGCCGGAAGAGGGAGGTAGGAGTAGGCAATGATGAGTGGGAAGGACCAAAAGGAGAGCCAGGGGCCTTTCAGGGAAGGCTTTACTACAACGTCACAATCTTTGGCCGGGAGTTCCATCTGCGCCTGCGCCACAATGCCAGGCTGGTGGCCCCCGGAGCCAAGATGGAGTGGCATGATGACAGCGACAGTGCCCGGCACTCTGAGCCTCTCCACGATGAATGCTTGTACGTTGGGGACATCGCAGACACACCAGAAGCATCTGTTGCTATCAGCAACTGTGACGGCCTGGTGAGTGGACAACCTGTGTTACCTGTTATCTGTCAGATGCTGTAGTGTTCACTAAGCTCGCTGTGGACAGAAGGACATGAGGGCATACAAGAGAGCAGAGGATGCTAGCTGTTTTGCAGGGAGGAATGCTGTGTATAAAAAGGCAAGAGATTGTTGCCCTTTGACCCCTGTCCTCCTTGGTCAGTCTTTCAGGTTAACTTCACAGCTCAGAGTCCTAAGAGGCTGAAGTGGGTAAATACCTAGAGTTATTTTTTCATCACTCTGGTGTGCAGGTAAAAGGGTGATGGTATTATTAAAGGATTCATCTGATTGTCCATGGATAAGTTAATATGCTTGTCCTTTTCACTAGACATGAATGCTGAAGGACTGGACAAATAGCAGACACAAAAACAGCATTTGAATTGAGGTTGCCACTGTAACATATTTTGGTTGTACAACAGTTGTTCAAAGAGCCTGAATTGTAAATGCTTTTAAAAGAGCTGACGATGAATAGAGGATGGGAAAAGAGATGGCAAACAGTTGGTGAATGGCCGTCAGCAAGAGAGGGAAGTGAGACATTGGCCGTGTGAAGAATGTGCACTGCTGAGATGAGAGGATGCAGAAAGATGAAGACCAGTGTGCCCGAGGAAGAGGTGGAAGCGACAAGTGAGAGAGATAAGCCGCAGGGGGGGAAAGGCCAGTAAATAGGAGTAAAAATGGGCAAAATGATGTGTACAGGGAATGAGGGGAGGAGTTCCTCTCATTAGGAAAAGTGTTAATTAGTCATCCAAATCAGCCCACCACTGGAACTGAGTAGCAGCGACTGGATCCGTTTAGGGTTGAGGACACAGGGGACAGAGCAGCTGAGAGCAGGCAGGGAGCCAGGCACAGGCCTGACATGCCCACTTAGCCTGACACCAGCCGGCAGCAACTCACTGCCGCTTGCTTCAGCCTGTCGTTCCAAGGCCTATTGGCAATTTCTAGGAAAGGTTGCTCAAAGTGTTATAGATAACAGATCGTCCCAGTCTGACTGCACTGCAAGGCATGCCAGGATTTTTAAGGATAAGGACACGCTTTCAAGTCTGTCTTACATCAAATGATACTCATGCCTTTGTGAACTGTATGTGTTGTGTTGGTTAGTCATCCTTCCCATCCATATTGAAATTCTCAATGTGACTCATATTAAATAGATGGGACACAGCATCCTCAGTCTTTCTTATCTGCATAAATGCATTCTTAAAGGTAACCTATAGAGTTTTTTGTCCAGTGGTTGTGCGTTGAAACAATGTGTTCAATGTTGTTTCAATCATGCACTAGGATGGACACACATGCATATATTCATAGTTTCGTGAATCAAGTTGGTATCTTAGATGATTGTCTTTTAATCACAAATTCTCTTTTTTTTTCACCGTCTTTCAACCATTTTTCAAACAGAAAATTGAAAAATAATAAAAAGGGCCAAAAGAGATTATGAGCATTGTTTCTAATAAATGCTAACAAATATGTACCTATCATTTTAATAAATCATGTTTCTTTAGGCTGTTTTAAAATGTAATCTCTTATCATTTGATTGTGACTGCTGATGAGTAAAATAATATTGTCACAATGCAAATGTACAAGACAAACATTATTGACATCTGCGCTGTCATAGCCACACCAAATAATCACACAACCCTTGTAATTATCACATTAGTGCTGTCCACTTATATTTAATTTGTTTCTCCACGCCCCTGAACAACTCATGTCATTACTAATCAATTCTTACAGCCTCCTTAGGCAAGGAACACAGCCAAGCTCTGTCAGACTCTGCCTATCAGCTCTGCCCACATCTGCCTGTTCAAATCCAGCAGAGCCACATAGTCCCGCCCTGTCCCGCTGTGCCCCTTCCTCAGTGACCCGGCCACCTGGTCGGAGCCTTTTCTGCCCTGGGTTGCCATTTCCAGCCAAGAACCTCTTCCTGGCTGCAATCCAGGGTGTGTGATGAGGGGAAGAAGAGAAAGCAAGCGGAGACAGGGCCAGATAGGGTTCAAACCAAAATACAAGAAAATAACAATAAAGAGGCAAAGGAGGGGAACATAAAGAGGGCAAAGAGTATAGATTTCAACAAGTAACAAATGACCAGAATAAATAAGAGAGCACGAGGGAGCGCATGGCAAAAATGAACATCTTTGAATGGACAAATGACCTTTGGAGGGAATTGGATTTATGTGAACAGAAGCTGTGATCAGCTGGTTAGTTTTCTGGATGGTTGAAAGGAAGGCAGCACACTGTGTGTGTGTGTCCTACATCAGTGCAGTGCTGATGAAATTAACTGCCGCTGAGACTGTGCGTTTGTGTGTGCTGAGTGCAGAATAGCATGAATCAAACAAAAATAAAATCTCATAAGCTTGGGAGGTTTCCACTTCATATGTGAATGTTTGGGTGTGCAGTGTCTGTGAACAAATATTGGTTTGAATGCTTCCTTGTAGATGGCTGAATTCTATTTAGCTGCTTTGGTTTTAGGGTCCTTGTTTTGTGCATGCTGGGTCAAATCATTCTAATATTCTTATCAACAATTTTCCCATGTGTCAAACAGCAGCTGCGAAAAACACTTTGTCAATAGTTTATTATGTACAAATGCTGTAGTACAATGCATGGGCGTCGCAGCCATTATATGAGGGTGGGACAAGTCCCCCCCACTTTTTCAAATGATTAGTTTAGACCCCCTCACTTTTACCATGTGGAAAGTCCGTGAATCGGCCTATCCCACTCGCCGCACTTTGTAGAGCGCTGTGTCAGTGCTTCACTATCAAATCCATTCCACTTGCTTATTGAGAGAATGCCCAAATCAATGAAACTCCGTACCATGTTTTCACTGCTACTTTGTACCAAGGTAGATTCTCCCATAGCGCGCGCATGTTCAATGAGTGTTGTTATAGTTGGACAGCTCAGATCTGTTGTATGAAGCGATGCCGGTAGCAGAGGTAAGTGTTCAGGAAATGGTTAATACAGTGAAAATCAAAGCTGACGATCTCTTGGTTTGATATGTTTTCTCCCCCAGACAACATGGACATAAGAAACAATTTCAAAGAAGAGGAAAGTAAGTCATCAGCTGGTAGCAGTTAATCAGTTAACAGTGATGGCGGCGGCGGCAAAAGCGTCTCACTTCTGGAGAGGAGTTTCGTCTTTATGTCATGACAGAGATACAAATACTGAATAGTTTACTTGAGAAAAGGCATCGAAATGCCAGGTTACTAGTATTTATCATGTAAACAGGGAACATGAATAAATCGATCTCTCTGTGCTCATGTAAACACCATGATGTACATGTAGAGACGCAGTCAGTGTGTTTGACTGGAGCCTCTAGTTCGATGAGAGATTATTTTCTGAGTTCTTTAACTTCGGTACTCTCTCTCACAATGATAATGTGCATTATGTTTTAATTATACTTCTTATCATTCAGAAGCTTTTTGTGTGTTGTTTATGTTTTTACTGAGTCCGTATAGGCCATTTCCATCCCAGTATCAGTTAACTATTTATTTTCTGTGCTCATTACATAGACTAGCT
The DNA here is from genome assembly GCF_902827115.2 of Pseudochaenichthys georgianus. Classification (NCBI taxonomy): domain Eukaryota; kingdom Metazoa; phylum Chordata; class Actinopteri; order Perciformes; family Channichthyidae; genus Pseudochaenichthys; species Pseudochaenichthys georgianus. The sequence continues at coordinate 23,056,665 of NC_047512.1, forward strand.
AATATTCTACTGCTTGGGACTTTGAGTCTTCAAAATGTCCAATGTCCCAGACTGGGACTTACTTTAGAGTCAGTTATATTTACATTCAGTATGACTTGTTATGATTCAATGTGAAGAGTATCCTGCTCAATCAATAATGATCACTTCACCACCTCTCTTGACATCTAGGCGCTTGAGAGTGAGTCAGAGGCAGAACACAGGGACAGTGGAGAGAGGTCCGTTGCTGAGGTGAGTGATGAAAGGGATATGACAGTTTAGAGTAAATTGTGATGTGGACTCTCATCCCAGAATTGTAAGGAAATCAGTGGGGATATTGAACAGGAAACATTTCAGTCAAGGGGCATCATATGACCAATATAGACAGAAGAGCAACATTTATTTGAACATGTAAGTCAATGATTACCATTCCTAGGTGAACTTAACATCAGTATGGAGTCAGATCAGTCTCAATATTAATAAATGCTCACAGAAGGATTCACAACTGTATTTTGCGATTTATATATAAATGACTCTCCACAACAATATCTCTCAATGCACTCACAAATATTTATTGTTGTATATAAATGTACAAAAAATGGGCATTTTAAACTGCTTTTTATTAATTCAAAGACGGCTCTGAATTAATAATCAAATATGTTTCCTTTCTTTCTACTGGATGAAATTACAAAATGTCACCCATCATTTCCCTCATGCTAGTATAGCCACATAAAAGTATCAAACCACCTGCTTAAAATGCACCAGAATACAGGAAATCTATTTTTTTTTTAGTGGTGGAGGATCCCCCACACCCCCCGTTAAAAATGTCCCCCCCACATTCAGGATTGCTTCCTACGCCCCATGGTACAATGATATAAAGGGTTTGAAGTGATGAAAATTTTCGCGGATCATGTTTTTGGTCTAACACTAAGTTCCTCCTCTGCTATATTGATGCAAAGTGAAGGGCGGCTTGCCTGTTGGATACAGGCCTAAAGTTCATTAATTATCAGATGTGTTTCTGATAACTTTACTGTTATTTAACAACATTCCGTTAATGTTCATTTTAGCCTTAAAGGTAATGAAACCTTTCAGAACCCAATGTTATTTTCGTAATGCTTTGGGATGAATAAGGTGTGAAATTCTGAAAAAAGGTAATATCTTCTCAGGGCTGTATTTTGAGACTCACCTGCGAGGATGAATTCAGATTTTCTGAGTGGATTTTAAGACATCACAGAACGTACCAAGATCTTCAATTCCTGAACTTCCATGTGATCACATACAGGCATGTACAGTATGTGTGTGTCTGAACCTCTGTCCCCACTTGTGGCCTTTCCTTCAGCCTCACCTACAGTATTTGTTCAGGGATGTGGGGGATGTTAGCTGTGTTGGCCTTGATTTTGTACACATGTGGGTGTGAGGTCAGGTGCATTCATGTGTGTGTCTTATGTGGAATGTTGAGTGTCAGCAGAGCTACTGCTTTTCTCTTTTCTAGAAGAAACTGAGACATAGTGATGGGAATTACAAAATTAGTGCCATTTCATTTCTCCTTGCTCAATAATTCGTTATAATAATAATGAGTTAAGTGGGGACTGTCACACTGTACACCAGGGCTATTCAATTAGTTTGGAATGGGGCCGGTTAATGAAAATGATCCAAAGCAAGGGGCCGGGGAAAAGATGGCTTGAAATATGAGCAATCATATTAAGAGCTTCAGATACAGTAAATACTACAACAGCATAGTGGAATGCATATATTGTGTTTAATTAAATCAACAACATAGCCCCAAGGCCTTTATAGATCTTAATGGCACGTTCAGAACTCAGTAGGCCTACATGTGAAGCTAACTTAACCATCAACATCATTTAATTTGATTTAATTTAGGTGAAATGATCTAATCATTCACGCAGAGATGTGGAGAACATTATACTCCAAGGGCCAGTAAATATCACCCTGGGGCCAATTGAATAGCCCTGCTGTACACAGTGTGCTTACAATGCTGTCACACTCACTCAGGGATGCTTTCATTTTCACTTTGGAATTTCACTATTTCTCATTGAATACATTTTGAGAAACATGCCTATTTAAGGTTTTTTGGCATTGATATAAAAGTAAGTACTTCTATTGGTTATTAATCATGTTAACTACCAGAGTCAGAACATGTTCTTATGTTCACAGTCATGATTTAACAAGGTGAAGAAACACAGATTCTGTGGATAGCGATTAGTTTTAGATATGAGCAGTGCAATAGTCTTAAATATCCTTAAATTACCCCCAATGTAATTAACAGAAAAATACAGTCATAATGTTTAAGCTGTTAATTAAAATAATTAACATACTTTACCTGTTGACACATTCACATCAACACATACTCTGATTGCAGTGCTGCACGTCCACACATCTCTAATTCCTGTGTGAGGCTTCCTGTCGTCCAGCCGGGCCGCAGCACCTGAGATAATCAGTGAGATCTGACAAATGGTAGGGCAGCCTCAGGTTACCGTGGGAACAGAGGGTCACACAGGTCTGTGGAGCTGATAGGCGTGCATGCAGATCAGAAATGAGATCCAGCTGGATGAGAAGTGATCTTCATGGCCCACACTTTGTAACAGAGGAAGTGCGTTGCCCCAAATTTGAGGGTTTACTCCTAAAATCCAGGTGCGTGCACACCTGGAAGACAGATAGGACACGTGTTGATACAGCTGCACACCTTTGCTAAAGTGGGAATGCTGAAAACACACAGCATTTACAGATACTGTAGCCCCAGATATGTGGACCATATTTACCTCACTATATGACAAAAACCTGTGCACACATTTCCCTCCGTGTCTCCACCTCTCTTTTCCCTCGCTCTTGCTCAGTCTTGTGTTTCTTGGCCAGCAGCGGAAGCAGCAAGCAGGAGAGCTCTCCTAATGATGGTATTAAAGAGTCAGGAAAATGACAGAGAAAGAGAGAAAAAGAATGTGGCAGACAGCTTTTTGCTCCCCAACACCCACAGTTTCCAAGCTACGGCAAAAAAAGAAAGAGACAGCAAGAGACGGTGTTCCTTTAGTGAGCAGTCTTTGTCTGTTTTTAGCTGCAGCTCTGCTCCCAAGTGTTGATCAGACACCTGGTGTTGAGGGTTCAGGGTATTGCCAAGAAGCTACACCTATATCTTACTAACTAGGTGATGTTTTATGCCTGCTCTTTGCATGGTATGGGCATCATCATATTTTTAAGGTAATTATCCCTGATCCTGTAGAGGTGTTGCCCTTTGTATTTTCTGATATTTATATATGGCTGCGTGCTTCAGTCGGTTCATGTGTGTTATTAGTGCACAGCAGGAATGCTGGAAGGCGGCAGTGTTATTTTGGTGTTTTCAGTGAAAGGATTTAACAACAAGGAGAAATGCCAAAGCATTGACAGGTGTTTTGTTTATTTTCTTTCAGTGGGTGGCTGCTCGATGGCACTTTTTTGCCAATACTAAAAATATTTGTTTACATATTAATTTAATACAATTAGGTTGTTATTGTGAAATGTATTTAATTAGGGAGGTTGTAAAGCTACTTAACATTACAGAGCCACTAAACACGCGTGCAGGCTATGCACACACACTGTACACCCAGTGCTGTGCCAGCAGAGGGCTTAATCATGGGAGAGTGTTGACAGGGGGGCCGGCCAATCACAGTTACAGCCCCAGAACTACACTAAATGCCAGCGGCACCAACGCGTGTCGTGCCAGCCCTGCTCCTTGAATACACTCAGTCATTACCTCCACATTAAGAGTCAATAGAGAAGGCAGGCCTGCAGGCGGAGCCAACTCATCCATCCATTCTGCCAGCCCGGCACTTTAGCTTGGTCAGGCGTGGTAGCTCAGTGGGCCCTACAGTGTGTTATTCCACCCCGGGTCACACGATAAGCAGCTCTCAACTGTAATCAGCTCAAATTGAAATGATGACATCAATTACAGCACGGCACACAGCTGTTATTGACCCCGGCACTCACTAGCAGTGTAGAGTGGGCTGTGTGTAGGAAAAAACAAGTGGAGGGGTGATGGTTGAGGATCGCATGCTGGAACCTTATGGCTAGAGGGAGGGCCGGGTGTGGAGAGGCTGCTGAGGCTTTGTATGAATGGAGACAGCGAGAGCGTTCTCGGTATCTGATTGCAGGTTCCACCCTGCAGCGTAGCTCCATTCAAACACACAATTATTCAATCGAGAGCTATTATCAGACAGAGAGAGAAATGGAGAGAGAGAGGGAGAGAGAGCAAGAGAGAGAGTCAGACAGAGAGTGGGCCCATTCTGAGGAACACTATACAGAGCAAAGGAGTGCTTTTACCAGAGCTGTGATTACTGCCGCTCACTCAGTGCACTTAACCAGCCCCCTTGACTCTCTTTCGTCTCGCTCTCTGTCATTCACGTAGTGCTGCCTCACAGCACATGGTTTGTTTGAGTGGTTGAAATAACAGCATTCATTCGAGGAAATGGAGCAGTGGAACCCCAATGATTATAGGGGAACACCTCTGTGATGTCACGATAACAGCAGGCTGTTTTGATACTTAAAATGGCTCCAACACCCTGGAATGATGCAGCATATACTATAGATAGTCTCCAGGAGAGACGGGATAACCCAGTGTACAGGATGTCATGGCGATATCAGAGACCGGGGCTTGAGTGTTTAACAGATCAATGACCAGTGCATAGTCATTGCTCCTTATTTTGGTGTTTACACATGCAGTGTCTTTTGCAAAAAAAGAGGGGTGAAGTGGAATAACAGATGGTGTACAGTAGGGATTAATTAGTTATCTTCTCAGCCAGTCACACAACTTATTTCATACCCTTTTTAAAAAGCAGTCACAACCGCACATACTGAAAATGACTCTACCTCTTTCCAATTAAAGGTGAGTGCAGATTCCACTAGCTGAACAACTATGAAGTCTGAGAGGTCAAGGTAATAACTAAGGTGTGATTATAGGAAAGGAAGACTTCAAGTATTTGAGGTTTATGTTTTTGTGAATAGCGTGCTTACACAATGCTCCAAACATGCTGTGGCTTTCATCTCATGATTGCCATGTACATAACTCTCGATACAGATGTGCCTAGAGGATAGAATACACAAAATGAATGACAACAGTTATCTGCAGGATAAATGGCATAAACTAAGTAATACAATACAAAAAGATATCTACCAAGCATTATTGGATTTTTTCTTTTTGCAGTCAGTCACTGTGCCTGTCAGTCAATCAGTCAGCCAGCGAGTCCCACAGGCCACAAGGCCGAGCAGAAAACTAATCGATGCTAGCAACATCAGCGTTTCTCCAGCTAACAGGCCCCAGCAGCCTCCGTGGAGGATCCTGGAGACGGAGCGAGACATGGTCCAACGTGTTCCAGCGAGCTAACAGCCCTGTCTGCCGGCCCACCCCTGGCTGACCCGGCACATGTCTCCGGTGGCCACGGCGCTTTCCCTCCCAGCCGCCACACAGGTGGCTTTGTACTCTTAAAGTTTTCCCCACACAATCCTCACAAACAAAACACAACATGAGAGAGAGCAAGGATGAGAGAGAAAGAAGGGAGCGAGGGAGGGAGGGAGGGTAGGTGGAGGGAAACGATAGGAACACAAAGAGGGGGAGGAAGAGCGCGGTGGAATCTTAATGTGCCCAAACCCGAACAAGAACAACTGCAGCATCATAACCGTCGCCACCTGCTCAGTCAGGAGGGATGGAGAATTGAGACAGAGAGGGAGGGAGGACTCTTCTTGATTTGCATAAAGAATTTCACTTTCTATTGTCTCTTTCTCTCCGCTAAGGTCAGTTGTCTGCTTCCAGAAGCTAGTGCACTTATTTGACTGATCATGGATATTTAATGTTAGTCGGTTGCTTTCCCTGTATGAGTGCATACTTAAACCCCCTACACTTTAGAAATATGTGCACATTTAGTCCCAGCCTGATCTAATTACTGTAGTTGTATTTGTTCTTCCTCTGGGTTGAGTTGTTTATCTGTCTCGTTAGTATTTTCTGTTTGCTTGTTCCTTAACAAAGCCTGTCTGTCTGTCTGTTTGCATACACTCCATGCTTGCAAATCATTTTTCTTGGCTTTTCATGCAGCAGGCAGCTAAACGGCAAGAATCGCACCTCATAACAGAAACTCACACCCTTCTTATCCTACTAAGGCTGCCTGTTTTTGTTTTCCACAATATAAATAATCACTTTCTGTCTCAGTGTGTTATGTTTAGGGTTTTTTGTCAGTGCATGAGGACCTCTGGAATTGTTAGTTTACCAGCATATGTAATATATTATATAATAATATATTGTATTCTAATAACTGACTCTGTGGGGGCTGAAATGAAGCAGCAGAAACAAAGAAACACATCTAACACTTTGATCACTGTGACTGATCGTCTGCCAGAGAGTACAAGGAACGCTTTGGATACAGCCTTACAATTATGTAATCTGTTGGCCAATATGTAATGGAGACTTTGAGATGACCTTGTCCATGTATAGCTCTGTTAGATTGAGTTACTGTATGGCTGTGCTTCCAAGGTGCCTGATGTTTCTTCTGGTTCAGGGCAGAGCCGAGCACCTTCTCCACATTTGCAACCGCAGGGTGATATAGTTCACAAGAAATATTTATCGCAAAAAAATCCAGCCACTATTCCGTTCATGTCCTTGTAAGATATTTGAGAACCAAACCAATAATTCTATGAGCTTTAAATAATACATATATTTAAAAAGATAGATTATAACAAATCCAATCCTGTCAGTCATATCCCACAGTGTGAAATGTTTACAGTTTATATCTTGAGTCACTTCCATCAGTTAAAATCCCTTTTTTATGACGATGCCAATCAGAATCATATCTTTTTACTTGAGAAAATGTGTGATAAGTAGATACATCCCAGGGATGGTCCTGATTACTGGTGAACATGTAAGTGCCTGCATTGCATTTAAACCAGGTTGCTTCAGACGATTAACGTTCTAGGTTCTATTTGCCGTCTTTGTGGTAGCTATCTTTTCCGTGTTGGACTTTTAATGATGTTGATTGAGACCGTCTCATCTAATGCCTGGCTAAAAGGTGTTTAAAGATGCCATCGTATTGCCACACCATTGTTATCTGCTCTATAAAAAAAAGTACATCCAATCAATACCATACAATATTTGCCCTTATTTATCCTGAAACACTGTGACGGCGAGTTTTGGGTCAGTTTATGAGTATGTGAGTGCTTAACTCATCACCAGTATATTGGTGTTCCTATCTTTCAGTTTTTCTATCCCCCAGGTCTTTCCAGTATCTCATTTAAAATCTCAGGTCTCCTCTTCTATGTTACAGTGTCCTTGACTAAAAGTCATTACTAGATTCTTGTTACTTCCTGCTGCCAGTAGCCAGTCCTGACCTCTGACCTCCTTGGAAAGAGTAAAGATAAACACAGGTCAATAAAGAAGCATGTTTACAGCAAGCTGTGTTCTGCTCCACCTTGTGTATATTTGAGCGTTTGTGTGATGACCGTTGAGGCCCCTACACTGTGATGAATCGGTTTATGTTGCGAGTATGTGGTGCCGTTTGGGTGGCTTAGTACGACAAAGTGCATTAAGGTTCTCCGCTATTAAAATAGCAATGAAGGAGCAAATAATAAAATAGCTCTGCTGTCAGACAGTCTATTAATGGTTATGTTAATGGCCATAGCAAAAATGTTGCATCCTTGTAACACACACACACACACACACACACACACACACAACACACACACACACACCACACACACACACACACACACACACACACACACACACACACACACACACACACACACACACACACACACACACACACACACACACACACACACACACACACAGATGATTGACAGCATCTCTTGGAACACAAAGGCAAATAATTTTTTTCTCAGAAGCGAATCCTTTGCCTCTCTCTTTCACACACACTGAAACTCAGACACAGACACACCAGGGAGAAGGGACTTATTGTCAGGTTGTGCTCCTACTCCACAGTTCATTTCTAATCCTTGTTCTCCCTTTCTGAACCGTCTCCCCACTTTAATCCACACACCTCCACCGCCTTGCAGCTAAACTGTAGTCTAGTAGCGCAACTGGCTACTGACTGCTGCATGTGAGGCAGGCTACACGAGGAATGAGATAAGATTCAAATGACACACACTGCAGAAGAGATACTAATGGAGGAATAGAATAGAAAGGGGTGATGCTCTCCTCTCCTCTCCTCCTCTCCCAGCAGCAGGGTGCATGTTCGCAGGGCGGGTGTGGCTGCAGCTGACTGATGCGATGTGACAGGGCCCTCCTCTGTCTTTTTTGCTGGTGTGTGACAGCGTGAAACCGCCATCCACCCCCGTCTCTTCCTCCCGCTCACCGGTGGCGGAAGAAAAAAAACATTCTGTGCCTAGCTATGTCCTTTTCTGTCTGTTTGCAGAGGGCACGTCGGCCCATATGGAGGTGTGTGTACCTTCTCTATAGCCATATTTTCAATTCAACTCGGCATGAAACACAAGTAACTGTTACGGTGGGTGAAGCAAGCAGGACCCAAATGCAGATTACACTGATATTGCCTTTATTTCAAGGATAACATAATAACTTGGACAAAACAGAACACTCACCGGTGAACTCAGTCGGGCTGACAGCCTAGGAGCACAGCGGAGGACCCGGAAGGGATCTCGGGCGGACGGCCCAGGGGCAAGGCAGAAGCCGAGAAGGGGGACTCGGGCAGACGGCCCGGGGGCAAGGCAGAGTCCAAAGTGGGGGTCTCGGGCGGACGGCCCGGGGGCAAGGCAGAGTCCATGGTGGGGCGAAGGCCACAGCGGGCGAACTCAGGGGGCCGAGCATGAGGGCGAAGGCAGCGGCAGGAAGAGTCAGGGGGCCGGGCCCGAGGGCGAAGACCGCGGCACTCAGGGGGCCGGGCTCGAGGGCGAAGACCAGACAGCTCCGGAGGCCGGGCAGGACCCGGTGTCGGCCGAACAGGAACCGGAGCCGGTGGGACAGGCTTCGGCAGGGTCCCCCACGGAAGAGGACCAGGAGTTTGCAGGACCCCTGGCGAGACAGATGATGGCGGGGCCTCCAACGGAACAGGACAAGGGGTTGGTAGGACCCCCGGCAGAAGAGTTGTCGGCGGGACCCCCAGAGGGACAAGACATAGGATTGGCAGGACCCCCGGCAGGAGAGTAGTCGGCGGGACCTCCAACGGGACTGGACATGGAGCTGGCAGGACCCCCAGCAGAACCTCCAACGGCACAGGACATAGGGTTGGCAGGACCCCCGGCAGAAGAGTAGTCTGCGGGACCCCCAACGGGACAGGACATGGGATTGGCAGGACCCGCGGCAGGAGAGTAGTCGGCGGGACCCCCAACGGGACAGGACATAGGATTGGCAGGACACCCGGCAGGAGAGTAGTCGGCGGGACCCCCAACGGGACAGGACATAGGGTTGGCAGGACCCCCGGCAGGAGAGTAGTCGGCGGGACCCCCAACGGGACAGGACATGGAGCTGGCAGGACCCCCAGCAGAACCTCCAACGGAACAGGACGTTGGCAAGACCCCCGGCAGGAGAGTAGTCGGCGGGACCCCCAACGGGACAGAACATAGAGTTGGCAGGACCCCCGGCAAGAGAGTAGTCGGCGGGACCCCCAACGGGACAGGACATAGGGTTGGCAGGACCCCCGGCAGGAGAGTAGTCGGCGGGACCCCCAACGGGACAGGACATGGAGTTGGCAGGACCCCCAGCAGGACCTCCAACGGCACGGGACATAGGGTTGGCAGGACCCCCGGCAGGAGAGTAGTCGGCGGGACCCCCAACGGGACAGGACATAGAGTTGGCAGGACCCCCGGCAGGAGAGTAGTCGGCGGGACCCCCAACGGGACAGGACATAGGGTTGGCAGGACCCCCGGCAGGAGAGTAGTCGGCGGGACCCCCAATGGGACAGGACATAGGGTTGGCAGGACCCCCGGCAGGAGAGTAGTCGGCGGGACCCCCAACGGGACAGGACATGGAGTTGGCAGGACCCCCAGCAGGATCTCCAACGGCACGGGACATAGGGTTGGCAGAACCCCCGGCAGAAGAGTAGTCGGCGGGACCCCCAACGGGACAGGACGTGGAGTTGGCAGGACCCCCAGCGGAACCTCCAACGGCACTTCAGTAGGGACTTGAGTTGGGACTTGAGTAGGAACTCGAGAGGGGACTCGAGAGGGGTCTCGAGAGAGGGCTTGAGAGAGAACTCGAGAGGTGACTTGAGAGGTGACTTGAGAGGTGACTTGAGAGGGAACTCGAGAGATCACTTGAGAGGGAACTCGAGAGGAGACTTGAGAGGTGACTTGAGAGGGAACTTGAGAGGTGACTTGAGAGGGAACTCAAGAGGGAACTTGAGTTGGGACTAGAGAAGTGACTAGAGGTGGGACTAAGGAAGGGACTAGAGAAGGGACTAGGGAAGGGACTTGAGTTAGGACTCGAGAAGAGAGAAGGAACCAGAGATGGGACTATGGCAGCTGGGGCCAGAGCGGGGTCTGGAACCATGGCTGCTGGGGCCGGGACCATGGCTGCTGGGGCCAGAACTTGGACCGGAACCATGGCTCTTGGGGCTCGGGCTGCTAGCCTGGCCTTGCGACTCCTTCTTTTAGGAGCCGTTTGGAGGCTTCGTGGACCTCCAAAAGCCAGACGAGTTCCAGAGAACGGCTCCTGGGCAGGAGCTGGGGCAGAAGCAAGGGTTGACTCCAAACGGAGCACACCGATGCGTGTGGTGTCATAAAGGGAATTGGGAGGCAGAGAGCTAGCATGCCTGAGGCTAGCATGCAGGGGATAACACAGAGCAGGTAGCCAAAGAAAAGGTAAAATCCAACAACTCCTGCTCAAAAGGATCTGCTGGGCCCATATTTGTTGGGTTCGTACTGTTACGGTGGGTGAAGCAAGCTGAACCCAAATGCAGATTACACTATATTGCCTTTATTTCAAGGATAACATAATAACTTGGACAAAACAGAACACTCACCGGTGACCTCAGTCACAAACAAAAGACGAACCCACACTGAACACAGGAAGAGACAAGACTAAATACAGGGAGCGGTAATCACAAGACGAGAAACAGCCGGGAAGGGGAGGAGAAACACAAGGGCGACAGGTGAAC